>NC_059385.1:25220000-25540000 GCF_019703515.2 Myxocyprinus asiaticus | reverse complement strand
ATATGTATTTATTGAAATGCTGTTCAAACTTTGTGTAGTTCAATTTATGCATATCCATTTCAATGATAGGCCAATAATTGAAAGAATATTTATTGTAAGATATGATTATTGCCTGAAATAATTGCACTTTTTATAAGCTGTTACTGTAAATGCTTAAATAGTATGGATGTCAATTACTTAAAATGAATCAGTTAAACAAATGTTATGATCAAAAGTTAAAAAGATTAGGACCTTTCTTACTGATCTTAAATTAATGTTCTGGGTTCAAAATATTTTTAGCTCAATCCACAGCATTTGCTGCATAATGTTGATTACCACAAAAATAATTTTGACTCATCCTTTCCTAATAATAATAATAACAATAATAATAATTTTGGTTGCAATAAGGCACTTACTATGGAAATCAGTCCA
Source organism: Myxocyprinus asiaticus (assembly GCF_019703515.2). Lineage (NCBI taxonomy): Eukaryota > Metazoa > Chordata > Actinopteri > Cypriniformes > Catostomidae > Myxocyprinus > Myxocyprinus asiaticus. Next base: position 25,539,589 of record NC_059385.1, on the reverse strand, counting down.
TAAATATTAACATACACACTGTTTCAAAAGTATTGCCACAGTACGAAAACCTTTTATGTTAAAATGATTTTAGTGTATTCAAATATTTAAAAAAAACGTATCACAATAAAATCATGTTAACACATAAAATGCATCTTGTAGCTATACTTTTTAAAAACAGTGTAAATACACACTGTTTTTAAAAACTATATGGACTGGCCCCATTCACTTGCATTGTAAGTGCCTTAATGTAACTGTCTTACTGATTTTATTGTATTTATTATTATATTTATTTTAATTAATGGGGGGGGGGGGGTGGCACACTGAGGTTACCCAGGGGCAAAAACAAATGCAAATGGTTTCTTGTTGTTTCTAGACAGAAAAAATCTACTCATAGTGTGTGCCTCCACTTCATTGTGCATCATTGTGCTGACAAGTCTTTTCAAGTTGAGGAATACTGACATTGTGATTCTATTACCTGGTTATTTTCGCTTAATGCAATATGATTTTCCTTGCAGTACTAATGAGTAATTAGCAGGCTGTAATATTCCTACCAGTCTTATTCAATTTGCAGAATGAATTTGAAATCAAACATTTACATGTAAGAGAGTATTTACAGTTTTAGCCATATTTTTCCTAGATTACTGTAATTAAGATACTCTGTCCATCTCAGGTGCGGATTGATCTTGGATCTGGGGAACGCACTCTTCGTTCAGAGAAGGGCATTAATTTGAGTGACCTGACCTGGCATAAATTAGAACTTCAACATGATCATGGCAACATCACACTGACTGTGGACAAAAACTCCCTTACCACCATTAAGATGCCAGTGCCTGACTTTGAACTGAGTGTCCAGGATGGGCTTTTTGTTGGTGGTGTTGGGGATCTGGAAAAATCATACCTCTCGTCAGATGAAACCATGTTTGGCTTTCGGGGTTGTTTAGATGAGGTTCTATTCAATGAACATAACCTCCTTTCCTCTCTAAGGCCTTATTCTGGATACAAAACAATTCATGAAGTGTCATTTGGTTGCAGCCCAGAGTTTTCAGCCACTGTTAATGATTCAGTTAGTTTTTTCAGTTCTAAAGCATACATGTCTCTGCCTAAATGGGAAGTACCACAAGAGGGTGTATTTGAGTGTGAACTGCATACATTAAATCCAGAGGGCATCCTTTTATACAGCTCTGCAGGCCAAAGTGACTACATTGCACTGGAAATTCAAAAGGGGCACCTTGTTGCTGCCATTAAAATAAGTGGAAGCAAGACAGTATTACGATCCTTGATGGTCATCAATGATGGGGGGTGGCACATCTTGCGGCTTTACTTGTCTCCTTTGAATCTTCAGTTTACTGTTGGTTTGGAGATGCACAACTCTAGCTTTGTGGTAAATGCCAGTGCCTTACAACTTACTGGGCCTCTGTACCTAGGTGGGGTGGATGTCAATACTTACAAAGACGTCCGTAAGAATGGACTGCTCTCTATGGTTGGGAAGCGTATACGAGGAGGTTCATTTAAAGGCTGTCTAAGAAACATCAGAGTCAACTACCAAAAGATGGGCCTTCCACAAGCATTGGTCACTAAGGATATTTCTGTTGGTTGTGAACCAGAAAAGCAGCTTGGACCTAGTACCACAAGTCCATCAATTATTACTGTGGATTCTGAAAATTTCGCAGAGGCCCTACCTGAGATGGACAAGAGGAATTTCCTGTTGCTTAAGGATTTGGAGGTTCTTGAAGGTGGTCGAGCACCACTTGAGTCTAAACACATTAAGGTGAACCTAGAGTTCCATAAATTTGGGATTCGTCAGTCCCAGATTATGTTCCGCATTGAAGAGCAACCGGTGCATGGGCAACTCAGGCTGGACGTTGACCCTAATCTTGGGGAGAACACCTTCAGTATGCTGGACCTCTGGCATGGTAGGGTCATGTATGTCCATGGAGGATCGGAGGATCTACTCGACTTCTTCATGTTTTCCATCTTCACCAGCAGCAAAAAGGAAGTACCTGGTTATCTCAAAGGGAACCGTCTGCACAGATTCAACATCAGTATTACACCTGTCAATGATGCTCCTGAACTAAGCCTCCCAGAGGGCAGTCTCTTCATTTTGCCAGAGCACTCAAAACGTCGGTTGACCACAGACATCCTCAGGACCATTGATGGTGACAGTAACTCCACAGACCTGATGTTCTCAGTGCTTGGTAATATGAACGCTAACTCAGGCTTTCTAGAGATTGACGAACACCCAGACCGAGCAGTGACCTCTTTCTCCCTGTTGGATCTTGAGCAGGGTAAAGTGAGCTATGTCCACAAAGGTGTCAAGAAATCCAGAATGGCTATCAGAGTGAGTGATGGGGACAAGGTAAGCAACACCGTAGTATTTAGGATCATGGCTGTTCCCCTGGAACACAAGGTTGCCAACAACACCGGAGTGGAGGTAACCCAAGGTGAAGCAACTTTTATTAGTAACAAACATCTCTCTGTGCAAGTGAATGTCGCTAAACAAGTAGTGGACATTCGCTATGATGTCACAGTGCCACCCATTTATGGCGAACTGCAGCGGCTGCATTCAAGTGGGCAGTGGAAGCAAACCAGCACGTTCACACAGAAGCTTCTGGAAAAGGAGCGCCTTAGATATCTCAGCACCTTCCACGGGACCCAGCAAAGTAACGTCACTGATAGTTTCAAATGCAAAGTCACTGTCGGCTCAGTCATTACCAATGAGCTGCTGTTTTTGATTAGAGTAAACTGGATTCGTTACAAAATCACCAGAAATAAGATAGAGATAGACGGTGATCACAAAGTCACATTGACGCCTCAAGAATTCCATATTGTCACCAAGGGTGCAAGACTTTTGGAAAGCGATCTTTACATTCGTTTATTGACATTACCAAGGAGAGGAAATCTTCTTCTCGACAATAAGATTTTAAAAAAGAACTCGACCTTTAGCCAGAAGGAGATTACAAATCACAAATTGCAGTTTGAGCTCAAAGAACTGCCACATCATGATACAAGGGACATGTTTCACTTTCAAGTGTTTTCTAAATTTGCCATGTCAGGAATTCACGAGTTCAGAATCAGCATCAAAGCAGATATTCATAACATAGTTTTAAGAAATCAGGGACTTTCTGTCTTGGAAGGGGAGAGCAAGGTCATTACAAAGGCAATGCTTTTTTCAGAGACTCCAATCTCCAGAGCAGTACACTACACAGTCATCAGCAGCCCTAAACATGGGAAATTAAAGAAAACAAACCTCTCAAATTCCTCCACTAGCAGTGATATTATATTGGAGTTTACCAATAAGGACATTTCTGATGAACGCATCTTGTATGTCCATGATGATAGTGAGACCACACATGATGCCTTTACATTCCTGGCCTCTGTGAATGCTCTGAAAAATAAGACCAGAAGCACGGAAGGCATCTTTAATATTTCCATCCAGTTGGTTAATGATGAGAAACCTGTCCGTGTTGTAGATAAAGTTTTCCACGTAGTGCGTGACACTCAGAGATTACTTACACTGGAAGACCTGTGCTACCATGATGCTGATACAGACTTTGATGATAAAGACCTGCTTTATACCAGACGAAAGATCCCCAATGGTGAGCTAGTACTGGTCAATGACACTACACACAAGCTTTATCAATTCCACCAGAAAGACTTGGAAGCAAGGAGAGTACTGTTTATCCACAAAGGGTTGAGTTATGGCCGCTTTGTCCTCTTCGTGTCAGATGGCAAGCATTATACTTCAACATTGTTTGAGGTCTCTGCTCAGGACCCATATGTAAAGGTGGGCAACAACACAGGTTTATTGGTCCAGAAAGGCCAGGTGGCCATTTTAACATCTGCTAATTTCAGTTTCATTACTAACATGGATGTCAGACATGAGGAGGAAGTTGTCTTTGAGGTATTTCTACCACCAAGCCATGGGGCTCTTTATTGCAGTGGAATCAAAGCAAATACCTTCACACAACATGACTTGAAGATGGGTCATGTAATATACCGTCATGATGACAGTGAAATACTGGCAGATTCTTTTAACTTCACTATTAAGGTGAAAGGTCTACACCTGGATGCCAGTGTGGCAATTAAGGTTTACCTTGAGAGTCATCAGCAGCCCCCAGAAGTCATTCACAATAACCCAATCCTGATGGAGGAGGGAAAGCCCGTCAGAATCAACGAGAAAGACCTCAAGGTTAGTTTTGCTTCATTAAATGGATAGTTCACCCAAAATTGAAAATTCTATCATAATTAACTCTCCCTCATTTCATTCTAAACCAGTATGACTTTCTTTTTTATTCAGAACACAAAAGGATAATTTTAAAACAGATTCACTTTGAAGATGACATTCTATAGTTTTTTCGGGAGAAACAACCCGAAAGATAAGTCATTGTTTGTAGTAGTCAACCAATATGGGTTTTTAAATGGCCGATGCCAGTATCTAGTCGGGATACACAGATTGTGATCGGCCAATCGGCGTCTTAAATCTGTGATCAGAGATCTGCTGATCGTGCCTAGATTCAGGGCTAAAAACGTGCCTACATTTTAATTGCAGCATGCACAAAAATATACATACACTGCTACTCTAATTAGTGAGCACTTGCTCAGCCCTTGAAGCATGGCATTGTAGCCACTGGAGAATTAATTATTGGCAATTCCAAGCATTCGCAAATTTACACTGTCAGTAACTCTGTTACAACTTTATTGTCAGCACTTTTCAGTGTAATAAAAACATTCAACACCACTGCTTTTCAGCAGTATGAACATACCTTAACGGGGTGCTTTTCAGCACAACAGACACACACACACACACACACACACACACACACACACACACACACACACACACACACACACCGCTTCATTGCATCTCTCTCTCTCTGTCTCTCTTGACTGCAGCTCAGGTTGCGGCTTTATCCCTCGCCCGCCAGCACCGCAATCACCAACATTTGGGTGAGATAATTCGCTCCAGGTGTCCATCCTGGCCTCTTTCCGCACCGTCGTTGCTCGGCCCCGTCCCGCCCGCCACAACCAAATATTGGCCGATTTATTGGGTTTATGTGAGAACTTTCATTGTTTTTGCCCCCGCTATGCCTTCAGAAGACTTGGGAAATGACACATGAGTCACATAGACTACTTTTATGGTAGTATTGTGTCCACAGTAAATAACTATCCACTGCAGCTGTATTGAAAACACGTCCCCGGGTATTAATTTACCTCTGTAACTTATTATGTAATAGTATGAAATGTAGACTATTGTATATTTGATGTGCTCATGTGGTCTTTTCTAGGTCATTCATGAGGATAACAAACCTAATGAGATTGTATATACTGTGAAGGTGGCACCCACTCATGGTTTTCTGCGGTTATCTAAGATAGACGAAGATCCCTACCATGGTATTAAGGAGAAACCCATCCAAAGCTTTTCACAGGCTGATATCAATGCAGGTCATATTCAGTATGTCCAAACAGAACATGGATGCGTTAACGACTCATTCTCACTTAACGTAACTAACGGCATTCTAACAAGCTATGATCTCCTAGTCGTAGTGGATATAATCCCCTGGCACATCCCACTAGAGGTCTCCAATATGACCCTTAAAGAGGGCTCCTCTAAAGCCCTCACACAGGATGTCATTAAAGTCAACAACCAACACTTTCACGGACTCCACCTCCTCTATGTTGTAACTGATGGGCCTCATCATGGCCGGATTGAACACTCAAGGATTCCTGGTGTTCCCATTCCATCTTTCACCAGGGTTCAAGTGAGTTCACTCTCCACTTTACTCTTTTCTCTTCACTGCATCATAATGAAAGGACTATATAATAGAAACACATGTTTAATAATGAAAAATAATGTAATATACATTTTTTTGATAACATGGTGTCACAGAACAGCTTTGCATGCTTTTTTGCCTCAGGCTGAACAGGGGTTCATATTCTATGTACATGATGGAAGTGAGACCATGGCTGATAATTTTACAGTGGTGGCCAATGACACAGAGCTCCGGAAGTACAGTTTGCCCTTTGTGGTTTATGTCAATGTAACACCCATAAATGATGAAGCCCCAATTGTAACTGTCAACAGGATCCTCAAGGTGATTTTTTTTTTTAAATTTTTATTGATCTTCTCCTATAACTAATGTGTTTTCTACATTAGAAAGATTATTGGATTTTCTAACCCAGTGGAGTTACTAACTCTTTCTTCTTTATAAAGTACATTATTTGTAAACATTATAGTAACCTGTTTTGTTATGATAAAGCACATTTTTGTTCATTAGACACAAATGAACTTTTTCCATAATTGGGTATCATGAACTAACAATAAACAATATTTTTTAAAGCATTTGTTAATCTTGGTTTATGTTTATTTATGAAAATACAATTGTCCATTGTTACTGTAGTTCATAATAGACTACCTAATGTTTATGTATTCAACTTCTGATTTTAAAATTAGTATGTATTAGTATAGCTGATAATTAGTATTATCAGTATATAAGTATACAGTAGGTTGAAATGAACATTAAACAAGATTATTAAGTGCTGTAAAAACAAATTTCATTGTAAATTAATGTTTACTAACGTAGTTAACTAATGTGAACAAATACAACCTTATTGTAAATTGTTGCGTTATACTTGACTAATACAGCTCTGAACAATTTTGTTTGCATTTTAAGATTTCATAATAGAAAGATTAAAGGGAAAATTCCTCATTTATTCAATAATTTATTCAACCTCATGTTGTTCCAAACCCACATGACTTACTTTTTTCTGTGGAACACACCAATCGCTTTCATTGTATGGAAAAATAGATGCAAAAAAGCAATTAAAGTGAATGGTGACTGAATGTTGACATTTTGCTTAACATTTCCTTTTGTATTCCACAGAAAAAAGTAATACAGGTTTGAGGATGAGTAAATTATGACCGAATTTTCATTTTTGGGTGCACTATACCTTTTATAGGAAATTGGACTTGAATTGTGAGGAGTCTGCAGCTTGAGATGCCCACTTTTGCCAGCAGGAGGCACATTAAACAAATTCAGATTTTGCTTCTACTGTAAAAATACTGATAAGACAGACAGACAGATAGATGTTTTATTCTAGTTCAATTCCCTTTAATAGGTGTGGGAAGGTTCTGTGACAGAGTTAACCACTGAAGACCTTAGCGCAGAGGATCCAGATTCTCCTCCAGAGAGCCTAGAATTCATCATGACTCCACCAAGTAATGGATATCTGGCCCTGAAGAGTGCCCCCTCCTGGCCAGTTCTGAACTTCACCCAGGAGCATATCAATCATGGCCAGCTAGTGTTTGTACATAGTGGTGTGTGTACATAAAAAAATTGCCTTTCACATGGAAGGTTTCTAATACTGAACTGCACTTATTAGTCATAAAATTTAGTTACACTTGATATGTTACTTAAATTCTCAATTGTGGTATTTATGTTCTGACAGGTGCCATGTCAGGAGGATTTCACTTCCAAGTCAATGATGGGGTGAACTTTGCTCCAAGGCAAATCTTCAGTGTCACAGCCCAATCTCTAGTCATGAGTTTAGTGAAGAATCAAGAGCTGAAAGTATTCCCAGGTACGATTTGCTTTTCAGAATCAATTTGGAAGCTGTTCTAAAACTTTTCAGAATTTTTCAGCTTTTTCTCGTCTCGTTTTAACTCAGAGTTGAAATCCTGCTCCTGCACCTAATAGTAGTGGTATAACAAATCAGGTCTGTAGAGCTTAATTTTAAATTTGATGAGCCACATTGAAGTATTGAGGTGTCCGTGTCTATTGCTAGGCAGCAGCACCCACCAGAACACACAATATTATGTTCATTTATGTACAGTTAATGTTTGCCAACTATGTTTGTGATATCAGCAGGACAGTCGATCATTTTTTTGTCATTTTATATATATATATATATATATATATATATATATATATATATATATATATATTTAAACCACAGTCTTAAGGACCCTTTTGCTAAAGCTTCAGGTTAGAAGTTACGGGCAGCAATCTTGATTGCGATTTCAAAATATATGTATTCTTTAGTGCAAGAATGCATGAAAATAACAAAGAACCATTAATGATTGATATTGAAGATATAAATGAAAATAATTCCATGTAGATATTAAAAGGGCATTCAGTAGTTCTCTAGCTAGCATTAGTATTGTTCTTCTTTTTCTGTACTTTAAGTACCGATACGACAGTCGTGTTAGACGCTGTACTGCCATCTATAGATGTGGATAAGCATAATCATCTCTGCTGCCCCCGCCAGCTTTGGAATATCATTTGAGGTCATTTCTAAAGTTATTTATTACTACTATAATATAATTGCTTTGCCTAAAAACAAATATCAGAATTCAAGCAAACTGACTTCTTCAGTTAAGGACAGATTATTATTGTACCTCATATCATTAATCTTTGGAGACTGTCTACGTTTCACATTATTTCTAAAGACAGTTATTACCTTTATTAACTGCTAAATTATCTAGTGATACAGAATGTTGGTAAAGGAGAAATTAGAATAGATTTTGATGATCAAATTAAGCATGTCCATGAATACTGAATATGAAGAACTTGTTTTGTTTCCAAGCAAACCAACGTCATGGTTTACACAAAATACACAACAATCGCTGTGCCAAGCTACTAAATGAATGAAGACGTATGCCATTTCATAGAGGTGGAGGTAGATGGGCCCCCCTTACTATAGCTGTGATAACAAAGAAAATAAAATTACATATTGCTTTCCGGTTGCGTTTGTAAACATAGATGAAAACTGTCCATTACTGACATACGTTGACTACACATGAAATTTTAAAAAGTTCGAGGGAAACTTGTATGAGTTTTCTGCAAATTCCACTGATACTATTTTAGAGAGTCGTCTAAACAATTAATAATGTCTTAACTGTCCAACAAAAAAGAAGCAACATCGGCATCACTACTCATGTTTTCTCCATTATCAAATCTTTCCACCTTGTGTTTGCCGTACCGATGTTTACTCTAGTTTATTACCTTTGCCAGTTTTTCAGTCTTCTTGCTTCTGACCTTTTTCGCTTCTTCGGCAGTACAGCTACCGAAACTCATGTTGTCTCTGCTTCTAAAGCATGATAATGAGTGTGTTCTATTGTATTCTTTTTGCTCTTTGCTTCACCAAACAACACTGCCCTAAGCATAGCCAAGTGTATCTACATAGGCGGCAGCCAATGAGCGTGAGGATGTTCTTCAACGTTTAGTGAAACACAGCATGTAATTTCAACAAGGCAAAACACATTGAAGGGGTGACCCACACTATGTATAATAAAAACACTTTTTATAGAAAACTATCATGAGTACAGTCTTCATCTCATGTGAATGCACACCATTCAGAACACTCTTAACAAAAACACAATTAATTTGTTAATGTGTAAAACTTCTGAAATTATCCCCAAATTACTGAATGCACCTTTAATGCAATGAACAAGGTAAGTTTGATTTAAAACAAATATTACATTTTTTTAGAGGCCTGTGTAGACCGTGGTGTTACCATTTATTTTAGCTGTACTATTTTATTTTATTATTGTATTTAATTTTATTTATGCTGAAAATGGTTGTTTTACTCTGCACTGAAATGTAACCAATGTGGTGGGACATAATTAGGAGACTTTTACACCACTGAAAGGGAGGACAGAAACATTTCTAGACATGTACAAGCAGGCGCCCTGCATGTGAGGAGACGGGGTAGCCAAACAACCAGTTGCTATAGCTGACTGCAGCAGCTGGACTGGGTTATACAGCTTGATCATGGTTCAGAGAAAACAGATCTAAAAACTGAGGCTATTTATTGAAGTGCTGATATTAAATTTTCTGTGTAGAGGATTTATTTCCTGTATTCTTCTGCAGGTTCTTCAAAGTTAATTTCTGAAGATGAGCTGTTAGCAATCACAAATGACTATGATGACTATGGGAATCGCACTATCAGCTACACTGTGACCTCCCCTCCAAGATTTGGCCGGCTGATATGGAAAAAAACAGAAAATTCCACACAAGAAATCTCCTCATTCACTCAAAATATGGTATTTATGAAATCAGATCTTAGTCCACATTTTCTGAACTTCCTCTTTTTAATCACCAGCTTGTTCTCTAAGCTGATTTATTTATAACATGTGGCATCATAGCATTAATGTGATAATTTTAACTCTTCATTTTAGGTGAAAGAAGGTGCTGTGCTGTATGCACAGACCAAACCTATTTCATGGGCAGCTACAGATTCCTTCACCTTCATTGCATCATGCCCCCCAGCATCTCTTCAAGCTCATTCCTTTAATATCCACATCTCATATGAAAATACTGGCCCAGAGCACAGGAGTGCACTCCTTGCAAACACAGGTAATGCTTTATGATTTTGGTGACGTTTATTGGAACTGTGCCAAATATGTTTTCTATATTTCTACAAACAACAAATGTATTATTCATTCATATTTATTATTCAGGTGCTGTTGTCACTGAGGGTAGTAGTGTTCTCATAGATAAATCAAAGCTGGATGCCTCCAACCTTCTTGGAAAGTTAGATGAAGCAGAGCGTAATTTCTATGAAGTCTGGTATGAAATCACCTCTCTACCCCACCACGGTACAATTGTTGTAGGTGAAAGGAACATGACACATGAAAGACCAAGGTTCTCTCAGTTCAACCTCCACAAGCATGGTATCATATATGTACATGACGACTCTGAGACCACTCACGATAATTTTACTTTTGATGTGTGGCTAAACCCTAAAGGCAAGCTTGCTCAGCGACCCCAGAATGCAGACCATATGGTATCTGAATTATTTAATATTACTGTGACCCCTGTTAATGATCAGCCTCCTGTGCTGAAGACCGGATCTCCTAGGCTCAGAGTGATCAAAGGGGACACCGTGACCTTGGACCCTGAAAACCTCTATGTGGAGGACCAAGACACTCCACCAGAGGATATTCATTATACTGTGATCAGCAAGCCCAAAAATGGCTTCCTTGCTTTGGCAGGTCAGCTGAATAAATCTGCAATTACCTTCACCCAAGCTGATGTAAATCATGGAAGGGTGCATTTTGTCCAAAAGGGAGAACCCTCATCAGGAGTAATCTATTTCAGTATCACTGATGGATTCCACAGACCACTCTACAAGCTCTTTAGTGTAGAGATTGAGAATATCACCATCAGTGTGGTCAACAATACCGGACTGACACTGTTGCAAGGTCAGACCTCGGTGACTCTGACACTTGAGCACCTGGCTGCAGTGACGAATGAGAGAGATGCATGCATTAAGTATTTAGTTACAGCCCCACCAAGTCACGGGAGTGTCATGGTCATGGAAGAACCGGTCACACACTTTGATCAGGAGGACCTGCAAACTGGAAGAGTGTTGTATCACATGACTGACTTGACATCTTCTCAGGACAGCTTTGAGTTCACTGTCTTCACATCTGAGAGTAAGCTGACTAACCAAGTGGTAAACATCACTGTTAGGCCCCTGATCCACCTTGGAGAGCATGTCAGGATCCCAGATGGCATCCCAGTGAAGTTGAGAAAAGACGTCTTAGATGCAACTGAATTGGCCACCCTTAGTGGTAGTGACCCCATCTTTGAGATTCTTGAGCCTCCAAAACATGGCAAGCTAGTCAAAGTCACATTTGACGTTGGGGGATCTTCTCATTCAGTGGAGTCGTTCTCATTCAGAGATGTTGAACAAGGTAGAGTGGCCATTGAAGAGAACATCAACTTCACCGCCATTTATGGAAAAGCAATGACCTCTGCAGTCCATCCACTTAATGACTCATTTGTTTTCCTTTTGAAGTCAGCGAATGTTCAGCCCGCCATGGGGGAATTTGTGTACTTGGTATTACCCTATAACCCCATTACTGGTAAGCATATACTTTCAGAGCCACATTTGTGGCCGACCAAGTTGCCAACACTCAACAGAACAACACATGCTATGTCACCCATGTACCCTCCATCTCACGTAGATCCAACAATGAGATCCCACAAGACTGCCGCAAAACTGAAACCTCGAAACCGCTGGGGGAACCACACACGAGGCAGATCCATGATTCCTCACGTGCCCCGTACAACTTTGGGCAAACTGGACCCCTCCCCCAAAAATACTCTAATACGGGTGGAGTCTTTACCAAGACCTGCATCTGACCCTCTGCTTATCATCCTTCCACTTCTTGCCTGCCTCCTCTTGATTGTCATTCTAGTGGTCCTCATTCTAGTCTTCCGGCACCGCAGGGAAAAGCGGGCCCAACCAGCAATGATGCAGGATCTGACAGAGAACCCTGGTGAAGATATTTTAGCCAGAGGCCCATATCTGGGTCAACCTGAAAGAAGTCTCACTGTTCCCTCTGTAATAGTAACCCCACTCATTCCAAGTTGCCCTGGAAGTCCTGTTTTAGAGGTCGTACATGATGCAACTTTGGTGCCAGCAATTGATCGAACTGTGTCTTCATTTCTCCCTTGCACATGGAGTCCACTTGACCCTGATTCTGCCCAGCAGTTTTCACCAGCAACTCCACCCCTTAAACAAAACCAGTACTGGGTTTGACACAGCTCCTTTTATCACATCCAGGTGTTGCTGGAAACAACATTGTGAAATGACACTGTGCATGACCATTATTAGAAGACAACTGTTAGTATAACAGGTGGAAGGTAGCTTCGAAGTTACTCAAAATACTCACCCATAGTATTTTTGGCATTTGGATTTCAACCTTGTAGACTGCAGGTCTCTTCGCTTTGTCTCATGGGAAATATTCATCGTCAAACAGCTTTGTTGTTGCGAGTTCATTTAAGTTACTCCAGTTGTTTTAGTTTTGTCCTGCCACAGCTCAGATATTTTTGAGGTTTTGAAATGTCTTTTTTTTTTTATTGCATTTTTACTGAACCGATTAGCCACGATTAGTTTTTAGTACAAGATCAGAATAATTTGCAGTAAGATAAATTTGCCACTATACTATGTGCAATTTTACCTGTTGCATGTAAATGTTACATTATACAAAGTGCAGGAAGTAGGATATTCCAAGTACTTTTACAAGAAGTTCTAAATGGTTTTCAAAATCCATGCACCTTAATGCCTTATGTTTATTTACATGGTCACATTTGAAGTAGTCTTTTGGCATGGCTTGTATTAATAGAGGGAACTGAAACTACTCAACTGTATATTTTAAAGAAGTGTCTAAATTTAAAATTTTACATTGACCACAAAAACATATGCTCCCTTTAGTCATATTGGCACTTCAAATGTTGCATCCCAACAAGCAAGATGGCATTAACGAGGTATAAAGCAGACACTTGTTGACATTGAAAGTTAAAATTGTGTTACCTTGGCAATCCATAATTCCTAGTTTGCTTAAATGATCCATATGTTCCCACATCCGTATGTTGTTACCAGGGTCCAAAATTAACTTTTTGCAACACCTGCCTATGATGGATGAGTTGAGAAAATGTACTTGCATAAATATCCAGTCCTTACCAGTCATGAAACCATATTTTATATTATTTTTATTTAATAATTATTTTTGACTCTGACAGATTATTTAGCTGATTTTTTTCATGCATGTCACAAACATGTTATTGCACAAGTTACTTTGCCACTCACAGCATTAAATAAGAGATCTGTCTGTCAGTATAAAAGTACCTGTTACAAAAATGTGAAGATACATTATGATTTAATTCTTAAAGTTTTCATTGTGGTGGCTTAAAATGAGGAATATTCTACATATGTTTCACCACATGATGTTCTGAAAATAACTTCTAGGCATACTAGATAAAATTCTCATTGTAAATTTTCAACTTTTCAAAATGTCTTTGATTTAAATTGCTTATGTCACATCAGTGAAGGTCAGAGTATCATTCTTACAATTCTATTTAAACCATGTACAATGCTTTATTTCCAAATAAATTTACTGCCCAACTGGCAAGTAATTGTATGGGTTTGTATTGATTACTCGCCAAATCCAATTTTTACTCACATTTGGTGTTTGGCAAGTGTTAAATTTGGACCATGGTTGTCACTGTATTCTGTAACACCTACAGATTTACTATGAGCTGCAGATACTGTTTATGAATGTCTATATTTATGTGTGAGTGAGAGAAAGTGTTTCTGAATCAGCTAAACTAATGTCACAATCTAATGGCTAATGTTGTCATTACATTTATGAATGTATGATTTCAATTAAAATCATTGTGTTTTGTAATCCTTTGCACATTTTGATCTGTAAAGTTTGAATTACATCAAATATTTTTAATATATTTATATAAAATAGAGCTGTTCAGGTTGGAGTCCAAAAACTCAGAAGAGAATTCGCCATGGGTTCCCTCTGGATTTTCCTATGGGTTTTAATAATGGCAGTTTTGGATATATGAATAAAATAAGGTCTGTGGTAAACGTTACTTGACAATATGTGGACGTTTCATCTGCAACATAAATTACACACTTTCATACTTCAAACATAAATTTTGATGCTGTATTGCATGAATTGCATACTTTTTTTTTTTCCAAAACACAGCAGCTTCAAAATTCATGTTTGAGGTATGAAAGTGTGTAATTTATGTTGTAGAACAAAACGTCCACGTATTGTCAAGTAATGTTTACCACAGATCTGTTTATTTACTGATAAGTTGAAAACCCCCATTATAAAAACCCAAAAGACTCAGGCCGGAGAGATATCCGTCCTGTCTACCACTCCCCCCATTTCTGGAAAGGAAGTCGGCGACAGCCATCTGAGCTCCCAGTCTGTGGACCACCTTGAACTTACACGGCTGAAGAGCCAGATACCAACGGGTGATCAGCGCGTTGGTGCCACTGGAGTGGGGCATGGTCTGAACAGAGAGTGAGGGTCTGCCCCAGCAGGTAGTACCAGAGAATGAGGACCGCCCATTTGATGGCAAGACACTCCTTTTCAACAGTGCTGTACTTAGTCTCCCTCAGCGAGAGCTTGCGCCTAATGTACAGCACCGGGCGTTCCTCCCCCTCCACCACCTGCGAGAGTACCGCCCCCAGCCCTCTGTCTGAAGCACCTGTCTGTAAGACAAAAGGGAGAGAAATCGGGTGAATGTAAAAGCGGCCCCCCACAAAGTGCGGCTTTCACTTGCGTAAACGCCTGTTGACACTGCTCCGTCCACTGGACCTGGTCTGGAGCTCCCTTTTTAGTGAGATCAGTCAGCGGGCTGGTGGCATCCGAATAATTAGGTACAAACCTCCTATAATAGCCAGCCAGCCCTAGGAACTGTCTCACCCCCTTTTTGGTCTTGGGCCTCAGGCAGGTCACAATCGCCGCAGTCTTGTCAATTTGGGGATGCACCTGCCTGTGGCCCAAGTGGAACCCCAGATACTGTACCTCCACCCATCCAATCACGCACTTCTTGGAGTTTGCTGTGAGTCCCGCCCGTTGCAGCGATCTCAGCTGCATGTGCCGCTGCCAATCATTGCTGTAAATGATGTCATCTAAATAGGCAGCAGCGTAGACTGAATGCGGACTTAGGATTCGGTCCGTGAGACGCTGAAACGTAGCCAGGGCCCCAAACAAACCGAACGGAAGCTTCACAGATTGGTGTAATCCAAACAGAGTGGAGAAGGCTGTTTTTTCATGGGAAATTGGTGTCAAGGGGATCTGCCAATGTAGGGCTTTACTGGTTTAGATCAGTGTTACTATCAGAAATAATTGGTAATTATTTCTTTAGTTATTAATTAATATTTAAATTAAATAGTTGAATCTAACTCATATGGGGCTCCAGTAAATGTAGTGCGCTACGTTTAGGAGCGGGTTTGGTTATTAGCAATAATTAATAAAGATAATTATGAATTATTAAAATCAATAGAACACTGAGATCAAAGACAATCACTAATCATTAACATCGATGAAACATTAATTAAAATTAACACTAGCTTATTGATCATTCAAATTCAACAATCATCAAAGATAATTATCAATTATCAAAAATCAATAGAATAAGGATTAATATTGATGGGGCACCACCCTGGAATCAGGGACTAATAACCAGATAGTATGACAGTCTCAATATTAGATTGTTTTCTTAGGAAAATCGACATCCGAAGAATATAAATTTTCGGGAAAAAAAACAATGAATGAAGGCTTGAATCCGAGCACTGACATCCCGTCAGCATGACACAGGTGTATGCAAAACAAACCAAAACACTTCTCTCTGTAATATAACAAAGTTTATTTATGCAGTGATATCAATTAATAATTAATACAATGCAGTCAATAAACTTCCGACTTACAACTACAAACTAATCAGTGATATGATTAGATATGGAAATCAAAATAATCCTATAACACGAGGGTGTGTGTGTGTGTGTGTGTTTAGTACGAGAGAGAGAGAGAGAGAATAAAGTGACGGCCCCAAAGCCGGTTTTGCGATCGTGGGAGAGAAAGCAGCTGTTAGTTTATCACTCAGAGCCGTTAGAGTGTTCGGTGGAACACAGAGTAATCTCAACTCGTCCAGCGAGATGGAGATTGTATGGCCACAGTTTCAAGTCGGACGTTACTTCCTTGTGCCACGAGGCTGCACCTGAGAGCAGCGATGAGCTGCGTCTACGCACGGCGAACAAAGTTGCTGGAAGCAAATCCCGGAAGCATTTCAGAGATATTTCTACTCCTGATGATGTCATGGTTGAGGTGCGTTCTGTCGTGTGCCTCATCCAATAGGAGTTGAGAGTTCGATCCTTTAGTGAGCGAGGCTTCATGGGATTTGTAGTCTGTTTTGGACTCCCTTTGTTTGATTTTCGCGCGATTTTTATCAGTAAAATGTATGACTTGGTATGTGGGGGCCTGAATTAGGTTTTATGACTGTGTTAGGCCTGCCTTTGTCTTCTATCTGAATACATGAGGCCCAACACCAATAACCCTTTGTCATATCCAATGTCAAATAAAATCAAGCAGCGCCCAACCAATCGAGCAACTCATCAACGTAAGACATTGGGTAGGCATCAAATTTAGACACCACATTGACTTTTCTATAATCCACACAGAACCGTCGCTCTTAGGAACTAGAACAACCGGGCTGGACCAATCGCTGTGGGATTCCTCTATTACCTCCATATCGAGCATTGCATCCAATTCTTCCCGAATTCTTTTCTTTTTGTGCTCGGGCAATCGGTAGGGTCAGCTACATACCACCACCCCCGGCTCGGTCTCGATGTGGTGCTGGATGAGATTTGTATGACCCAGCAGAGGGGAAAACACGTCTGCAACTCCTGTTGCAACTTGGCAACCTCTGCGACTTGATACGGTGAGAGGTGGTCTCCACAAGTGACCAAGGTGATGTGATTATGTTTTGTATTCACCTCTGGCCTGAGCTCTGCCCTCTCCAGAACTACCGTAGCCAATGTCACAGGGACAGGTGATATATTTGACGTGCGCCCCCTCTATTGGTTCGCTTTACCTCATAATCTAGATCCCCCACTCGTCGTGTGACCTCAAATGGTCCTTGCCACTTTGCGAGTAATTTGGAGCCCGATGTGGGGAGTAATATGAGCACTTTGTCTCCTGGTGAAAATTCCCACAGCCGAGTTCCCCTGTTATACAGTTGGCTTTGACGTTCCTGAGCTTGGAGCAAATTCTCCTGTGTTAGTTGCCCCAAAGTGTGGAGTTTTGCTCTAAGATCAAGAATGTACAGAATTTCATTCTTACTGGTTGAAGGTCCCTCCTCCCAAGCTTCGCATATGACATCAAGAATGCCGCGCGGACTGCGAATAACGGGATCGAGCCATTTGTCCCAATTTCAAGCATCCTTGTGCACGAACTTACGAATCATGTTTTTAAGGGTTTTATTAAATTGCTCCACCAGGCCATCTGTTTGTGGATGGCAAACAATGCAGCGAATCGACTTAATACCCAACAATTCATAAAGCTCGCGGAGTGTCCGTGACATAAATGTTGTACCTTGATCAGTGAGGATTTCTTTCGGAATCCCCACCCGGGAGATTATTTTGAAGAGTGCCTCCGCAACACAGCGTGCTGAGATGTTGCACACCTGGAACAACGCCGTATAATGAGCCGCCTGGAACAACATTTCCCGGCAGCTCCGCAGTATTAAAAGCTGGGTTGTATCTTCCTTTGTTTGGGCGTCCTGCATCACTCTATACAACCGCTCCTTTATTATTGCAAAATACGGATATGGAAGCATGATATTCGGCTGGAGTCGTTGACCATTGATAATTTTCACTTGGTTGAAGGCATGCCTGAGGGTTTCGTCCCTCGCCTGCTCCAGAGGGAAATACCCTTCGGGAAACCCTGACGTGGAGGAGATGAAGACGGCCCCGGCTCCGCCTCCCCTGCCAAAGCATCACACATTTCACATCTCGCTGCTTTTGTGCAGGACCCATGGGTGAGGTGGGAACTAACCGCTGCCTCCACTCTATGCTTTGTTCCCAGAAATTAAAATCACTACCGGGTAGTTGTGAATATCCCCGTGCACACACTTCACACTCACCCTTTTGGTTGTTCCCAAAGCCTCGTGTTGAACCAAGCGTTGGTGGATAGTGGTTTGGTTACAACCCGCATACACTAAGACTTGGTGAGTACTCCCCTTGACACTTACCGGTATCCTGTACACTCTGGCCTGATTGGGGGCAGCCTGTGGAGTGTCAGGGATCCGGACCACAGTCCCCAGCTCCATCAAAGGGCATTGATCCCGGAAGTGCTCCGGATCCCTGCAACTCCAGCAGGCTGGCCAAGATGCTACGCCCGCACCCGCAACGCCAGGCACATCCACATGAGGGGGAAAGCAGTGGGGCAGTGCAGTCATTGGGGGAACAAACCCCCGTGAACAGGGAGCCGGCTTCGGAGGCAGGACTCCACACATCCGTGGAGCTGGGATGGGCTATGCAGAGAAAGCAGAGTGAGAGGGGAGGGGGGAGGGAGAAGAGAACGGGGAAAACATAGGGGGAGGCGAGAGAGAGTAGGAGGGCTCTTCTGCCCTCGGGTACACCGCCATATGGTCCTTCGCCAACTGGACAGCTTCCTCCAGTGATGCCGGGCGGTGGCACTGGACCCACTCCGCCATCCCTTTTGGTAGTCGATGGATTAGCTGCTCCAGCACCACCTGGTCGACCACTCCCTCGATGTCGCAGTCCCCCACCAGCAGCCATTTCTGGCAAACGTCTCAGAGCCGTTGGGTGAAGGCGAACGGGTGGCTGGTCCTCTCCAACTTCATGGACCAGAATAGCTGGCGATACTGCTCTGGACTGCGACCAACCCGCTGCAGGATGGACTCCTTCAGGTCATCATAAGCCAGGAGGCTAGTCGCCGGCAGTTGTGAGCTGCGAGCTGGGCTTCACCGGACAGCAATGGAATGAGCCTGGCCACCCATTGGGCACGTGGCCAACCCCAGATCTCCACAGAGCGCTCAAAGATGTCCAGGAATGCTTCGGGATCATCTTCTGCCCCATCTTCAAGAGCGGGGTTGCAGCCGGGCTTTCTCCTGGTTGTGGAGGCTCCGGATCGCATGCCGGTCCCCTGCTTGAGCCCAAAAGATCTCGAAGAACGCAATCTTGGTCTTGCCTAAGCTCAAGCAGGGATTGTTGGTGTAGGCCGGCGATGGATTTGAGGATTTCTGCCAACTGGGAGGACTCCATGAGGCGTACTTCCTCCAACTTGATTCCCTGGTTTCGGCACCAGTGTAACAAGCTTCACAGCACGGGGGAAGGAGGACACAGGGAACCGGGTTTCTCCAGTCACAGGTAAGTCTTTGAATTGGCAGCTTTCAGGGCTTATAGCTTTACAATGTATTATCAGCTTCACAATTACTCATTAGCTTCACAATTACACGTCTACTCAACAGGGCTCTAGATATCTGACTCTCTCTCTTTGTCGGTAGCGTGGTCTCTTATATACTGCTCTCCCCAAGCTCACTGCAATTGGAAACAGGTGTTAATCATAATCTGACTCAGGTGTATGCACCCTTACCACTTTCTCTCTCCCAGGCGGACACTCAACCATGCCCCCGCTGCCACACTTACATTTATAACTAAAGGCCAAATTTTACTCAGGTTTTCCACGTGCATATGTAATTTTCAGCATTGTACATGCGGACTGTTCGTGTGCAGCCCCATCTCGTCTGCACATGCGCCTGGTGTTGATTGTGCTACAAAGTGTCACAAAGCAGTCTTAGTGCGCATGTGTCGAATGCATACAGGCTTGGGTTCAAAAGAATATACTTTGAAAGGCTGAGTGCTCGACCATGTGCGAGCTGGAACAATACGCAGAAAAAAAGGTTTTCTAAACATCAAATGTGTTATTTCTGCACAACCAAATGGAATTGCACTACCAAACAGAATAGCAAGAATACATTTTTTCAAACAATTCTCCTGAACACTGGATAGTCCTGCCCCAAACTCATGCCATTTGTTCAGCTAATGTTGCTGTTTTGGGCTGGTTGAAAGCAGCAAAGTATTGTAAGTCTTTACACTTTTCAGAGGAATCAAAATATAACTTGCTTAAACACTGCCTGGCCAAAAAAAAAGTTGCATGCTTTAATATTTTGTTGGACCGCCTTTAGGTTTGATTACAGCGTGCATTCGTTGTGGCATTGTTTCGACAAACTTATGCAACGTCACAACATTTATTTTTATCCAGAGTTGCATACATTTTTGTCCGAGATCTTGTATTGATGACAGGAGAGTCGAACCACTCTGTAAAGTCTTCTCCAGCACATCCCAAAGACTTTCAGCTGGGTTAAGGTCAGGAACTGTGGTGGCCAATTTATGTGTGAAAATGATTCCTCATGCTCCCTGAACCACTCGTTCACAATTTGAGCCCAGTAAATCTTGGAATTGCCATCCTGGAATATGCCCGTGCCGTCAGGGAAGAAAAAATCCATTGACAGGATAACCTGGTTTTTCAGTACATTCAGGTAGTGAGCTGACTTTATTTTATTGCCGCGTAACGTTGCTGAGCCATAACACTGCCTTTAATCCAAACGGTTAATTTTTTTTTGGCCAGACAGTGTAGTTGCCTCTGCATATTAAGGTGGGATAGGAAAAAAAAAGTGTTTTAACAATTAAACTTACATACTTCATCTTCAAGGGTTTTGTTGCAACTGGGTCCTGAAGCCAAGCATGCTATTTTCCCTTGACAGTTACATTTATTTTCCTGTTTTTCTTTTATGCTATTTCTAAGGTTTCACTTCAGTTTATATAGCAGCCATCATACAGCTGGCAAACTGTTTTGAGAACAAAGGTTGTCGCATTATCAAAGCTACAATGCTAAATATGTCTGCTAAAATAAACTGAAGTTAAACTAACCAAAGTACTTTAAGTAGTTGCGTCGGAGGAAAAGTCACACAACAATGAGTGATAATCTCTGCCTCGTCTGGAATGTCCTCTAGATAAAGAAGGTTCAGCCCATGTTTTCTAGGTCATTGTTCTTGTCTCGTCTCTCTTACAAGATCTTAATTTGAAACAGACATGGGCCTCTCCCTCAGAGCAGATTAGATAAAAGCTGATCATGAGAGAGAGTAAAATTTGCACAGACTGAAAAGGATCATAAATGAGAATGAAAAGGGATTGTACAACAACCATCTTTGATATACTGTAGACAGTCCAACATAGTGAGACATCCAAAAGCGTAATGTATCTTAATATCTGTATTAAAATTACTCTAGGAATCAGAGGACAGATCAAAAAGACACAAATGCTTCAAATACTCTTATTTAGAGTCACCACAGGTCCAAGTCCATGGAATTAGCTCCATGACAGAGAGCTTATGAGTACAGGCACACAATTGTAAGGAAGTAATTTGTGTTGTTTACATTGAACTGTTGACTGTAACAGCTTAAACAATTAAAATGTAAACTTTAAATCCTGGTTACACTTTTTAAGGGTTAAAAAAAAAACTGAAACCAATTATGATTGCTATGTATAATCAGATTACGTGCTATTTTATGTATAAAATTAAAATATATATATAAAAGGGCCAATGTCACTCTCTGGCACAAAATGTTCACATTACTCTTTATTCATAACCCAAGGCAGTCCAAAAGATTCCCAATTTTTTTACTTTTTTTTTTTAATATATTTTCATGGATCTATCTATATATATAAAAAGCTCACTTAAAGAAATAGTTCACCCACTAGACTTGCCATGATATCATAATTTTCACACCGGTGCGGCGTTCGCGTTCAAACCAACTTGGACGCTGAGTGGACCTATGGTGTAATTTTTGTTAAACAATAGCCTATACAATAATGCAAGGCAGCTTGATTTACAACTTTGAACTTTATTTGTATTTATTTTAACTGAAAATTCCAATGAAACTGAAAAAAAATTAAGTGCAATTAAAATGTGTGTTGTTCAACTTTTTGAAAGATGGCTTTTCAACAGTTGTGAAGGGCAACATCTCTTTGGCAGCGAACCTACTTCATCCGTGCATTCTCTCCATCATTGGCTACCAGTCGGGTATTTTGTTGTCCGGACAAATACATCACTTATTGTGGGTTGTTGCGGGTTTAATGTTAATGTTTTATTACCTTTCATCCCAGGATCCAGTTTAGCTGCTTCAGAATGGTAATGACTTTGAATGTATGTGAATAAATTCGCTTTGTTCCCTCAGGGCTGGACAATATGCAAGAAATATGTTCACGATATTTATAAAAAAAAAAATAAAAAAAAAGCATTCACGAATTTAAACTTTCAGACATGATGTAATTCACATGAATATGCTGTTTTGTTTTTACAAATGTGTAAGAATTACACATGTATGAATATTAAGTTGCCCATTTTCTAGAGTCATTACGGTAGTAATTCTGACTCGTTGCACAGTGAGCAGGAAGAGGATAAAGAGGCAGCAAACAGGTATAAAAACGAATTAAACAACAAATAAACATGTGAATACAAATCTGAGTACACATGATGTAATGCGAGTCGTGACAATCAGACGCTGTGTGGAGCGATAGAGACTGTTTCAGCGTTAATGAGCGCTTTTAGCTTTACTCTCTTTAACATGGGCGCTCACGGTGTCAATCAAACATGTGCGCTCTCCAGGTGCTCTCAATATCTCATCATCACTCACTCAGCGCTATTCTGTGAGGATCCCAATTTAAATCAGATTAATGTTGGTCACAATAAAACTAATAAAAATGTTTAACGTTCGGGGGCCTGAGAAGCTCAGTGGTAAAAGACACTGGCTACCACTCCTGGAGTTCGTTAGTTCGAATCCCAGGGTGTGCTGAGTGACTCCAGCCAGGTCTCCTAAGCAACCAAATTGGCCCGGTTGCTAGGGAGGGTACAGCCACATGGGGTAAGGTAACCTTCTCGTGATCGCCATAATGTGGTTCGTTCTTGGTGGGGCACGTAGTGAGTTGAGCGTGGTTGCCGCGGTGGATGGCGTGAAGCCTCCACACATGCCATGTCTCTGTGGCAACGCGCTCAACAAGCCACGTGATAAGATGCACGGGTCCCAGAGGCAACTGGGATTCGTCCTCCGCCACCCAGACTGAGGCAAATCACTACGCAACCACAAGGACTTAAAAGCACATCAGGCATTCCAAATTGGGAGAAAAAAAAAAAATACTTTTTTTAACCTTCAATAACGGCACCACGTCTTCATGCATTTGCTTAATAATTAGTGATTTGTGTCACAACAATATGCCAAAGACAGTAAACAAAACATATTAATGATTTCTCACTGGAGCAGTTTTAGAACTGGTAATGGATATATTTTTCTTATTTTTGAAAGTATCTCTGCTGTGTGTGATGCTCTCATGGTTTTTGGTTGCCAGTATGTCACAGTGACCTTTTGATATTGACAACAGAACTATTAATAACTGTTTTCAATACAAATAAAGGTTAGCAATTCACAATTAATGTAATTTTACTGTAATTTTGGTAACACTTTCTTTAACATTAGTTAATGCATTAGGTATCATGAACAAACAATGAACAGTATATTTTTTCAGCATTTATTAATCATAATGTTAGTTAATAAAAATACAATTGTTCATTATTAGTTCATGTTAGTTCATAATGCATTAATGTTAACTAATACAACTTTTGATTTTAAAAATGTATTAGTACATGTTGTAACTAACATTAAGTTCATGTTAACTACAATAATGTTAAATAATGTTAACAAATGGAACCTTTTTGTAAAGTGTTACTGTAATTTTACTGTGTGGGGCATAAACATATAACTGCAGCATTTAACTTGCAAAAATGTGGCAAAGGGCACTTTAAGAAATAAATTGGTATCGGCTGATCTTAGTGTTAAAAAACAAAAAAAACAAATCGGAATCAACCTCAAATTTCATATGTATATGTATATATGAAATTTATATATATATACACACAGTACATATATACAGTTGAAGAAGTCAGAAGTTTACATACACCTTAGCCAAATACATTTAAACTCAGTTTTTCACAATTCCTGACATTTAATTGTAGAAAACATTCCCTGTCTTAGGTCAGTTAGGATCACTACTTTATTTTAATATTATCAGAATAATAGAGAGAATTATATATTTCAACTTACATTTCTTTCATCACATTCCCAGTAGGTCAGAAGTTTACATACACTTTGTTAGTAATTATAATTATAATTATAATTTTCTTTATTTATCACACATTATACATTTGCACATATACAGTGAAATTCTTCTTTTTCACATATTCAGTATTTAGTAGCATTGCATTTAATTTGTTTAACTTGGGTCAAATCATTTTGGGTAGCCTTCCACAAGCTTATAAGTTGCTGGAATTTTGGCCCATTCCTCCAGACAGCACTGGTGTAACTGAGTCAGTTTGTAGGCCTCCTTGCTTGCACACGCTTTTCCAGTTCTGCCCAAAAATTTTCCATCAGATTGAGGTCAGGGCTTTGTGATGGCCACTCCAATACCTTGACTTTGTTGTCCTTAAGTCATTTTGCCACAACTTTGGAGGTATGCTTGGGGTCACTGTGCATTTGGAAGACCCATTTGCGACCGAGCTTAAACTTCCTGGCTGATGTCTTGAGATGTTGCTTCAATACATCCACATAATTTTCCTTCCTCATGATGCCATCTATTTTGTGAAGTGCACCAGTCCCTCCTACAGCAAAACACCCCCACAACATGATGCTGCCACCCCCATGCTTCACGGTTGGGATGGTGTTCTTCGGCTTGAAAGCCTCACCCTTTTTCCTCCAAACATAACAATGGTCATTATGGCCAAACAGTTCAATTTTTGTTTCATTAGACCAGAAGACATTTCTCCAAAACATAAGATTTTTGTCCCCATGTGCACTTGCAAACTGTAGTCTGGCTTTTTTATGGTGGTTTTGGAGCAGTGACTTTTTCCTTGCTGAGCAGCCTTTCAGGTTATGTCGATATAGGACTCGTTTTACTGTGGATATAGATACTTGTCTACATGTTTCCTCCAGCATCTTCACAAGGTCCTTTGCTGTTGTTCTGGGATTGATTTGCACTTTTCGCACCAAACTACATTCATCTCTAGGAGCTCCTTCCTGAGTGGTATGATGGCTGCACGGTACCATGGTGTTTATACTTGTTTACTATTGTTTGTACAGATGAATGTGGGACCTTCAGGTGTTTGGAAATTGCTCCCAAGGATAAATTAGACTTCTGGAGGTCCATAATTCTTTTTCTGAGGTCTTGGCTGATTTCTTTAGATTTTCCCATGATGTCAAGCAAAGAGGCACTGAGTTTGAAGGTAGGCCTTAAAATACATCCACAGGTTCACCTCCAATTCAGTACACCTCATATCAGAAGCTAACTGGCTAATTGTCTAAAGGCTTGACATCATTTTCTGGAATTTTCCAAGCTGCTTAAAGGCACAGTTAACTTAGTGTAAGTAAACTTCTGACCCACTGGAATTGTGATAAGTCAATTAAAAGTGAAACAATCTGTCTGTAAACAGTTGTTAGAATTATTAAAATTACTCATGTCATGCACAAAGCAGATGTCCTAAACGACATGCCAGAACTATAGTTTGCTAATATTAAATTTGTAGAGTGGTAAAAAAAATTAGTTTTAATGACTTCAACCTAAGTGTATGTAAACTTCTGACTTTAACTGTATCACAATATCCAATGACATCGTCAACTCCCCGGCTGAGAGATCGGTGAATATTCTTGCTTTAATGATTTTGCAATGAAAATTAAATTCATTTATTTAAAAAACGAAAATCTTAAACCAAAGACATTACTAAATTCAAACTGCACTTCAAACGAAACTAAAAAGCAATTAAAATAATGAAGTGGTCAAAAATAAAAAATCATATATAACCACCTTTCCATTTACCGTAAGGCAAGTATCCTGACGACAGGTGGAAAATTACTAATACTGTACATATTAAGATGTAAAAACAATTATAAATGTAAACATAATTATAATGATGATTACTGAATCACTGAAATATAAATCATGGTTTGAGGTGAACATGTTTTTGTATTATTTTATGATTTAATCGCAGATAAATAGGCTATATATCAAGTGACCCTGCAGAGTTGCGCTCACAACGAACTGCTCTGTGGAAATAAAGCGAACTGTACTCAAAGCACCTCCAGGGCTGAGATGGTCTGAGGTCATTTGAAGCATTCTTATAGACGATACTATTCTTGCAAAAAATAAAAATAAAAAAATAAAAAATAATCAGAAGACTGAAACAAAGAAAGAGTGAAAACCCTTTACATACGCATGTTCCATGAGACTGCACGCCTCCGAACAAACAGAGCGTCAGACATGCGCATAGACGGCTTTTCTGTCATCTGTTCTTAAAAATATAATAAAGTGTGTCTCTTCAAGCGCATGTCTGTGTGTCTAACAGCATTTCTTGTGTCATTCAGAATCAGAGACATTTCACAGTTACCCACCAAGCACATTATATTCGCTACCTGCAATTAAACATCTTCTGTCAGTGCGCGTACTTTGCTGCCTGTGTAATTTGATACGTTGGTAAAGAACATCTGGCTTTCAATGCGTTATTTAGGTTCATTTATCATGGGTCGCAAACTCTTCATTAGGCAACTATTCTTTATTTAAGGCTATTCTATTCGTTAGGCTATTGTATTGATATTGGAATTCCATTCATAATGTTTCCCCCTTTTACCCGGTATAAAATTTCACACCAGTGTTGTCCCTTGTACCCAGTAAAACTGGTAACACCATAGACTGAAAATTCACCCAAATGTTTTTCCCAGTTTCTTTCACTGAACACAAAAGGAGATGTTAGGCAGAATGCAAGCGTCAGTCACCATTCAGATTGTATAGAAAAAAAGATGCAATGACAGTGAATGGTGACTGAGGCAGACGTTCTGCCTGACTGAGGGGTTTGAACTACATTTTAAGGAAGTAAGGATAAGTAGATGATGACACAATTTTCTTTTTGGGGTGAACTATCACTTTAGTTGTATTTTAGTTCTGTATAAAAGTTATCTAGAAAGGCAGCACATTTGCGCAGGCATTGACCTTTCTAAGCCTGATCATACATGTCCTGGGCTTCCTCCAACTTGCCTGTGATTTTTTGAAAGAAGCTGATCTGCTGCTGTAAGAAATGTTGCAACTGTGCCTTGAAGTCACGCACTCGTATGCGATGAAAGTGCTGGATCTCTGCTAGTGTAGCGCAGGAGATGATGTTGCAGCGCTCGTGGATACCTCCGCCAGCAGTGCCATCTTTATGGCTCTCCTTTGCCTTGGTCAGGGCTCCTGGAGAATGTGAGAAGGTAATGGGGGGACAAGAACAAGGACAGCATTGAATAAGTCAAATTGTGTTTGCAAACAAATGCATGCTTGATTTGAAAAGTTCCCACTTCACACACTCTAAAATGCAAGCTCAGACCAGTCAGGGCCTCTGATTTACGGCTTACAGCTCTCTTTGGAATTTAGGTTAAGAAGATCTCCAAGAGAGTTGAATACTCCCTGAACAGTGCACACTTTCGTAGACACTTATGGACAATGCTTTTTATATTTTATGATGAATTTTAATTTTTGGGATGTTTCTATATCAAACTCAGAGAGTGGGGTTCAGCTGTGAATCGATGTGTTGTGAGCATTCACAGCTACCCTGTACTGGGGCCCTAAGCTTAGGAACAGATCCTTTAAAACAAAGCTTTGCCAATGTCAGTTGTTTTGTAAAGACAGTTTCTCATGCAAAACAGCAGTAGCAATGTGTGTGACGCAAACCCTGAAATATGATTTTACATCACTCAATTTCATCAATACACAATAAAGGAAAATATATACTTGGAGTGATATATTTTTTCACTAAAGGGATATGGTAATTACAACAGAGTTGGCATCATTCCACCATAGCAACACCCATCTCATGCTGCAAGGACAAGCCAGCCCAATATGCTCTCTTCTACACCAGGAAGGAATCAGGTCATGTCATTTGAAATGCTGCAGAGAGCTTGTTGCAATGTGCCATTTGCTACTAGATATAAAATGTTAATACATCTAAAAAGAAGGCCACTTTGCATCATCAGTTTGCCTTTGCGAGAACGCTTTCTATACCTAATTCAGAGCTTCTTCTTTAGTCAACCAGCGATTTAAAAAGATTTGTTAACCATGCACCATGCAATACCAATTTACAATATTGGTAAAGATTTATTAATATTAACCTAATTTATGGTAGGTTGACTGTGAAGCTCATAGCATGCAACATAAAATGTGACCTACTGACCTCAATTTATGACATGCAAACATCCTGACAAGACATATTTGAGCGAACATGTGAGAAAAATCCCAAACCTTTCTCTACATGGATAATGTCTGGGAAGTTTGCAAGGTGGCCCTGGTAAATCGCTAAAAGATCGGAAATTGGCTCCAAATCCTGACGGGGCTGTTCTGCAAAGTATTCCCCAATGGTCTCATAGATTTCTCCAGTGTACACCATGGCCTTGTTTAATGGAATGGAGTACACTTGCTGGTCGCATTCGAAGGCCTGACTCATAAGTCTGAAAGCCTGCCCAACTCTCTGATATTCCTTCTTAAAACCTGTGATCTGCTTTCGGGCAAATTCGTTTATGGTGACGTTGACTTGTATGATGTTTTCGTCCATCTTTTTGGTGAACGTTTTGAAAGCATCTACTTTGCTCTCCACCTCTTGTAAGTCAAGAGGTAAGGCTGGAGGACAGATAGTGAGGAAGAAATTGGCGCCAACTAGCTCGTCCTTCTCTGCCTTCCTCTTGCCTTGCTTCCAGGCTTTTTCGTCATTGCTGCTGCAGGTAAGGAAATGCTGGAAAACATCGCACTTGGATAAAACTGGATGACTCGCCATGTGATTCATCCACCATATTAAACCTTTCCTCCGCTTGGAAATGAAGTCCTCCTCGAATCGACCCGTGGCCTGTTTTTCAGGCAAATGAGGGACTGAAATAACCGGAAACTTTTCGACAAGCCGTGCATAAAGCCAGTCAAAGTGTTTGTATCTTCTGTTCACTTGGATCTGTGTGTGACTGGGCGTAAGTCCATAGGACATATAGCTCTTCATGCCTTTGAATTTGGTCTGTTTTGTGGGGTCGTCGACAGTGCAAGTAAATGGATAAGCGTTCTCCTGCCATTCTGGCCCATGCTGGCCCATATAAACGAATATTTTGTCTCCATCTCTGACCAAACCTGAAGCTTCGCCCAAAACGAAAGCTTCGCCTCCTGACCTAACAAAGGTTGTAAACCTGTTGAGATTTTTGCCAACAGTCGCTGTGCTTTTAGACTGTTGCGAACTACCGCGTCGAGCCGCTGTGGAACCTGTGCTGTAATAACCTGCTTGAGGATTCCCGCTTTTTTCAGGTTTCCCGCCTTGTTCCTCCACATTTACGTTGTCATCCCAGTCATCATCGTCCCAATCCTCGTCGCTTCCTTGGCTCGTCTGAAAACTGTGTCGCTGTTGTTGAAGATGTCCCAGGTAAATAGCGGAATGAGTGGGTGTCGACTCATTTGAGGTGTCCCTCCTCTGAGGACTAGTTTGGTGGTAATATTCAGTACTACCGGATGTCCCGTTACCGTGCACTGGCAGATCAATCTTTATAATCTCCACGTATGATGCAGGGAAGAGTCCGGTCTCACCTCTGCTGTTTGTACCCTCCAGCCAACCATCGACAATCTCTTCACTACACAAAGTTAGAAGTTCGTTTTCTGTCACAGAGATCTCGCCGGGATTTTCAGAGATGAAGTCGTATAATGTTCTCGCTCTCAGCGCCATAGTTGGAAGCGCTGGTTAAGCTCAGTTTACAAAGTTATACGCGCACCGTTCTTATAAACATCCACCTCTTCAGGAATGCACTGTCCTTGTTTTCTACAAAAACACATCGAAACCTTTGGAAGACATTACTCCATGGAAACTAGTTTAAAATTCCACTTGGAAGAGTGCTGAAAAAAGTATGTGGGTTTCGTGTCCTCCTGTCTCTCTTCGCTGAATGCGCTTTACGGTCCAGGGCAGAATAATGGAGGGTGGAGTCAATCAGAATAATCAGCCTGGGGTAACGAAAAACCCCCATTGCCCTTCCATTGAGTCACTATGTCTAAACCCAGGAAAAGAATAGGAGTCATTTGTCATTTCTTCATAGTTATTTCCTTACCAAGTGACATATTATATTGTAAATCATATTATAGTATTTATTTTTTTCGGGAACACCTTTTAATAACCTTGTTTATTACTTATTTAAAAAACATATGACGCTTAACAGATCAGTAGATCATGTAAAAATATTATTATAATAAATGAAAGTTTATGAATCAAAGCTTCATGGCATATAACTGTTTGAATGATCATGATCTAATGACCTGTTAAACATTATACAATGTAAAAATGCTTGTTAATTTTATTAAAGTTTACCTCTTTTGTGCTTCAAAATTTACTGTAAGCTTTTATGTACTGTGTATCAATATGTCTCTGTGTTCAACTAACAGACAAATGTTAAATAATCATCAAAAATACGTTTTATTTATTTATTATTATTATTTAGAAATGTTAAGGATACAAAAAAAAAAAAAACTTCTTAAACTGTCTAAGGTTCATGCATATGAAGTTGTGCAGTCCATACAGATAATTGTATTTACTTTTACAAAAATGTGTGTTTAGGTTGTTCAGGCTGCAAATTAATCTATGAAATTATAAATGATAAGATGTGCCATGAACTCAGCTGTATTTTACTACAGTCATGATAATGCCGTTTATACCCACAGGTCAAAAGTTGCTTGAAAACTTCTTGTTATACTTAAACATAATGCAGTACTGATTGATGGTAATTTGTGAGTTCAAATTGAATTGGTCTAGTAAAGATTAATTTAAAAACATTAAAAGTATTATTATCATTGTGTTTTAATTTATTTTCTTCATAAATACAGTGTTCAGTCTACTTTTCCATGTTGTGGACTTGCATATACTTCTAATTATTTGTCCTGTATCCTTAAAATCGAACTGAGCATCGTTTGCATTGTGTTGCTAATAAATTATTCCTGGTCTGTCATTTTAAGCAGGACACGTTCCTTTGGACATATGATCTCAGATTACGCAACATACAAAAATATTCTTGAAAAACAATGTGTTACTTAACCAGTAGAGGTCACCATCAAACTAATATTTGGCACCGTTAGTTCCTTGTCACGTGTTGACAAAGAGCCTGTTGCCTCAGCTTCGAAGCGATCTACTATCACGTGACAGAGGTACAGACGTATGCAAAACTAGCACGTACACTTGACCACAAAAGTGAAACGCTTTCATAACGTGAAATAGACTGAAATAAGTCGGTTGTTCATAACGGTTGATATTGCACACCTAAATGAAGAAAGAAATTCCTCCGGCGTCGGATGAATGAACTTACGTACACAAGTAATATTAAGCGTGAACCATGACGTCACGTCGAAGTCTTGATGCTCGACCCTCTGTGGCTCGCGATCACACAACAAACAGCGCCTCTCTCCGCCCACACCATTAAACTATATCACACTCGCCGTACAGTGCGCGCGGATCGAAATATGAGGAGACACCGACTTAAAAAACAAACAAAGTAATGTGTCTGAATGTATAAGAAGCCTGAATCTTCATAACAGGATTTGTTTTAGTCACATAACCGTACGTGGGACTCTCATCACACACCGAGGATTGCATAGCTAACCCTGCTAGCCTCTTTATTCACATCTATTATATTTCACATCGGACAGGCGGGGAATCCAAAGCCTAAACGAGCCTTTTGAATGCATTCAATCAACACTAACGTTTCATTTCATAGTCGCCTTAACTCAGAATTTCTGCTTTCCGGGGATAAGAGCAAGAAGCTATCGAGGAATTACATGGATTATCTGGTACAATATTCTTCTATTTATTCTTATTTGAAGATAGAGCCTAAAGCCTATTGAATCAGGTGTTTTCAGATTGACGTCCTGTTTTTAGTGTTCCCACAAGAAATCAACCCAGTCGATGTTGTTCTTGAATACCTTTGTTTTATACTTGCTAAACAAATGTGTCAGAATCTCTTGATAAATATACTTTCTGTATAGGTTATGAGGTCACTCATATAGGTTGTCAACCTGTCAGTGTGTTTTGCTTACAAACAAACGTAAGAGGTTGGTGTCCAAATACAGGTCTGGCAGTTCTTAACACTGTTAGAGGAAGAGCTTTGCCGTTATAACAACAATTTTGGCTTCTGGAGGATAAAGTCTGCTGTTTTTTTAATATGTGAAGGCTGTTGTTTTTAGTTATGAAAATTGTAAACAAAATATGTATCCTGTCAGCTAAGCATACGGTGTTTCACATTAGATGGAAACTAGTTTACAAGGTGCTGGAAGTTATTTTAACAGTTCTAGAACAAAAAAGACAAGCACATACACCCAGAGACACTTGGAGACCACTGCATGTTCATGTCAATGCAGTTTGATGTCCGCAAACCTGAACAGTTACACTGACCTTGAATAGGTACTGTGACGTTAGTTGTGAAAAGCAACGGTAGCAAAATAGCATACTCAAACTGACAACAGTCAAACTGACTGCGGCCAATAACTCTCCTCATCTGGATGAACTGTACTCCGACGGTTGAATAGCAAGAACAGACACATGTTCTTGTTACATTTTGTTGTTGTTGTACGATTAGCTTATTTTACCTTTTAAAAGTATTATTGTTATTATTATTATTATTATATGTATATTTTTTGTTGCAGTATCCGTGTCAAATGATTTGCCTATTATATTACACAGGACTCAACAATAATGAGTGTTTTAAATGTAAATTTAGTAAAAGAAAAATTTTTTTTTTTTGTTTGGCAGGAAGAAATTTCTTTATATTTATTAGCCTATTTAATGTTGAATTTTCTTTAAAAAAAAAAAAAATTGGCCTACAAGTAATGTTTTATGTTTTTAATTTACAAAGCACTGATTTGTTTATAATTTTCATCCTGACTGGTGCTCTCAAGACTATTTTAAGTAATAGGTAAAAATAATGATTTTCCTATGCATCGTAATCTTCATATGAACAATCTCGATATCGATTCTTAAATCCCAAGACTGATCTTGTTCTCTATGCGCAACCCGCTACTACAATGAGAGGGAATTGCAACCAAATTTTGCACTAACATTTTTTGTGATGAGCCATTGGGTGGTAAATTTTCAGATTTCACTCACCAGTGATTGCGTAGTAATTAGGGCTGGGTGATATGTAAAAATAATTTTATCGATAATCGCCTTAATGTCACGATATATGATTATATAGTCAACCCCCTGCCGAGGGTTTTGTGCTTTTTTGATTTTGCTTTAAAAATGTAGTTCATTTATTGAAACACGAAAAACATAAACAAAATACATTTCTAAATTCAAATAGCACTTTAAGCTAAACTAAAAAAGAAATAAAAAACAAACTGATCAGAAAAATCTTATATAACCACCTCCCCAAATCCAAACATTTACCGTTTCCAACTGCCCCATTTGCCATCATGCAAGTATCCGTAAATGACATCAGTTGGAAAATTACTAATAGCCTACAGATTAAGAACTAAAGACAATAATAAATTGAAAGACAATAATAATCATAATAAATAAGCCTAATAAATTCCCTTGTGTTCCCAAAATAATGCTGTCAAATGTGTGTTCTTATCTTATTTGTGTTTATATTGCGTTACAGTTAATGCTGCCTAAAGAAAAGAAAATAGAACTCAGTTTTAGGTTCAAGGTGAACATTTATGTATTACTTTATGATTTAATCACTTTCGTCTTTGTTTCTTTAATACAAAGATATACACTGGCAGCCAAAAGTTTGGAATAATGTACAGATTTTGCTGTTTTGGAAGGAAATTGTTACTTTAATTCACCAAAGTGGCATTCAGCTGATCACAAAGTATAGGCAGGACATTACTGATCTAAAAAACTGCACCATCATTATTTGAAAAAAGTCATTTTTGATCAAATCTAGACAGGCCCCATTTCCAGCAGCCATCACTCCAACACCTTATCCTTGAGTAATCATGCTAAATTGCTAATTTGGTACTAGAAAATCACTTGCCATTATATCAAACACAGTTGAAAGATATTTGGTTTGTTAAATGAAGCTTAACGTTGTCTTCGTGTTTGTTTTTGAGTTGCCACAGTATGCAATAGACCGGCATGTCTTAAGGTCAATATTAGGTCAAAAATGGAAAAAAAGAAACAGCTTTCTGTAGAAACATGCCAGTCAATCATTGTTTTGAGGAATGAAGGCTTTATAATGCTTGAAATTGCCCAAAAACTGAAGATTTCTTACAAAGGTGTACACTACAGTCTTCAAAGACAAAGGACAACTGGCTCTAACAAGGACAGAAAGAGATGTGGAAGGTCAGATGTACAACTAAACAAGAGGATAAGTACATCAGAGTCTCTGTTTTGAGAAATAGACACCTCACATGTCCTCAGCTGACAGCTTCATTGAATTCTACCTGCTCAACACCAGTTTCATGTACAACAGTAAAGAGAAGACTCAGGGGTGCAGGCCTTATGGGAAGAATTGCAAAGAAAAAGCCACTTTTGAAACAGAAAAACAAAAAGAAAAGTTAGAGTGGGCAAAGAAACATAGACATTGGACAACAGATAATGGGAAAAGAGTGTTATGGATCTTAACCCCATTGAGCTTTTGTGGGATCAACTAGACTGTAAGGTGCGTGAGAAGTGCCCGACACGACAGCCACATCTATGGCAAGTGCTACAGGAAGCGTGGGGTGAAATGTCACCTGAGTAGCTGGACAAACTGACAGCTAGAATGCAAAGATGTCAATGCTGCATGTGGAGGATTTTTTGATGAGAACTCTTTGAAGTAGTTTAAAAAGTTCTGAATTTTTTTTTTCAAATTGTAAAAGTAATTTTTCACGTTATTAATGTCCTGACTATACATTGTGATCAGTTGAATGTCAGTTCGGTGAATAAAAGTACCAATTTCTTTCCATAAGAGCAAAATCTGTACATTATTCCAAACTTTTAGCTGCCAGTGTGTATTACTGAATCCTGCAGAGTTGTGTTCACAATGCATGCTAACCACGTGGAAATAACTACACTCACAGCACCTCCTGAGATGATCGGAGATAATTTGCAGCATTCTCATAGACGACATTATTCTTGCAAACAGTTTTCAGATGAATGAAACAGAGAAAAAAAGAGTGAAAACTCTTTACATGCGCTTGTTCCACGAGACTGCATGCCCCTGAAAAAAAACAGTGAATCAGACACAAGCATTGATGGGGTTTTTTTTTTATTTTTTTTATTTTTTATTTTTTTAAATATAATAAATTGTGTTTCTTCAAGTGCATGTCTTTGTGACTAACAGCATTTCTTGTCATGTGTCACTCCGAGACATCTTATAGGTCTCCCGCCTGTTGCGGGTAGATGAGCAAAATTACCCGTGCATGAAATACATTTGGACGAGGAGCCTGTGAACTGGATTCAGCCTCATCGCATTTTGCGGGTGGAGGGTGCTAGTTTCACTTCCTGGGCTACTGTTTAACATATTTGGTGACTTCCCAGATCTATGGTTTTGCCATTTCCCGATATTGTCAATTATCATCTGCCAATGAGCGTCGCAGTCGGCATTGGGATCTTTGTAAGACATCGCCGATATCCGATAACATTGTCCTATCGCCCAGCCCTAGTAGTAATGTGGGGAAGAAGTTCAGCAGCGAGATCTTTTCACTGTGTGCTGTGAGTAAAAGTTTGATTTGACCTGTTCTGTCACCATGTAATGGGTCCAAAGATGAGGTCCATGCAATCCATTTTTCACTGAATAATGTCTCTTTTAATACCGTTTCTGTTCTTGTCAGTTGTTAATCAAAAACAACAAAAAAGAAAAATCTAATTCTAATCATGCATGCACGGATGAGGGAAAGCCAGAAATCTTCTGTACTGAGATAACAACCTCCATGTTTTTTACCATAAGAGAGAGGACAACGGTCAACTAGCGTGTTACGACAGTAAATCACCATTTGCTGATACCATAAAAAAGAATGGGGAGAGCTAACTGAAACCTACCTGTCACCTGACATCTACATTGTTTGTATTTTCTTTTATAAAACGGCAATTTTGTCAGGATAATCTCCACTCATAGTTCTATCCAAAAGGATTTTTTAGTGTAAAACATGTTGAAGATTAGTGGACAGGTGGTCAGTTCATTAAGTGATGAGCTGTTTCCTCACAAAAGCAGTTTATTCAGCACATTCAAACATCTCCTCCATAGACATCCATTAAAAAAACAAAAACCTGCCTCTTGTCTCCTTGCCAGTGCACTGCCCATTGAATGACTATGGGATCGTCGCGTTGTAGGATCGAGAGCTTGTCAAACGGAATTGAATCGGGAAATTTGAATCAGGACCAAGCCTAATATTAACCTACTTGATAACATTGGTGACATTTAAATCAGCAAAATTCACAAGAATATTCAGTACGAAATTCTTTTACAAGGCATAAAAACACGTATTTGATCAAGCAATGTTAGATGGATCAAGTATGCAGTAATGGCCCAACAGGACAAATGACAGTTCAATCAATTGTCCCAAAACTCTCTTGCTTGTTTGGGCTATGAGGCCATGCTTATTGTTGAGCCCTGTTTCCTTTCTGACAATTACAGTTTCACCAGTATGCTCTACTGTAATGTTTGTGGTGCTTCACAGTATAATGGAATTTAATTCCATTGCCAGGAAACTTCTTGCACATTTGGTGCTTTGATACTTGACTTTAACATATGCAGCAGGGTCACTGGGGTGTCTCCTTTGGGATGTCCCATCAGGATTCTCAAAAATAGCACAGTTCCCTTAAGAAATAGAGCTGAAAAAGAACTGGAAGTGCTGGCAATGGGTGGATTAGGAGCATGCTTGATTATGTAGCCAAAGTATTTTTGTCCAGACAAATCCCACTTTTGACTTTGAGAGGACAAGAGGCTGTTTTCAGACTCCCTTTCTCATTAGGTTCAGGTTTTTCTACAGTTGGTAGATCATAAAATGGAAGGGCCCTTTAACTTGTACCTCTTGAGGGTTAGACCTACTTTGATTTCAGTAGAAAGTGAAAACTTGGGCTGGTTTTAAACAAACCACATTTGC
Organism: Myxocyprinus asiaticus; assembly: GCF_019703515.2. Lineage (NCBI taxonomy): Eukaryota > Metazoa > Chordata > Actinopteri > Cypriniformes > Catostomidae > Myxocyprinus > Myxocyprinus asiaticus. The sequence goes on along the minus strand of NC_059385.1, from coordinate 25,502,107 downwards.
ACACTAACATGAGTGTGTCTTTAGTAATTAACAGGTTGTACTCAACTGTAAACAGTTTGGACATTCTGTTCATCTACTTGGAAAAAAAGGTTTTAGCGTCAAACAAATAACATAATATCCAAATGCCTCCCGCTTTTTAGGGGGACAAGGCAGGGGTACCCTCTGTCCCCCCTGCTTTTTGATGTTGCTACCGAACCCCTTGCAATTATGCTAAGGAATACAGTGGCTTAACTGGAATACATAAGGAGGGACATGTGCATAAGCTTTCGTAATATGCGGACGATCTCCTTCACTTCTTGTCCAATCCAAATCTCTCTATACCGATAGCCCTAAAAATTATTTCAGATTTTGGGAGTGTGTCAGGTTACAAAATTAATTTAACTAAGAGTCTTCTTTTCCCTATTAATGAAAGAGCATATCGAATGTCATTTCAATCTTTTCCTTTCTCAGTAGTCTTGATAAATTTCTCTACGTAGGGGTGAGGGTCACACGCAGATATGAGGATGTGGGAGGAGGAACTGGGAATAGAAATATCGGATACAGCTTGGCAATGGGCAATTCATTTGGTGCACTTGTCTTCAGTATGTATTAGACACGGGCTTCTGCAATTTAAGGTGCTCCACAGGCTCCATCTCTCTATGAGCAAGTTGGCTAAAATATATCCAGGATCAGACCCAACTTGCCCCAGATGTGGTCTAGAACCAGCAGACCTGAGTCACATGTTCTGGAGGTGCCCCAGACTAACAAAATTCTGGTCAGATGTTTTTAGAACGTTCTCACTTATATACAATAGAGATCTCAATGCCAGTCCTCTGACTTCCATCTTGGGCATAGTGCCAGAAGAAACGTAGCTTGCGCTGAATCAGTCAGAGCTCATAGCTTTTTCCACGTTATTGGCTAGATGTCTGATTCTTCTCAGTTGGGAAAAGGCAATGCCACCATCTCATAAATGCTGGGTGATAGAGGTGATGTCATATCTCAAGCTTGAACATCTTAAATATACTATCCGGGGCTCCTCTGGAAATTTCTACAGGGTCTGGCAACCTTTTCTATCTTATGTTGATTCTGAATTTCCATCTGCTAGTACAGCTAATTTTGTTACCTAACCTTCCCCCCTCTTTTTTTCCCCCCTCCTCTGTTATAAGGGATGTGTGTGTATGTGGGTAGGGGTCGGGATGTGGATATGTTTGTGAGTTTGAATTAATGTTGTAAATGTCTCTGTGTTGTATGTTGCATAATAAGAAAATCAATAAAAATATTTGAATAATAATAAAAAATGTTTTAGCATTGTGAGCTCTTGGGATTTATGGCATGTGGTTTCCCCACTCCCTTATATGGGTGGAGCTTCTTTCTTTGCCTTTGTAGTTGGCATGGAGACTACATCTTTGTTACTGCGTGTTTGGCATGTTTTTCTAGAACAGCAAATTTCCTTTGCGCTTTTTATGTACGGAGGTGTTGGTTTTCAAGTTTGATCTGACTGTTAAGGTTTCAATTTATTCCAACACACTCTCACGGCAAAATCGTCAGGATTTGTATGACTTTTCTAAATTTGGTTAATTCGTATGATATTGTGTGACTGCACTCATTTGAATTCCTAAGACTTTCACTACAGCCAATGACGTCACTGGACATCGTTTCCATCTAATACGTGACAATTACTTGCTTCCGTCACACCCAACAGCTTCCTATCATGTTTACACACTCTACTGATTGGATAATTTTAGATAAGGGTTTGGGTAAGGGCATAATATTAATAAATATGTCCTTAAAGCCTTGTGCGCGGAACTCGCGCTTACTTCCACATTATACATCTGGGAATTTTCTTAGTTTATGTGAACAACATCGTGCGAGACCGTACGAAATAGCCAACTCGTTAATTATGTATGACTTTTCATGAGATCTGGTTGATTTATTCTGTTTGGAGTCCCCATGGTTTTCCATTATTAAGGGACCTAGTGGATTCAGACCAAAATCTCAGCTCGGTTTAATTATGGAGCTGGCCTCATTCGGTCCAGGCTCTGCCTATTTAGAAATGAATGGGTGTTACAATGTTCATTGTGATGTGTTTTGGTGCCCCAACTCAGTATGGTTAATTTATGTGAGGAATCTCTGTGTATTTTCGTTTTTTGTGTGACTGGCATTTTTGGTGGCCCCCTCATTAAATAGAGGCTTTCACATGCAGCTGCCGTATTCCCTTAATCCTTCCAAGTGTTACTCATTCTATGGTCAACCAAGCTAATTTACAGCCAAAATGGCAGCTTAATGTAATGGTTAACTGAGGAACTGAGGTCAGACATCAGCAGAGAGGATGCCAGGTTATGAGTTTTTGGCCAGCTAAACATATGAAGCAGAACATAATACCTTTAAAGTCAACCTGATATCAAAATTGACAATATGTACTTTCTCAGTTCATGTTCCTGGTTTTATTGCGCATCTTATTCTAAAGAAAAACAATGTTTGTCTTCGCAATGCTCCGCCACTGAGACGACTTTCCGTTTTGGCTGATGTTACTAAGGCCAGAAACATACTTCACGGAAAAATGCTTACGTAGATGTAGAGGTCTGCACGGGCCTTAAAATGAAACCCGACCCTTACCTGAGATCGTGTGACCTGACCCAGAATGATACCGTCAGTTTATAAGCCCGAACCCGAAATCACTCACAATCTTTATAATTTCTTCTAGCAAGCACTGTTGCAGTAGGCTATATTTTATGTAACCATTTAGGCAACATTCGTAACAGTATTGAAACCGTAAACATAAAGTTTTAACAAGGCATTGCAGCCCCTCAGTACACTAGAGTAGAACGGAAAAAATGCATTGACTTACTGTTTATGCGCTGGAACTTTACTTGGTGCAGAACAATCTGGAATAATAGGAAACAATGCAACAGTCCCCTCTTTACAGCCTGAACTTGTTCAGAACGGTGAATCTTTGTGAAACCTGCGCTAAAAACAATCTAGATGCAGCGCAAAGAATGAAACAGAGCGCAGGTGTCTTGACATGCATTTTAAAAAATGTTAAGTTCTTTTTAACTTGACACAGTGTTTAAAAATTGCCGGTCCTGCACGACACTGAAGAAACAGCGAGACACGGTGCAGCAGTCAAAGAAATTCTGAATTCAACACAGTTTAATTCAGTTTTATCAAAAGGGTGTCTAAATAAATTAGTTAATTAAAACTTTAATAAAATAAAACAATTATTTTTCAACATAACATTGCACTATTTCTTTTTTTAACAGAAGTGTTTTTATACAGATCCTCTCAGCACAGTCCAAAATACAACATTGGAGACATTTTTGTCAAATAAAGTGCTGCACATCAGAGCATCACTGATGTGTGTTATTTCAATCATTTCAGTAATTGTTAATTTATTAGTAGTAGCAGTAGTCATAGTGGTGGTATTATAACAGTGAATATTACAGAACTCTACAGTAGTTATATATTTCTGTAATATTTTCTGTTTAAATGGAGCTTTCATTTTGGCATTAAAGTGAGTGAAGCCCTTTCAGTTTCTGTGTGTTGTTGACAACAGTTTCTCACCTCAGGAAAAGTAGGTCACTAGTGAAACCCCTATTTTACCTCGCCGTTGTTACTAGCTTAGGTATAAGAATGTTTGTGTATGTTGCGGCCTAATCTGATGTCTCAGGAATATTTGAAGTGTCTTTAGTGTCTAAAGAGTAATGCATCTTCTGCTTATACTTAATGGACATTTATTATCACACAGTAACTCTAGGAACATTTTGTGAGCCTGAATCAAATGGATTTTATGTTATTGGTTAGTGCTGTGCTCATACATTTTAGACTGTTATATTACAGTATAGTGTGACAAAAGTATTAGGCTGAAGATGCTAAATTATTAGGCTACATTTCTTTTTCTGATGACTGTATTTTTATGTAAAAAGTCATATTGGCTCACAGAAAAAACTGTGTCCTGGAACAATGTGTTTGAATGGTTTGTTTAACTTTCACCCTGGTGAGCATTAAAGCCTGGGTTTGAGTTTAACTGCCAAAAACAATAGAACTTGACTGTCTGTTTGAGCGAGAGAGAGAGAGAAAAAGAGCTATGGATGAGGGAATGATTCCATGATTTATTCTTATAAAGACACTTTATTGGCTGTTGGAAGCTCTGCCGTCATCTTTTTCGTCATCTTTACTCCTATCTGTTTGATTTCCTGTGATTGAAGTCTCCAAAATGGTAAGGATAATGTACAGCCAGCCGGTTTTTATCACACAATAAATCCCCGACAGGGTGATCAGGACCCCGACGCAAAGCTGAGGGGTCTTGTATCACCCTGAAGGGATTTATTTTGCTATAACAACCGACTGACTTATCCCACTTATTACACAGTTACTAACTAGAGCCCGACCAATATGGGATTTTTGAGACCGATTTTAGAGAGGGAAAATTCACAGATTAAATAAAAGAATAAATAAAAATAAAATAAATAGTTAAATAAACATCAGTATTACTGTTTAGTATCAGTCAGTTGCTGACCATTAAAATAAAGAATAAATAAAAATAAAATAAATAGCTAAATAAACATCAGTACTGTTTAGTATCAGTCAAATGCTGACCATTTAAATAAAGAATAAATAAAAATAAAATAAATAGCTAAATAAACATCAGTACTGTATGTTTAGTATCAGTCAAATGCTGACTATATTAATACTGCCGAGACAAGATATAAACGGCGGCAGTGGTGTTACACCGTATTCTGCTATACAAGTTCAGGGGAAACTTTCAACGGTGGAAAACCAGACTTTTAAATATTACATTTTATAAATGCAATGACTGGAATTGTTCGATTGAAGGGGGTACCAAACTGAATCCTGAACAAAACAGTTTGGTGAATACATGTTTACACATTAGCTTCCACTCAGCTGACGTGCTACGTGGTTAGTTAGTTAGCTATAAGCTCGTTGTCACGGAGAGTAAAATATGGACGTTGTTTATTTTACCTTCCAGCATTGTGGAACTAGGTAATAACATAGCGTGAAATCAACACTCAACAGACACAATCCACCACTGCACCGTTGTATGCTGAGCTAAAAAAGATGCTCTGATGTTTACCTTTCAATCTGCTACATTACTTACTGCACTGACAAAATATAGCTGGCTAACACAAAAAACAATAGCAAAGATAAACATGAGTGACATGGTTGTCAGGGACAGGGTTAACGTTATATTAGTTATATTGAAAAGGGAAAATGATGGGGTCATTGGTTATTAACTTTCCAGTATGTATTTCACAAACTAGTTAGCAGCTTACCGTGAAGACACACAGCTTAACTCCGCCTGTCTGCAGAGCCACCGTCAGTTCAGAGTCAGCTCTGTAAACAATGGAGTTGGAGCGCGTTCTGCTGAACAAACTACGTAATGACGGCAATTCTAAAGCATTGTTTTCTGCATTATATGTTCTGAAAAAAAGTTTTCATATCGGCGCATATCGGTAAACATATGTGCCGATACCGATATATCGGTGAAAGGCTAATATCGGACCGATATATCGGTCGTGAACTATTACTAACCAAATAAATACGTGGACATAAAATATTGATTTCCGTTGAAATTATGTAATTTGAGAAGAAAGAAATTGCTGAACAGCTGGAATCAACCTCTGCTTTGCATCGCAGTTCTGTTGGTGTTTATTTTGTGAAAAAGACCATCTGACTCCTCAAAATTCAGCCTATTGCAAGACTACTTGCTAAATAAATAAATAAATGAAACATTGATTTGAGTTAAAATTATTTTATTAGCTTACTTGTAGAGATCACACGGTGAGCTGAGAAGCAGGAAAGATGGTTTGCAGAACCCGGATGATCGTTGGATACATCTAAATCCCCGGATGTGCGGTAGTTACAGAGCAATATCGGACCTCTGGATGCCGTCATTGACCAATCAGAATCGAGTATTCCAGAGAGCCGTGTAATAATGTGAAGTAATACATTAACTAAATGGTTTAATATAAAAATGTCCTTATTGTAACCTTAAAAAAATACTTATGTAGCCCTGCTGTGGTTTTGGACTGGATTATGGACTTTGAGATAATACATCTCATCTTTGTTGCTAAAACCCATTGGTGACGTCTCTGAGCGCATGCATCAACTTTACTTATTTGCTGCATAGAGCTTCCATGGTGCAGTTAAAGTCCAATGTCAGAGATTAATTTCTGCGCTTAACATGCTTCATAATTAGCTCCAACATATTAATTCTCCATTTCTCACAGGGACTCCAGAATTAGAGCAACCTCGTCCCTCCTGGTCTTTAAACTCACAACTCTGATAAAATGGTGGGATTTGACTCAAAAGAGCTTGAGCTCTGTTAATACTCTCGAGTGGCACATCCCTGGGGTCGCCCTGATTGATTATCTGCCTGATGTTTCAGCCTGGTGGCTTTTGCACACAGTATGTCATTGGGGCAGTAGAGCACAAGTCATCTCTTCTCCAGGCCTCTTTGGATTTCCTTGCAGCAGTAAATATTCTGCCCCTTCACAGGTTACAGGTCCGTAGCTGTCAGGAGTCAGGAATGTTTCCTCTAATGTTCCTGAGAATTCCGGTTAGTGCTGTCAACAGGGCTGAGAAAATAAATTTTAATTTTTTACTGAAATATTTCCAATATTCAAATTATATTTTAATTTTAAAGACATTATTCCAGGTAGTGGTAAAAATCTCCAAGACATCTGATTTTTAAATTTACATTCTCTCCTATATATAAACCACTCAGTACAGTTATAGGGATAGTTTATTGCAAAGAACATATCTGGCTGTTAACAAATGTGTGTCAAATTATAAAGTCAGAAGATTTAGCCAGTTTATATTCTCAAATCAAATGTAAAACGCTTCAAAAGATGGTTCTGTTTTAACTTAGTGTTGCACGCAGTATCAGTGTCATAGTACTACCACAAACTCAAGCTTTATAGTACCTGTGGTACCAGATTGTTTTTCATTAAATACAGTTGATTGTACGTACCTAATGTTGCAGCGAGACGCTGGTAAGAGAGGAAGACATAGTCAACACATAACCGCCAAAGACCTCCATTTCAGGGGGATCGTTCACTCTGAATGCATCCGTATTTTTCTGTGTAAGCATTCGCTAGACGGACGTCTTTGGCCATTGTGCCGTGTCTCGCTGTTTTTTCAGCATCTCATGAAGAAACAATGAATTTTTTCAGACACTATATGAATCTGAAAGGAAATTCAGCATTTAAAACATGTTGTGAGACACCCATGTTCTGTATTATTCGTTGCACTGCGTCTGTTTTAGTCCAAGAATGTAATTCAGTGTCAGTGCTTGGCACACATCCAATAATCGAATGCTCATTTTCGCATTCGAATGTGGATTTTTGTATCTTACATTCGACGAATATTCGAATTTCGAATTTTAATTTGACAGCCCTAGTTCCGGTATCTTAGGATCGGCCACATTATGTCAACTAACTGACAAGCGGCATCTCCTATAAAAAATTCTTTGCATCGGCCCAACATGTTTACTTTTCCCTGTGTGGCGACCGGAAGCGTATTAAGTCAGCAACATGACCCTGGTTCGCAGTAATCACGTTCGCATAATCAGTGATCAGTACAGTTCCGAGCTTGCATTTTCCCCTCTAACATTACATTTTTACTCCACTGTTGGTTAGGTTTAGGTTTGGTATTTGGGGTACAATTTATAAAATATACATTCCTCTTCACTGTATTACAGCCTATACAGCTAAAAACAACTCACTTCACAACTCGCTTTTGGTGCCCCTCTATGGACATTACACCTGGAAAATGGAGCTCACACTTGCTTATATGGCCAACAACATTTACCACTTTGGCCACTTTTGCATTTTGGTAAGCACAGACTGATTTTACCTAAAGAAAAGTCAACCTACTGTTCCTGATTTCACTGTGAGATCAGTCTGCTCGACGACCTTAAGTAAGTTCTGTTGTTGTTATTGTTGTGTTTAATAGATTTTTTTTTAACTTATAGTGACAGTTTTTGTCTTTAATGTTTTGTCAGGAGGTGACCTGAAAGACCCCATGTCACCCACTGATAAAATCAACACCGATAACATCTCTCTCCATGGTCAGGGATTGTTTAATCTTTGATTTTAAGCTGTTTTCTGAAGTCTGTGGCTGATATATGGTTAGTAATGCTAATGACCTTATGAATGTAATCAAACAGATGGCAATTTCAGAGACTGGTTGGGCAATCTACATCCAAATCTCTTAACCTTGCATAATGTGGGTCATTTGTGCCCTGTCTGTCTAGTTTCAGTGATAATGATAGGTTAAATGGTGGTGTTATCAGGCTGATCTCTTAATGGATCCCTCTGAGGTCACTAGTCACAGTGACTCATGTTTATTCATCAGGCTCAAGCCCAATTTGATTTAAAGGCCATGTCAAGCCTCATTGCTTGAAAAGTGGAGCATTTATTTGGACCATAGCAGCCCACAGGCTAGTGCATCTGTTCCTAGCACTGCTCAATGTGGAGTTTTCCACAGAAGCTTTGTTTGATGCCAAGGTGTGGTGGGGAGAAATTGATTTACAGGTGTATTGTGCATCTTTCTGAATTTATTCTGCATCGAACCACAAAAAAGTCATAAACAGACTCTTAATTTTATTATTAATATTCATTTTTATTCAGAACACATAAGCAGGACAAAACATTGCAGATAAATGCTATGTGGTGTGCCACACTGCAAAGATAACATGTAGGCATGTAGGCTACCACAAAAAAAAAAAAGAAAAACAAAAAAAAAGGTGAGTTTACAGGGTGGTGTCTGTGCAAACAAAAATACATGGAAGCCTTCAGATAAGTTTAACAGCCGAGGCCAAAAAAGAGTGATCATGTTTTAAGCATAGCCACAGAATGCTCGCCGAATAACAACAACAAAGTTCTTTGTGGCTCTGATAAGGTATTTGAAATCCGCAGAGCTGCATCTGTTACTAGGTTATTATAATCTCTTATTCTATTTCTGTTGTCGGCTCAGGCATATTTTGGTTCTATTTTATGCAGAATCTTTATTCAAAATTTGTAAGCTGCACAGATCAACTCGCAAAAGATTTGTGGCCCTATACTGTTGCATAAAAATTAGATGCATTGAGAATAGTTTTGTAATTGCATCATGACTCCCTGAGTTTAAATCATATCATAAGGTGCCTAAAGATTCCCTCATACTGTAAGTACAAGATCAGGACAAGTAACTAAAATGCTATAGGTTCAAAGTCAAACCTCATCAAAATTGTGACCTTTAAGTGCTCTTTTGCAAGGTGCTTAAACCCAGGTTGCTCTAGGGTGACAATCCCTGAAAAAATGTGTCTGGTACATGACAAATTAGTAGTCATTAGTAAGTGTTGCTCAGATAGTGAATGCAAGTAGTCTGTAAAGAGCCTTGCAGCGAACTCTCCCTTAGGCTATATTTCTCGTTGTTGTGACGGTGGTTTACTGAAACCAGTTGGATGATGTTTGCAATGTCACTTTTGCACACTAAATGTCCTTAGCTTAATTTATATTCAAGGTTAAAGTGGTTGTGTCATAGCCAGCACTTCATTCTTAGTGACTATTACAATTATGCCTTATTAGCCAGTTAACCCCAGATTACTCCAGACATATGTTGCATTAAAGTTATGTTGGAACTATCGTATTTACTAGTTGAGCGCACATGAACGCCCAGATTGATCTCACAGTAAAAAAACAAACAAACAGTATGTTGACTTTTCTTTAGGTAAATTCGGTCTGTGCTTACTGAAATTTGAAACACAGCTCCCAGCGGCCAAAGCGTGTTGTTGCTTCGTGGGATTTGTTTTTAGTGACTGTCTGAACCGTCTATTTTCAAATAACAGGAGACGCCATAACCAGAGGTGTCATGCACCTAATTTATTTGAGGGGGCACCAGGGTCAACCAAACCCAACCCACCACCGCCACCATTTATGCAAAGTTCATATTTCTGCAACAAGCAGGATAATTAACAGGAAACGGTATAAAACAATCAGTAATTGTATCAGTAATGGTTGCATTCAATTGCATTTTTACATCTTCAGACAGTTTTACATCACTTTCTTGTGCTCTTGCCACTTCTTTTGTGCACATATTTTCCATACACAGCATAAGAGGCAGTGCAAAATGTGTCTCAGCTCAACAGAGAGTGAGCTGAAGCCTATCTCTAAAGAAGGTGAATATGTAGCCTTCCCCTGAATGAGGTAATTACTGTAAATGTAGTTTTCCATGTTCAGTGTAAGTTATACACTACCGGTCAAAAGTTTTGAAACACTTACTCATTCTTTATTATAATTGTTTTCACATTTTAGAATAATAGTAAAGTCATTAAAACTATGGAATAACATAAATGGAACTATGGGAATTATGTTGTGACTAAACAAAATCCAAAATAAATCAAAACTGTGTTATATTTTAGCATCTTCAAAGTAGTCACCCTTTGCCTAGAATTTGCAGACATGTACTCTTGACATTTTCTCAACCAGCTTCTTGAGGTATCACCCTGGGATGCAGGGTGACACCCCATTGGCTGCTTTTCTTTATTATTTGGTCCAAGTCATCAATTTCAAAAACTTTTGTTTTTAATTAAATTTTAGTTTTATAATGAAATTAATATGGTGGCACAATTATATTTTTGTCTACAAAACTAATTTAAAACATTTAAGCATACGCCTTCAGATCAAAAGATTTTTAAGATCATGTGAAACATTTCAGTCAAGTGTTTCAAAACTTTTGACCGGTAGTGTATGTATCTATTGGCGTTCATACCAGAGTGATATATATTAACCTTTCCATTAAGGGGCAATATTTGTCCCCTGGAGTTGTTTTTCATGGACATTTTTTACATTTTAAGAAGGCATTGTTGGGCCATCATCTGGCACAACAGTTCTAATTCATGATTCACCTTTGTGGTTTTAATAAACTATAATTGTCACATACAACAGTACATCATGAGTTATTAGGATTTAAAATGTATATATTAATTAATTACATTTCAACAACACAATGGCTAGGGATGTTTAAAATGGCATAATTTCAAAACTGACTAGTCGTGGGTTATGTCGATGATTAGTCAAAGCCCTGTATAATTAGGTTGGAGTAATTTCCATGAGACACCAATCAGATGTGTTTCTTAGACACTAAGCTTTTTTTTTTTTTTGTCCTTTATTTAACCAGGAAATAAAACTCACTGAGATTAAGAATCTCTTTTACAGAAGTGTCCTGGCTAAGAAGGCAGCCGCAGATGTTTACAGTCTTAAATAACATATAACGATACAAATACAAATAAAAAATACATTCTCAAAGAAGTTAAAAGAGAAAAAAATTATTTAAAAACATTTGCAAGTTTATACGTCTTTCTCGAATAAGATATTTAAAAGTACACATTGACACCAGCCTTTTTATCTTTAAATCATTTTGTAGAGTGTTCCAATCAGGGGGCAGCATACCGAAAAGCTTGTTTCCCTAGTTCTGTTCGAACAAATGGAACCGAAGGGGTATAACAATTCTGAGAGTGTAAGGAATACTTCACTGCAATTTTCTGTTGGGTAAGAGAACAGAGATATGATGGCAATAAGCCCAAAACTGATTTATAAATGAACAGATACCAGTGCTTTAGTCTACGTGTGGACAAAGAGTGCCAACTGACCCTATTATATAACTCACAATGGTGAGTAATAAAGTTACAATTTGTTATAAATCTAAGTGCACCATGATAAATAGTGTCTAATTAATGTAAAAGATAGGATGGTGCAGATTTATACAAAACATCTCCATAATCAAGCACAGGCAGAAAAGTAGCTGAGACTAGTTTCTATTTTGCATCAAATGAAAAACAAGACTTATTTTTGAAGAAAAAACCTAGCTTAACCTTGAGTTTTGTCCCTAACTGATTTAAATGATACTTAAAAGATAATGATTCATCAAGTATAAAACCAAGATATTTATATTCAGATATGCAAAGTGTGAAGAGATGCTAGATTTGTTGTTGATTTCTTTGAGTTTGAGAAAAATATGGCTTTAGTTTTATCAGCATTTAAAACAAGTTTTAAGCTATAAAGCCTTTGTTGCACAACATCAAATGCAGACTGTAGCTGACACACAGCTTGATGTATAGTGGGAGCACAACAATAAATAACAGTGTCAGTGGCATAGAAATGAAAACTACAATTTATAATATCAAAATCAAGGCAATTAGTATAAATAGTAAAAAGTAGTGGCCCCAGAACAGGCCCCTGAGGAACACCCTTGGTGATCTGTAAAGGTGTTCTGTCATTTAAATAGTTTGGTAGGGATGCACCGATCCGATACCTGGATCAGTATTGGCTCCGGTACTGATGTTTTTAGATGGATCGGGTATCGGTCCGACGAGCCCGATCCAGGAATGTTCGTTCCTGTCAAGCTCCAAAAATGACATAAAAGGACCATAAAACACCATTGAAGTGGTTCATATGACTCATGCATTTTATTCAAAGCTACTTGAAGACATGCGATAGCTCTGTGAATCACAAAAGGCTGTGTTTAATAAGTAAATATATAATATGCATGTGCAGCGCCAGCACGTTATTGAATGGTGCTGCTCTGTTCACACACACACACACACACACACACACACACACACACACACTCGCGGCTATTTTTAGTCTTCACGCATTGCTCAACATTTGAGCGCTACTCACGAACAACATCTCAGATGTAGATGCTCAATAGTTCGGTTCACTTATAATATGCATTTAGAACGGCACCGGAGGTGCATTTGACCAGAATTTGAATAAGAAGCGAATTAAGCTACTGTGAGCTTGCCTACAAACAGACACATACAGGACTTCCTGGAGAGTTCAGAATGTCAAAATAAAAGCCATATGGTTTTAAAGTTAAAGGTGCACAATTGAAATATATTACTGTTGTATTTAAAATTCTAAAAGTTAATAAAAATAATAATAATGTATTTATTATTATTATTATTATTATTTGTTTACAAATTCTAACAACATTTAAGTTTAATGGGTTCCAAAAAATAACTGTGTGAATTAAAAATGGACTGATATCTTACAACTAAATGTAACAAAAAAAAGAGATCCTTTAAAGTCCAGATACAAGTTGTGTTTTTTGAAAAAAATAAAAAAAAAGCCTTCTTTTCTATTAAACACTTAGACTGGAATTACTGTTAATTTTGCTGCAGCATTATCCAGTAGACTAGTTAACAATATAGTTTTTCTTAATAGTTTGTACATTTATATTGATATAAGGTCTGTGTGTCTTTACATATAATTAGCATCACACAGTGAGGTATAGATATTCTAAACTGATTATGAAAAAAAAGTGTCAGTGTCGGCTAGGGGTGCATCCCTAGTTATCGGATAGTCCTATATTTTTAAGTCATGATCGACAGTATCGAAGGCTTTAGATAAATAGATAAAAAGTGATGCACAATGATGTCCCTTATCAAGGGCCTCGATGATGTCATTCATGACCTTCATAGCAGCTGTAGTGGTACTGTGTTTTTTCCTAAAGCCTGACTGGTTAACAGATAAAATATTATTTTCAGATAAATACAAAGACAATTGTTCACTGATAAGAGTTTCTAAAACCTTTGAAAGGACGCAGAGTTTAGAAATGGGTCTATAGTTATCCAATTTAGTAGGATCACCACCTTTTAACAAAGGAATAACAAAGGCAGATTTCCACATCTTTGGGATTTCATTTGAGTATAAGGAAAGATTAAAGATATATGTTAATGGAGAAGAAATAAAGTCAGCTGCTAATTTTATAAATAAAGGTTCTTATTTATCTGGACCAGCTGACTTGTATGTACTAGATGTGTATCTAGTAATTTGAGAGCTGTTTGAACCTCATGGATGGTAAACTGTCGAAAACTCTCCATAGTCAATATCTGATTTCATATCAGTGATTTTAAGTGCCTGAAATAGAGATCCAGCATCAACAAAGTGCTTATTAAAACAATCAAGCACTTGTGCCTTATCCAAAATGTTGGTGAGGTTGTTCATTATACATGGTGGAAGCACTGTAGTCTTTAAGGAATCAATATTTTTCCAAAATGTCATTGGTTTATGTAAATTCAATGTTGTTTCAGTAAGGAAATATTCAGCTTTTATGCACATTTATTTTGTAATTGTCTAAAATAGAGCCAATCTGATTGAAGATCAGAGCGCCTAGCCCTGGCCCATGCAACATCACGCTCATAAAGCAAATTAGGTAATATGGATGAGAACCAGGGATTGTCCCGACCTTTAACTCTATATTTTTTAAATGGAGCATGCTTATTGATAATGGTAGTAAACCAATCATAAAAATATTTCCAGGCACACTCAACATCTGGGATCAGAAATGTCTTCTCCCAATCAAACCGAGCAAGATTGTGAAAAAAGCCTTGTTCACTAAATTGAGACATGCATCGTCTTAAGATAATACAAGGTTTTATTTTGGGTAACTTTGCGTTTCTAACTGTGGCGACAGCACAATGGTCACTAATATCATGTGCATAAACAGATGCTGTTGAATAATTATGTGGAGCATTTGTAAAAATAAGATATAAGTGATGATTTTTCTGGATTTTTTAAGTTAAGTCTGGTAGATGTATCTACTAATTGTGAAATATTACTGGTGTCACAGAATAATTTAATTTCATCAGACAATGGCTGCAGCCAGTTCCAGTTAAAATCACCAATTAAAATGAGTTCCTTGAAGGTTAGTGATGACAAAAGACCCATTAAAGATGACAGAGCATCACTAGTTGCTGACGGAGGTCTATAACATCCTACAATAGTAAGTTTTAAATTCTTTGAGAAAACTACACTAAGTGCAAGAAGTTCAGATTGTTTAGAGATCGATTTGGATAACAGCAAAGTGACATCATATCTATTTTTTATATAAATGGCTATCCCACCTCCTCCTAAATACATTATACCCATCAATATTAATGTGTCTCTCTCTTAAACCGAGTTATTAAGCCAAGACTCAGAAATTACCAAAATATCAGTATCAGAATTTTTTACCCATATATATCCATTTAAGGAAGCAAACTTCGTACATTAAGATGAATAAAACCTAAACCAGATCTAGACTTAAAATCTGCAGGAGTAGGGAAAGAAGTGGTATTGTTTTGGGAACTGGAATTTGGTCATATGTTCCCAGATATCAGTAAAAGAAGTATTATCATGCTTCTTCGAATAGTTGATTTAACAGGTGAATCCTTATTCACATGGATTGTACAACGAGGAGGACAATTTATGATGGTATAATTGTCAGCCTTGATTAATGCATGCTGCTGAAGATTCACAAACACATCATTTTACATATGCAAACTCAGATATTGTCGTCCTCAGAAAAGAAAAGATGAGTATACATCCCGTTTGATGTCCCATTGTTCCAACACACAATTACCAGTATATAGTTATCCGAAGATGTAGAAGGGTACTTGCCGGGACTGGAGTTTGTTTGATCGTTGGACAGGACGAAAATAAAGTTAACAAAATTCAATGATAAAAATCAATAGGATAACAGACATTAAAAAAATAAATAAGCTTAATAACTATAAAATGTGTTTGCACAAAACTGTCAAAGTCATCAAAATCAGAGCGGAAAATGTTGTAGTGCTTTGATGTGCCTTAGATGCATGTTTTATCAATACCTCATTTTGTTTGTGTCTTCATTACATAATGAGTAAAATTCATACATTTGAATATAACGAAGTAAAAGCAATAGAACAAATAAAAACACCTAGAATGCCTAAAACAGCGTGTGGGTAGTAACATTACGCATAGCTGCTCATAAAATCATCGTGATATATGCATTCGGGTGTATTAACTAAGTACAAAACAAGAAATAAGAGAGCACTAATAACACTAAAAAAAACAATAGATATGGTGTAATAGTACATTTACAAAGGCATGAAATAATATAATGTTATTTAATGAGGCGCACATTTTGCCTACCTAGGGCTAAATTCTTTAGTTTGACCTCTAATTTCAACTAGAGAATTTAAACCTACACTTTCAAACCAAACATTAATTTACAAAAGGTAGCCTAAAAAATAAAAAAATAAATTCCAGGTCGAACATCAGTGTTTCAAAATACTACGATAATAAATGAATGGCTCATATGTAGGCTATGAATAAATAAATAATCTGTCGATGCATTTAAAATAAAGTACTTAACAGGGCATCGAATTTTAAACATAGGCCTCACCACGTTAAAATGAAATGTTTTAAATGCTAGCATTTTATAATCCGCAGAGAGAATTGTTTATTATTCATTAGAGAATCAAAAAGAAAATAACAAGGTTCCGCCCAAAAATGCTCACAGTAAATAATAAAAATATTCTTGGTATTTCACAGAAAATTCGCAAGGAAAGGGAAAGAGGATGTACAATTTTATAAAAGAGAAGAACCCATAGATGAGAGAGTCGCTGCACTGTTTACAATAACAGTGATTGGACGAAAACTGTGGAAATTTCGCCAAGCAAACCATATCTGTTTGTCTTTCGTCTTCTGAAACATGCCAGGAAAACACAGAATACTGTCCCTTCATCACGCCAGTTACCGCAGTTGCCATCAGTGTTTGACACATTACAGCATTTCCCTAGAGAGAGAATGTAAACAGTCAGTTATCTGATCGATCCTTTAATTAATTAGCTTAACATCATGCTTTCCCATATGTGCACGACCTTCCCAGTGAGCGTGATCCAAGGCAGCCATGGGATGTCACCTTTAGCGGAACATGTGACTCAATTGGACTAAAGACTTCTGCCACATACACATTCTTTTTTACATGCAATAATCGTTCAATTTAATTAACAAAGGTAAAAATATGTTTTTGGAAGTTCAGATAATCCATTTAAAATCCTCCTAGCTCAAGTATCTGAGGGGGCACATGCCCCCTTACTTTGAATGGGCATGACGCCTCTGGCCATAACCATCGCATTTTTAATATGTGTGTTAAGTTGAAGTTCAGTTTTGAAGATGCTGCACTGTCTAGCTGTTTGAAACACTCGCCTGCTGTATATGCGCTGCTTCAGCGCGTTGAGACCACTGCCACATGTGCCTGGTGTGTGTGTCCCCAAATGTTTTTCCTCTTGTGAGGAAAGCCACGATGTTCTGTATTGTTGTTGCTGTGATTCATGAAGCGTTCCATTAAACTTGGAGAGTCTGAATTTCCACCTTTCAACTGGGGAAAGTGCAACGGAATGACACTTTATATCGGTCATCTAACTTGGAAACTCATGTGGAAATCTTCATTCATTTCATCGATATGCAGGTGTGTGTTACGTCACGCAGGGCAGGGAGGTTTACAGTCATTGACATTATTTGGCCGATCCTAGGAGCCGGAACTCTTGGAAACAACATTGCGACTTCCCGTGTGATCATATTGGAACACCAAATAATAGTCTTAGTTATGAGTGGGAAACTCAGGAATTGTGCCCCGATTTTCCGAGTTGGGGTGTGTTGATTTAAGAATCATGGCGGAAGCAAATTATTATTGGTAATAATTTAGTTTTACTTGTGAATTTTGACTGTGCAGTTTCATTTGTGTGCTTTTGTATACTGTTAATAAAGAATAACCAGAAAATAAGACTCATTTAGCTGGTGTATGAAGCATCAGGCTTGTGCAACAAAACTAAATTTCCCATCATTATATGTGTTCATATGAGAGTGATAAATAGATGAAGTATTAACTACACACATGATGTACCGCTTTGCTCTTCATTTTGTGCTAAAAAGTTTTCTGTCTTTGCCAGTACATTTGAAAAAAGTATGGTATGAAAAATATGAAATTGCAAAACGGGTCAGTTCTTTCCAACTAAAATCACTTGACAGGAGGACATGAATGCACCAAGACTTTCCCTGTAATAAGTATATTCTTTGAAGAAAAGTAGCTTTGGATAAAAGTATCCATTAAACAACTGAATTCAGTCACCAATTTATTAGGTATACCTGTTTGTTAATACAAAAATCTAATTAGACAACCATGTGGCTGCAATTAAATACTTAAAAGCATGTATACGTGGTTGAACAGATCAGTTGTTGTTCCAAACAAACATCAGAATGGGGAATAAATGTTATCTAAGTGACTTTGACTGGAATGACTGTTGATGCCAGGTGGAGTGGTTTGAGCATCTCAGAAACTTCTGATTAAATGGGATTTTCACACATCAGTCTCTAGATTTCACAGAGAATAGCGCGGGGAAAAAAAATAATCTGAGCAGCAGTTTTGTAGGTGAAATCACTTTATAGCCAATCACATGTATGTAGTATGGGCCTAAATAAAAGATGTAAACTATGTTTCTCTTTGTTTTAATAATGAAACACTTGGCTTAATCCTTAGAAGGAGAACGCCTTTATATGGAGATTATGTGGGTGTATTTTATGCAGATTACAAACTGCATATCAGCATTAGAAGGTGGGTAAAAACAAATTTATGTGCATACACAACCTGTTGTTTATCCAACAGACTTTTTTTAGCTTTTTCTGCGTAAAAAGCGTTCTTACGTTTTCACATAAGTACGCAACTTGCAACAATTATTAGGTAATGAGACCCATTGTTACCAAGTGCACTTTGTTCCATAAATTACAGTAGAAGGGTGGACATCTCCTATGGCAGACAGTGGCCCACAGAGGAGCCTGGCTGGTGTTGGAATGGAGTCTTTAACCATGTATTCTGCATGCTTTACTTCCGTGCTTTGAAAAGCCAGGATGTGGCAGTCATGTCACAGAGTTCCTCTCCAGCGGAGGAATATCCCACAGTCCAGTATGACTAGTGCTCTATGGGGCCCAGAGACTGCTGGGAATTGGAAGCCTTGTTAGACCAAACAGGATACCATTCCAAATACAGCCCATCAAAGGTGGGAACTGGGTGGAAATCTGTACAGAATAGGAAAACAAAAAAGAAACTTCCTGTATGAGCGTTTGTTGGCTGCCCCTGCCATTCCAGATTCTGAGACCATAACTCAAACCATTGCTTAAGTCGTTCACTCGTTCCTGGGAAAGACTAAATTAAATCCCTTTTACCAGTTATTTAAGGCATGGCTTGACCTTGTAGATGATGTGATTGTTCAATGGTTTCTAAGTCCTATGAATAGCTTTGGTATCTGAAATGTTCTATCTGATGTTAAAGATTAGAGGCAGTTATTCAACATAAAGCCATAGCTCACCCAAAAATGAACATTCTGTGAAGTGAAGATAACTTTCTGTCTTCTGTGCAACACAAAATGTACAATGTAAGTGACTAGGGCTGGGTGATAGGACGATGTAATCGGATATCGAGGATATCTTACAAATATGACGATGCCAATTGCAACACTTATTGATAGATGTGATCGACAGTATTGGGAAATGGCAAAACCATGGATCTGGTCAGTTATATATTAAACAGTATAGTTATAATATTATAGTATAGAGTTATTTTTAACCGTAGCGCCAGGGTGTGAAACTAGCACCCTCCACCCGGCAAATGCGACAAGGCTGAATCCAGTACGCGATCTCCTAGTTCAAATGCAAGAATTTCATGAGCAGGTAATTTTGCTCATCCACCCGCAACAGGTGGGTGACTTGTAAGTCATCTCAGAGTGACACATAACAAGAAATGCTGTTAGACACGAAGGCATGCACTTGAAGAAACACACTTTATTATATTTTTAAGAACAGACAAAAGAAAAGCCGTCAATGCCCGAGTTGCTGTTTGTTCAGAGGCGTGCAGCAAGAACCTGTCTCATGGAACAGACACATGTAAAGAGTTATCTTTTTTTCCTCTGTTTTATTAATCTGAAAACTGTTTGCAAGAATAATGTTGTCTATGAGAATTCTGAAAATGATCTCAGGAGGTGCTGCGTGTTTAGTTCGCTTTACAGTATTTCCACAGAGCAGTTAGCTGTTAACATGAATTGTGAATGCAAATCTACAGGTTCAGTAATATACTGTATCTTTGTATTAAAGAAACAAAGACGAAAATTATTAAATCATAAAATAATACAAAACACGTTCACCTGAAATTGAGTTCTATTTTATTTTCTTTAGGCAGCGTTTACTGTATTACCACAAGGCAATACAAACAAAAATTCAATAAAAACACATTTTGCAGCATTATTTTGGGAACACAAGGGAATTTGTTAGGCTTATTTATTATGATTATTATCTTTAAATATATAATTGTCTTTAGTTCTTAATTTGTAGGCTATTAGTAATTTGCACCTGTTGTCATTGACGGATACTTGCATGATGGCAAATGGGGCCGTTGGAGACGGTAAATGTTTGGATTTTGGGAGGTGGTTACAGTATATACGATTTTTTGATCACTTTGTTATTTTAATTGCTTTTTTCGTTTCGTTTAAAGTGCCATTTAAATTTAGAAATGTCTTTTAAGTTTTTCATGTTTTAATAATTAAATTTATTTTTTAAAGCAAATCAGTAAAGCAAAAATATGACCCTCGGCAGGGGGGGTTGACTTTGTAATCGGATCTCACGATATTTTTTAAGGCGATTATCGATAAAATATTTTTTACATATCGCCCAGTCCATTGCATCTTTTTCCAAACAATGAAAGTGAATGGTGACTAAGGCTGCCATTCCCTAACACTGTGCCTAACATTCCACTTTGTGTTCCATGGAAATAATATTTGGTCGTATCAACATGATGAAATAATTTTTAATTCTTGGGTGAACGTTCCCTTTAAATGCTGAAGAAGGGGTAATGGAGAAGATTTACAGGCCATCACCATCAGTGGCAGAACAGCGGGGGGAGTTCCACCAGCTGGGCATTGTTGAGTCCTTCTTTTTTATCCTGCTACAGCATTAATACTGTGCAAATCCCCATGCGCTCTGTTGACTCAAAACTCTAGTACAGTTAAATGGAAGATATTCACAGTGTATCCAATCACCTCGGGTGAAACATGGAGGGTCAACATGAGAGGCCAAGCAAAAGTTCTCTGGTTACTGCTGAGCTAAAGCTTTTAATCCATTCTGACTGTATAATGGTAGTAAGGCTGGAAATGTGGTTAGGTCACATGGAATCTGTGTGTCTACAGTGAATCTTATTTACAAGTTTTATACCCCTTGAATCTTTAAAGGGTTTTAAATCAGTTATAGATGATTATCTATTTTTATGTACACAATTGCTAAGCAAATCGTCAAATGGTTGAAGAGTTGTTGTCCTCAAAGGTGCACCAATCACATTTGACTCTGTGCTTCATTCACTTTCATTCATATGCTTGCGAAGGCAGAAGAGCAGAATCGCAAGCTCATGCGAAGAGGTTTATTTTTCTGTTATGTACAAAGTTCAAGTTTGGTGAACTCTGCAAATTCTTATTGCAATGAAACAGTCGACCAATAAAGGATCAAAACATTACAGATTGACTTATCTTGTCTCAACACTAAAAATACAAACTTCAAAGCGGATTGGTTTGCAGTGTTGCAGTATCCAAAGTTATTCTGTATGATCAAAGTCTTTAGTCATTTAGAGGTATTTTTAAAAGATGATTTTGTCTGCTTTATTTTTATTTTTTTTTTACATGAAATACTGTATGTCTGTTTATTCTTTTTTGTTATTAACAATTTTGTATTGATTCCAATCATAAAACATACAAACACAACATAAAATACGGAATCATTTATTCATATTAAACCCCTCCCCCTGAACATTCCCCCCTCCCACACCTCACCTGACACAAACATGCACTACTGTGGTCACCAACAACTAGAACATAATGAAATTAAACCCATCTCCCCGCACCACTCCCTTAACGAGGGTGCCCCAGCCGACTTGCATCCCCTGAGGATGACTTTTCTGCCAATCATGACTCCGGCTAGGACCCAACTTTTTAAATATCTGTCCCCGTGTTAACAACCGTCCCATCACCCAGGATACAGAGTCTGGGGCGAAATGAAAATTGAGTGTGCAATACCTCACACATAAAGCTCTGAACCCTCAACCAAAATTCTTGGATCTTAACACATCCCCAAAAAACACGTGTCCCCGTCTTCTGATTGGCACCGCCAGCAGGTGGGGGTGTTTTTAAGACCCAACCTATACAAACTAGTGGGGGTCCAATAGAATCGATGCAAAATCTTTGCATCAGACGGACCCTTGCATCTCTAGATGTAGACTCCTAGCCCACACTCCCTCCTCCAATACCAAATTGGTATTTCTCCCATAATCTCTTGAGAGAAGACAACCTCTGTCCCCCAGACTCTGAATTAACAGGGAGTAATACACCAATGCCTCATGACCTTTTCCAAAAGCAGTAATCACCACTCCAAGAGTATCTGCCGCTTTAGGGGGGTGTAAACTACTCCAAAAAATAGTATAGAACAGGTGGCGCAGCTGTAATTGTCATCTTTATTGTTAGCAAGCATGTTTAATTCAACCTTTTAAGTCGGGGCACAAGCTGAATATACGGTTACGAGCTAATGATTAACTGTTGCAATAATCGCCCAAATAGTCAAATAATTGTTCTAATAATTGTTAGATTAGTCGATTATCAAAATAATCATTAGTTGCAGCCCTAGTTCCCAGTCCCCTGTCCCTGCTGGTAGATGCTGGAACTACACCCTGTTAAAACATGTTTCTTCTTTGACAGCCATTCAGAAGAAGTTTTCCAACAAAATAATGCAGTGCTGGGGTACTCCAGGAACAGGGTTGGGGAAACACTAACTTTTGATGCTTCTTTTCCACTTTCCCAATATTTGCCATAGAACAAAGGTGGTTATTGTACACCAGCTTGTCTTAGATGCATTTCAGGCATGGGACTACATCTTCGTCTTGGCCCTCCTATTATGGCATCTATCACAGTCCTTCCTGTTTCCTGTTGTTCGGCCTTTCCAGTTGGCAGTGTGCCCAGCATTTCATTACCTTGAAACACCATGATAACAGCACTGTAGAGTAGGAAGGGCGTCATTGGCACTGCTGGGCATTGTCCCCGATGAAGATGCCTCTGGGGCAAACAGCTTATGAAACCACCCCCAGTTCATTGTGACAGGATCGATCCAAGAGCGGCACAAAATTTGGCCTCCATATGTGTTCTTTGTACTGTTGTTGGAGACTATCAGATGGTGATTATCAGTAATCAGGACAGCCACCTGCACTACCTGGGTAAAGATTAGGTCATTGCTGTTGTTGTGTAATTTGCTCTATTAAATGCATGACCAATTGGGTAAAAGGTAAGTGGGTTTGCAAGTGTGTTTAAAGCTGAAGTGGAAAATGTGGTATCGTTGGATTCCATAAGACCCAAGGAAAGTTAGCCATTTTTGAAATTTTTTTGACCCATTGGTGGCGCTGTCACCAAACTTTGCATGTACTCTACGATCATGGTTCTAATGAAGCATACCAAGTCTCATTTCGATTGGACAAAGCGCTTCCAAGATACAGCCTCGCTTCCTTTTTTACGTTGACTTTGTTAAATTTGCGGTAGTGTCACTTTTCACCAGTTACAACAATCGAAATGGGGTGAAGTTATATCTGTTTGGCTCTATACGGAGATAATTTTGAGCCATTGTTTGAGGAAATTGAATGAAATTTCAAGGAATAGTAGAGGAAAAACCATAAATGTCATAATCAAAGATGGTGGAAACTGTAATAGGTGGAGTTTTAATGTAAGGTATCAGTTGGAACCAACAAGAGGAGAGTGATCAGATGCAAAAATAATTTTGTTTCTAGGCCAAACGGTTCAAAAGATGTTTTTCTAGTTTATCCTAGAGGTCCCAAATTTGCTATGGGTGCTATTCATGCCCGCCCCTATTAGTGTGCCAGATTTGAGCATTTTCCTACATTCGGTTCATAGGGCTGTCATACTCCCATAGCGGACTAATAATAAAAAGAAAATCTACAAAAGCAATAAGGGCCTACACCCCTTTGGGACTTGGCCCCTAATAATAATAATAATAATAATAATAATAATAATAATAATTATTATTATTATAAGTGATTGAAAAGAAAGATAACATAATATAGGTTATACTTAAAAATATCCATTTAAATAAAATTGCCAAATTAAAGTTAAATATGTAAATAAGAAGGTCTGTTTGAGAGAAACAAACATTTAGGTGAAAAAGTTTGAATATATTTATGTCACACATTAAAAAAAGAAGCACTCAAAAAAACACTTTTTTTCACTCTCAAAAAATATGGAATATAATAAATATGGTGTTAATCCTGACTGTCCTGACCCCAATTTTCAGAGATTAATTTCAGGCCCTGCATCTTATTAGACAACTCTTGTAACTGTTCTATCAAAACTCCATTGTTGCTAGTCAGGAATTACCTTTTTTTTTAAAGAGATAGTTCACCCAAGAATTAATCATTTACTCACCCGCATGCCATCCCAAATGTGTATGACTTCCTCTCTTCTGCAGAAAACAAATGAAGATTTTAAGAAGAATATTTCAGCTTCTTTTCAGTCCATACAATACAAGTGAATGGTGATCAGACCTTTGAAGGTCCAAAAGGCACATAAAGGCAGCATAAAAGTAATCCATAAGAGTCCTGTGGTTAAATCCATTTCTTCTCAAGACATGATAGGTGTGGGTGAGAAACAGATCAATATTTAAGTCTATAAAATATATAAGTCAATAAAATCTTCACTTTGACTTTAACATTCTGGTATGGAAGTGACTTTCACACTCAGCCACCTGCTGGTCAAAAGTGGAGACTGATAGTAAAAAAAGGACTTAAATATTGATCTGTTTGTCAACCACAGCTATAATATCGCTCCAGAAGATATGGATTAAACTACTGGAGTCTTATTTATTACTTTTATGCTGCCTTTATGTGATATTTGGACCTTCTGAGTTCTGATCACCATTCATTTGCATTGTATGGACCTACAGAGCTGAAATATTCTTCTAAAAATCTAGTCAAGTAAATGATGAGAGAATTTTTTATTTTTGGGTGAACTATCCCTTTAAGGGTAATGTCTTATGTTTTGACATAAAAGTTATCAAACAAATATGCAATTAACAAATATTTCAATTTTTAAGGAAAGTGTGATGAGGAGGAGGGCGACCCCCAATCGGGCTAATCAGCCGAGGAGAGGGATAAAGGCAGCCGGATGCGGCAGTTCGGGAGAGAGAGAGCCACACGTAGCTGCCGTGTGTGCATTTGTGTTTGTGTCTTTTTGTTACATTAAATATTACTTTTACTGTTCAGCCGGTTCCCGCCTCCGGTTCCTTACCCATTTGAACCCTGTTACACTTCCCTTTTCTCCCCAATTTGGCATGCCCAATTCCCATTGCACTCTAGGTCCTTGTGGTGGCGTAGTGACTCGCCTCAATCCGGGTGGCAGAGGATGAGTCTCAGTTGCCTCCACGTCTGAGACTGTCAGTACGTGCATCTTATTACGTGGCTTGTTGAGTGCGTTACCGCGGAGACCTAGCGTGTGTGGAGGCTTCATGCTATTCTCCGCGGCATCCATGCACAACTCACCACATGCCCCACCGAGAGCGAGAACCACATTATAGTGACCACGAGGAGGTTAACCCAACGTGACTCTACCCACCCTAGCAACTGGGCCAACTGGGCCAACTGGTTGCTTAGGAAGCCTGACTGGAATCACTCAGTACGCCCTGGATTCAAACTTGAGACTCCAGGTGTGGTAGTCAGTGTCTTTACTTGATGAGCTACCCAGGCCCCCATCTTTAAAGATTCTTAAAAGATTTTTCCTATATGATAAAGCCATTTATTTTTAAACCTTTTCACAGCAGCCATATCACCCTGTAGCTCAAGACCAGTTGCCCACTGAAGCTAAGCAGGGTTGAGCCTGGTCAGTACCTGGGTGGGAGATATCCTGGGGAAAACTATGGATGCTGCTGGAAGAGGTATTAGGGAGGCCAGCAGGGGGTGCTCACCCTGTGGTCTGTGTGGGTCTTAATGCCCCAGTATAGTGATGGGGACACTATACTGTAAAAAAGGGCACCGCCCTTCGGATGAGACATTAAACCGAGGTCCTGACACTCTGTGGGCATTAAAAATCCCAGGACACTTCTCGTAAAGAGTAGGGGTGTACCCCCGGTGTCCTGGCCAAATTCCCCCCATTGCCCCCCCAAGTCTTGCCCTACATTATTTTCTTGCGGAATGGATTTTACAAATGACTTTACTTTACAAATGTGATGGTTGTGTACTGAAAAAAACAAACAAAAAAAAAAAATATTTGTTGGCTCAACAACCATAACTTATGAAAATAAGTAGCTTCTACTCAGAACTGTACATATATTTTTTTTTTTTTAGCTTTACTTAATTTGCACTAATGTGTACAACACAAAATATACATTTTAATGTGAACTAAGAGTGGTAAATAAAGTAAAAGAATAATTGTGAGTTCCTTTAACTTCTATGGCTTAAAAATCCATAAAATGAATATTTTAAGTACTACTAACTCAAAGATCAAGTACATAACTGAGGTTCTGGGAAATACCCATAAGCCCTTGTGCTTTTATAATTTATGCATGTTTGTTTGGTCAAAAGGAACATATGTGGGCATAATTGAGTAAGAATTCATAGAGATTTTAGCTCTTTTTTAGTGTTATTGATTTAGTTGTTTTACTGTAATTAGTTGTTTTGTGTAAAGTTACCATTTGGGTGATTAGTGTTCCCTTTGGTCAAGTTGGATCCTGTTCAGTCCTTGTAATTTTACCTTGCGCATGTGAATGTGTGTAGCTGAAGTGCAGCTTTATCTGCACTTCTTTGGGGAATCAAGTTTTATAAATTTTTATTAAATCTTATTCTTGTGACATACCTTTCTAAGAAAATGAAGTTGAATGAACTGATACATCTGTGTATATCTCTGTTAGCAGAGGTTTCCTAGTTATGCTGACATAAAATGACCATAAGTTGAATTTACTTTAAAAGCGTTATGCATAAAATGCTACAAATACTGTATATTGGAAGTAAATCTAACACATCATTTTTTTCAGTGTGGTATTTCATTTTTAGTGATTAAAAATGACGCTTTCAAAAATTAAATGAAGACTTCAAAACAATCTTGGCTACTAGCTTTTCCTAGAATGTTAGATCATGAAAGCCCCCTCAATTACAGGTCCAACCTGTTTAACATCCATATGCATTACTCCTAATCTCCTTCTTATAATCATGATTTACATGAAAGAGCACTTTTGGATATTTCTAATCCTATAAAAAAATCTTTCTGCTGTAGTCTTGTCTTTTTTAATAATTTGCATATGGGTTAATTTTTCATATACTATCAGATGTTGAAGAACATGATTTGGACAAGGTGGGAACATGTTTTGTGCTACCACCTCATGGCTGTTGATGTGCTTCTAGTGTTTACCCACTGAGGAGCTTCCAGTTCAAATAAGGATATCAAATTTCAGGTTAATTTTTTTTTTTTTTTTTTTTTTTTTTTTTTTCATGAAAACCCTAAGGCTATATTTTGATTTTCTCTCAGTCAGCTTGTATAAAGTGGGCCTTAGTTGTACGGCTGTACTCAGGTGAAAAGCAATGGGTAATTTTAACAGTAACAGTACATGATTTATTGTGCATAGGAAGAGAAGGGACATTTATTAAGGAACATATTTTGGCCATGTATTGTATTTCTGAGTGAAACAGTATATTCAGCGAGAATTAAGATGTCAGTGGCAATAGATACTTATTGACTGGACACTGCAAAGAGAAAGGCGGAGAGAGGTTCAAAAATAAGAAGGCTTGCTTACCTCAACCATAAAGGAAAATAGTTTCCGAGGAAGAGCAAGTTATAACATTTTTGTGAAAAATGACAATGCATTTTTTTTTTTTTTTGGAATGATGTGCACTGATTAATCAAGACCAGAAAAGTGTATTAAAAAAGTAAATAGGGTAAATTTAGCAAAATTATATCTTGAACAAGGGGTTTAAGATACACATGTCTAGTAATTTGTTTAGAGTCACTGGTCTGTTTGCATCCTTTTTGTTCTTTAAAATGTAGCACTATGTTTTACAACCTCTTTGTTTGGTGTAAAGCCCAGTTTGTCCCCTAGAGGGCAGCATTTGCTAATCAAAAAACGCCCAAACTCAGTCTGTAGTCAATTTTAAACGAAGCCCCACCACGCCTCCCTCACATTTTCCTTGCAGTCACATGTTCAGGCTTTATAATATATATATATGCAAACAAACAAATGCATACGCTGATTTCTCCCTGTATTGGCCATGCTTTAGGCTCATGTGTGCTATGTTTGCTTTACTCAGCCTGTGAGTGTCACTTGAAGACTTAATGCATTAAGCACAGATATTTCCACGTGTGATGAAAGATTCCACTGTCTCAGTGGCACTTACATTAATGCATTTCTCATTGACTGATTTCTCAGGCTCATATACCTCTATATAAAGCCAGAATTCTGTTTTCAGTGGCACTTGATAGCTGTGTCTCAAATGACGCACTTCATTGTGCTCTTACACTATACACTCTCTCTTTATAGATGCATCTGTATACAGCTAACCAGATGTCAGATCTGCTGTTTTGTGACTCAAAAAGGAAGCAGACAGAGAAAGACATCAACGGAAGCATCAACGGAAAAATTTAACTGACAGTAGATAGATTTGTTTTTTACTCCAGAAGGGCCTGGCTGCATTAAGTTCCCTTTACCCGTACCATCATAATGTAACACAATGCAGTGCCTCCTGCTCACGTATTATGCATGTCAAACATACTCAAACAGAGGGCCCTGCCGGCTTTGATCTTCTTTGCTTAGGCTATATAGTAGGAAGCTTTTGATCTGTTAAGTGATCCGATCTGTTTTAGCAGTTTTTCTTTATGTGTACGTGTTTTGCCAGTTAGGTCAACTTTGCGGCGTTGACATTTACTGTCCAATTTTTTTATTTGCTTTATCATTCATTGTCATGATGTCAACCAAAGGGCTCTGACAACAGCTTACAGAAAACAGGGATATTTGGGTGGGGTGGGGGGGCTTACTTTGTCTAGAACACTGCAGTAACTTTCAGCCCATATGATTTCAATGGAGGCACTGTGCAGTAGACTTTGTTTTTTCTTCCGTAGTAACTTTTGCTGAACCAGATGGTGTCAACAGATGTCAGATGGCTTTGAGATGTGTTTCTGGTTCTAGAGTGATACACCCACAAAAATACACAAATACACCCACAAAATTTCTTTTGGAGAATCGCAGGCCAAAAGTTGCAAAAACAATCGCAAAAACCATCACAAAAACGCAAACCCGAGTGAGAAGTTTCTCCCAAAGTCACAACCCAAAAGGGGTTGCAGGTCTGTTCTAATATGGTTGTGGACAACTGGGAAAAACAATGCCAAATGTAAATAATAAAATGCAAGTAACCCTGTATTTGTGCATAGTTAAGTCCGAAACATACTCTATGCAAGTAAATGAACCTAAATGCTTCTAGCTATGCTAGATCGATTGCATGCACTGTTTAATGCAAGCATACGTTTGCATTCTCAACGTTGCCAAAAGGGGGATATAGTGGACATTAAGTGTGAACTGTCCGCATCTACGGTGACTTTCCTCTTTCAAGTCAACTACCATCATGGTAGAACAACAGTTTGAAGAGAGTATTGTTGCGCAAGTAATTTGGAGTCAATATATTTTTAGCATTTTACCTCAGTAATAAGACTTTTGAAGGTAACTCTATCACCCCCTTGTGTACTGTGGTTTGTTACCACCACAGTAATGCAAAAACACGTTAAAGGTATAGTTTACAAAAATGAAAATTATCTCATCATTTACTTACCTTCATGACATCCCAGATGTTTATGACTTTCTTTTTTCAGCAGAACACAAACAAATATTTTTAGAAGAATATTTCGGCCTTGTAGGTCCATACAATGCAAGTGAATGGTGATCAGAAATTTGTAGCTCCAAAAATCACATAAAGCAAACATAAAAGTAATCCAAATGACTCCAGTGTTTAAATCTATATCTTCAGAAGCGATACAATAGGTGTGGCTGAGAAACAGATCAAAAAGTCATTTTTTCACTCTAAATCTCCACTTTCACTTTTACATCAGAAAGTCACATGTGGTGCGAAAGTTAAATTGGAGATTTAAAGTAAAAAAGGATTTAAATTTTGTTCTGTTTCTCAACCACACCTATTATATTGCTTCTGAAGATATGGATTTAAACACTCTTATGGATTACCTTTATGTTTGCTTTGTGATTTTTGGAGCTACAAATGTTTGATCACCATTCTCTTGCATTGTATGGACCTACAGAGCTGAGATATTTTTCTGAAAATCTTAATTTGTGTTCTGCTGAAGAAAGAAAGTCACACACATCTGGGATGGCATGAGGGAGAGTAAATTATTTTTGGGTAAACTATCCCTTTAATTATGTTCAACTGGACTGCATGTTGCCAATGCATTGGCCAAGCGCTGCCATCTGCGTACGTGTACTGCATAAAGACAGGTTGTGTGACATGCCCTCACCCTCGAAAGACCATGAATAAATGTATGCAAAGAAAACAATATGACTCAGAGTACATTCAATATAGGTTCTCTTGCAATGATGTTAAGCATGGTGAAAACCACACTTGTGTTTGTACAGTGAATTATTGATTATTAATTGATCACAAATGTCATCGCTTACTGTGGTTCATTAAACACAAAATGAGATGTTAGGGGCCTACAACTTCAGTCACCATTAACTTTCTTTGTATGGAAAAAGATGCTTTGAAATTCAATGGTGACTGAGGCCGACTTTCTGCGTAACACCTTCTGAAGAAAGACAGTCATACAGGTTAACTTCCCTTCCTCCCCATTTCCTTATCTATACTTCACTCTACCTCCCTATCTTTCTGTCTCCCATCTTCAGTGTTTCAGGACGTTTTGCTGTAAAGGACCTCCACCTCCCAGACCAGAGTATGACGTGGTTTGCATCGGTCTGACAGGCTCTGGGAAGACCAGTCTGCTCTCCAGACTTTGCAGTGAGGCAACCGACAGCATCGTCCCTACCACAGGTCAGCCCACCATCAGACAGTAACACCAGACACATCCTGCAGACACAAACACGGATCTCTGCACTTCCTTTGCACCAATCACTTTATATTCCCTTGTATTCTGATTTTGGCTCAGCAAATGTCTTTGAAATCAAGCTTGATTAAATCTAGATCAGTGTTGCGACGGAGGTATATTTATGACTTAATGAAACCCTCATGGCTGCAGTCGGTAATGTTGTTCAACTTTCGTTCACAGGTTTTAGCATTAAAGCTGTGCCGTTCCAGAATGCCATTTTAAATGTCAAGGAACTCGGAGGTAAATGTTCTCTGTTGTTAATGAGAATACTTCTTTTGTGTTTTAAAATACAATTGGGTACAAAAATCTGAAACTTCTAGTGAACATGCTTCTATTGTACATTATTCTGATTTGATTATTTTTTGCATTACAACTTATTTTATCAACAATTTGAGTGAAAAGTTGAAATCCACAAGTTTGTGCGAACACTGATGATCCATATTTTCCAGCATGATTTGACAATTTTCCAAAGAGCATCTTGTGTGTTTATTGGAAGCAAGGAAGTCTGACTTTTGTACAAAATTTATTTTGCTTATTTATTACTGACCTAGAAAATTGTGCAGATTCTTGTGTATTTCTTATTCATTTCACTGCATAAAATGTATTTGTTTTAATTTTTCAAAGTCCTAAAACTTTGTTTATTTAAAAATTTCAATTAGATTTTAAATCCCAGATATTCAATGTGAACTCAGACTTTTAGATCCCACTGTGTGTCACAGTTAATTATAGCCAGTACTCACAGAGACATCTGTAAACAGCATTTCAATCCATTATTTCACATCTAAATGTTTGAAAAGTAAATGTTTGCAACATCTGACACATCTTAAGGAACGTTATTTGACACAGATGTTACATGAGGACCTGACCAGAAAAGACACAAACTCAGTTCTTTGATGACTAATGGTTTTCTCTTCAAGGTAAATTGAACCATCGGTGCTTAGATGCAGCACGCAAAGGAAATGTTTCTGATGTCACTCGCTAGCTGAACCCGTAGCCATCTTGTCCTGAGTAGCATGAGTCATGGACTTAAGCTTTGAATCTGTCTGTAGAATGAGTGAGTGATGACGGGAATAAGAGGGTGTTAAAGATGCAGGGAACACTAGGAGAAGGGAGGGATCAGTTTTTCGAAACTTATTTCTATGTGTCAGAAAAGGTCTATTTGTATTTCTCATTTAACATTAAGTTTGATATACCAAAAACGAAGCAATTTACAACAAATATTTATTAGGCTTTTAGTTGCAATAATAGCTAGAATTTATACAGCTATGCAATTCAATGACAGCTATAAATTCATTGGCAACACTTTGCAATAAGTTTCTATTCGTTACATTATTAAATGCATTAAATATCATGAACTAACAATAAAAAATGTTTGGTAACACTTTACAATAAGGTTCCATTTGTTAACATAAGTTAATGTATTAGGTATCATGGACTAACAATGAACAATATGGGTCATAAATCATGTCTAGTATTAACAGTGATTGTATCGGCAGGCACTTCACTTCTACCAGTTGATTTTGATTTAAAAAAATTAAATGCATGTATTCAAACACGAAAAAAATAAACCAAAAATATTTCTAAATTCAAATTACACTTTAAACGAAACGAAAATATAATCAAAATAGCGAAGTGGTACAAAATTCATACCAAATCCAAACATTTTGGTCTCTCCTTCCACCAGCCTCTTTTGCAGTAACTTAAAAATCAATCGCAACAACAGGTGGAAAATTACTAGTCAGCTACAAATTAAATCATAAATACAATCGTAAATATACAATAATAATAATAATAAAACATATAAACATAACATTAAAAAAAACAAATAAATAAATAAACCATGACCTCGAGAAAGTTTAATCCAAATCTCAAGCGATTACCTCTGAAAAATTGCGATTGTCAGACACATTATTTGATGCTCTACACTTTCAGAATTTCAGAATTTCACTTTCACCTTTATCCCTCGCTCGCCTTATCAGGCTGATTGGGATCCGGGTGTCCATCATTCCGCCCGGCCCCGCCCTCCTCCGTGCTACAACTTTCTTACCACCTGCTGGTGGAATCTCCAAACTGCAAATGTAGGAACTGAATTTGAACTTTGCGCTGAGTTAAGAGGTGATATTGATATTGATATTGAAACGTCTAGCGCAAACACTCCCACCCATGCCCATTTGTGCTTTATGCATGGCACAATATATGGCATTTAGAATTAGCGCTCTCACGAAAATTTGATAAGATGTTGCGCACGGTCGTAGCGCGTATCGCTGTACTTTGCGCACTCACGAAAATAGAGCCCTTATATATGTTTACAGCATCTATTAATCTTTGTTAATGTTAGTTAATAAAAATACAATAGTTCATTTTGTGTTTATGTTAGTTCATAACTAATATTAACAAATGCTGCTTTTAATTTAAAAAATGTATTAATGTCAAAATTAATATTAACCAAGATTAATAAATGCTGTAAAAGTATTGTGCATTGTTAGTTCCTGTTAACTGATGCTGTTAACTAATGTAAACAACTAGAACCTTATTGTAAAGTGTTACCAAATGTTTTTTAAAGAATACGGTAGTATTGGTTAATGTTAATTTATAAAAATACAATTGTTAATTGTTAAAATTGTTAAAGTTCATGTTCATAATTTATTAATGTTAACATACACAACTTTTTATTTGAAAAATGTATTAATATATGTTGAAATTAACATTAGTAAATACTGTAAAAGTATTTTTCATTGTTAGTTCTTGTTAACTAATGTAGTTAACAAATGTTAACAAATGCAACCTTGTTGTAAAGTGTTAGTAATGCATTTATTACACGGCTCTAGAATACATGGTTTTGATTGGTCAATCTTGACTTTCAGTGTTGAAATATTTCAAAACAATTATGATGATTATGAATTGACGATATTGTCCATGGCCTGTCATGGTTTATTTTGCAATATTGACTGGCTGAATATACATTATCCCTTACAAACACTTTTGCTGAAATGGTAGCATAGAGTGTAAAGCATTACTGATTTGTTTGTAATTTTCAACCCATTTTAACTGACGCTTCCAAGACAATAACAAGTCATTCTGAACAAAATTCCACTATTTGAACAAAACCTCATCTCTGCTAGCCAGCTAGATAACTTTACCTTGGTGACATATTTTAATCAGTATAGTTCACAACAATATTCAGTGCATTACAGAAAAACTAAAGCACATGTACATGATCAACGAACGTTAAATATAGTGACAACACAGTGACAGTTCTGCCACCATGCCATCCTTATTGTTGAGTCCTGGTTAGGGTTTAACAATATGGAAAAGGATATTCAGTGTGAGCTATTCTTACACAGTTTTTGGTGAGGAAAAAACTCCCATTAAGGTAAACGATCTTTAAATTGATTTAACCTTTGAATTCTCCTTGAATATTTTCCTTATTAAGCACTTTAGAAACCTTTCCTCTAGACCTCCAAAGAGTTCAGCTCGGTGTCAGGGGCCTGCAGAGTGTGACCTCTGTTTCCCCAAAAACACCAGTGTATGGTTACGGCTGGGACATTAACCTTGAACCTGACGCGGAAAGCTCATGTCACACTTTATTGATGGAGGTTGTGCGCTGGCTTGACACGACCACTCTCCTGTCTTTTCCGCCACGGCCATCGAGGCGGTTTACCGTTTTTGTGTGTTATTGCTTGGTCTGCCCGTCTGGCCCAAATTTTGGTTCTGTGTGAGTGATGTCAGGAAGCCGGGAGATGTTCAAAGCGCCGTGATGTCTGTGTGCATTTCCCATCAGTGTCACGATGACACCCTGTGTGATCTGCCAGGCTGAGAGGCGCTCCAGCGAGGGACCTCCACATGCTCACATTTACCATCTCACAGCGGCCATCTGAAAGCACTTAGCAAGCTCTCTCTCCCTCTTTCTCTCTTTGTTTCTCTGGACCTCAGCCATGATGTAATGATTTCTGTGAAAATGTGCTTTAGTTGCATTATCACATGAGATTGTAATGCAGCAGCCCGTTACTGATAAAAACACTGTTTTGTTCCGTCACATTTTTCTCGTCTTAATGCACATATTTATGTGTTGGAAATGAAAGTAAACCGCTGCTTTTCGAAGGCCGTCCTCCTCTCAAGACCTCCCAGAACTTTTATTTTTCTTGGCAGCCAGTAGATGGAGACTTTGAGCAAAACTGTAGGCACACGGTAAGGAAAGTGTCGGTGCAAATGTGTGACTGGTGGGATGTTGTGTGTTTTGGAAAAGCAAGGTTATCTAGTAATAAGGCCACAGGAAAAAAAAGATTGGAAACTGGCTGCATAGGGTAAGCAATTTAGTGTTAAAATTGAATAGTGCTTGCTTTAAAGGGATAGTTCCCCCAAAAATAAAGTCATACGTGATTGAACCAAGATGAGTATGGATAAATGATGATTTCAGTTTTGGGTGATTTATCCCTTTAAAGGCAGCCACAGATCAAACACTTGTTAATCAGATGAGTCAGTCTCAACCATGCCCTGTCTTTTTGCATCACAAATATTTATTTGAGCCTCAAATTGTCTAAACATCTGCAGAAAACATTAGTATTTCTCTGGAACGGTATCGGTAAGTGTGTTTGCTATTGCTGTCAGGGTCGCATGTCAGTGGTTTGAAAATTGTTGGTGAACCTCACAATGGATGATACCTAATGAGAACAGGAAGTATTATGCTTTCCATCATATACTGTGATGATATCGGGGAGTTGAGCTCTGCAACCCAATCTGAAAGGTGGACTCTGTTGCAAACTTGAACCTAGTACTCTAGAACAGTTTTAGTGGCGATAATTTGGTGATGCGTGACTAAGAGCTCAATTTGTTGTGTGACAAAGGCTCCGAAGTTTGGAAGTGGAACCATTCAACTCTCGTCCAGTGTTTTTAGTGGCCAGCAGTTGTGAAAAAAGTATCGCACAGCTGCTTAGTGTCAAGCAAATAGCTTATATGATCTGGCCAAACTTCAAGAGCTTTGAATAAAGCTGTCGATTATTCACAGACATTGATTTAAAGGAAAATTTCACCCAAAAAATTTAATTCTGTCATTATTTACTCATCTACTCAAATACTCTTAGTGCTCATTCACTCATGTGCCATCTGCAGCCAAAAACCATTCACACATCTGCCCAAATTAAGATATGCCTGTCATCATTCTTTCGTCATTCTTTCTGCCCATTAACACTCTTTTATACAGCCATTCTTGTAATAGTTTCAATGTCATCATAAATTACAATAACCGTATGTAATTGGCGCATATTATGGCAGCCTATAGCGTGTTAGCGCATTAGTGCCATGAATGCACAAGGTAAACATTACAAATTACACATCTACTGTGTATAGATTACTTTTAATCATCGTAGAGTAGTTAAAACAGCTTCTTTTACTGATATCGTGTGAATTAAGAATAAGGCATGAAGTCATTGATAACACATTTTTGTCATATTAGTTGATGTTTTGCATGTAGTCTTGAGCGTCCTCATATTTACATGCTCCTTTCAACGCCTCCCCCAGCAGCGTGACCAGTGTCTGAATGTTCGCAAACAGTATGTTGTTGCACAGCTCTTTCGATTTCATTTTGGCTATGAGCAAAAAACCAAGAAGCACTTCACTGTGTCTGCTGGGGCCTTTTAAGATGCCACCTTTCTGAACACCGGATGTGAATAAGATGAACTTAATATTTTCTCATATGGCATGCATAAAGATGAAACTTTCGTCCTGGACTTATCACATATGTGTGCAAGAGATGATGCACATGAAGCATGCTTGTAATTAATGCAGTGCATTCCATTCGGAAAAACTCACAAGGACAAGAGGTATAGAGAAACTGGGCTCTGTTTTTTCATGATCAGGGTACAGGCCCCTCAGTGACTCACTTTAACCAAAGCCATGCTGCGCATTTGCGCACTTGTGTGTCTTGGTGGCCACATTTTTGTACCCCCAAATTGCTGTGCACAAGAGAAACCATATGTTCACTGTAAAAGTGGGCCCATTTGAACTGTGCTGTAGACTGGCCATCAGAAGAAACCATTTTAATATGCTCTCAGGGTTGACTTTAAAGAAACACTGTTGTGTCGAATGCTCTTCATTTGGACACAGCTTTTCCTACAGCCCTCCCCAAGTGGGCGTGCGAGTTGGCATGCATTCTTGAAGTCATAAAAATACATAATGCAATATCCGCAATGATTTTTGAAAGGAGGCTGGGGTCCTCTCCAAATGCATTCCAGCAATGTTCGATTTGATACTGTGTCGAAATACACTGTAGTCTCTTTCACACTCAGTTGCCAGAAAGTTTAGTTGAACCTCTCATTGTCCATTTTCCTCAATTTGTAAAGCTGATCTGTGTAATTTCTGTCTTACTGGCATCACCAAACAGAATTGCAAAACCAAATAAACTGCCCCGTCTTTCATTGGTTGTAAAAATGTATAATCCCTCCCCAAACTCACACCATTGGTCAAGTCAATGTTTTTGTGTCGGGTTGGATGGACCGCTTAAACGTTTTGATAGCGCCTTAGAGATACAGTGTTACATAATGTCTTCCATATATTTGTCTCTGCATTTTAAAGGAATCACTTTTTTTAATGGGTGAGTTTACCCATTTATTCACCCTCATGTTTTAAACCAGTATGACTTTAATTTTTCTGTGGAACTCGAAAGGAGAAAATTTGAGGAAGACAGTCACTGGCTTTCTGCCTAACATCTCCTTTCTTGTTCCATGGAGGAAAGAACGTCTGAATTATGCCTTTAAACTGGGATACAAGACAGAATTTTTATGTTGAAAAAAATCACACGTTTGTGTTTTTGCCATGGGCACAATCTGATTTATGTCCAGCAGGAAAAACACCTTTTTCTGTGAAAGGGTTAATGTGTGTATTAAATGTTATGACTTCCTCGCTGAGATTCTGACAGTGTACATTTATGTGTTTTTGTTGCAGGAGCGGACTCAATTAAAAAGTACTGGAGCCGGTACTACCAGGGCTCTCAGGGGGTGGTGTTTGTTTTGGATAGTGCTTCATCGGAGGAGGATCTGGAGGTGGCGCGTACAGAACTCCACTCGGCCCTGCAGCATCCTCAGCTCTGCAGGCTTCCCTTCCTCATACTGGCCAACCACCAGGACAAACCTGCTGCCCGCTCTGCACAAGAGGTAACCTAATCCTCGCCTAATACTTCCCTTCCTTATCCTGGCTAACTACCAGGACAAACCTGCCGGCCGCTATGTACAAATGGAGACCAAATACCGAATTTGGACCACTCGTAAGTCAGTGGTCTTTCTTGCATCTGTCACAGATAATAAGAGACAAAGTGACATTTAATAAATTGTATTGATATATTTTGATCCTTGGAAAGCAATTGTACCACTGATATATAATAGATCAGTGCATTGTGCACTTTTTCTGAGGATAAAAAACATGTTGAAAAGTATGGATGGAACGATATGATTATCTCACGGTTCGTTTCGATATACGATATGAAGTTCATAATTCGATATTATCTCGATTCGATATGATAACACTTAAATGACAAAGTATGGCAGAATTTTTTTTTTTTTTTAAAAGCTTGTGCAAAATGCACATTATAATTTCTCATCAAAATAAAATTATTTAATACACAATTTAAATGCTCAAAGTTTAAATAATAAAGTTTCTCATATACATTCACTATAAGAAAAGATCACAAACAAATAAGCCTTCAAAAATAGTGAACTACATTTAGGCAGATCAGGTGCAGTATAAGCAACAGAGCTGAACAGAACCTGTCCTGAAAATGTATGTGAAAATAATTTGTTTGTCTTGATTATTATAATCACATTTTAACTTTTTAAAAATATAAAAATTCTACATTCTATCAATTAATATTATTTCTTTAAATTGTATATATAATAAAGGTGTGAGATGTCAATATTTAAAATGTGTACAATTTACAAGTAATAACATTAAGTTTACATTCATTTGTATAACAAGCGCTATAATGGTACTGTAACTTTAAGAGTTTAACATGCATCTCACAGACATGCACAGCTGTTGCGGTTCATTTATTAAAGAGAGAGAAGTCTCGATTTTTCAGTGCATCCATGCTATTTGCTATTAAAATTAATATTTCTTTTTACTTTTTTATCTGATTGTAAAGAACAGAAAGGATATTAAAAAACACATTATTCAATAAAAATGGAGTTCGGGATCTCGTCTTTGATGGACATTCATTACACGGAAGATATGGTCCGTTTTAATCTCAAGCTTTTTTCAACAAAACAAGGTGATTTTCCAGGTATTCCAGTACTTGAATATCTAAAAGCTAAATTCAAGCACTTTTGCGAACCCTGTAAACAGTGTAGGAAAAAAGTGCAGTGGGGTAAAATCAAGCGATAGAGAGATGATGATTTTTCACGGGTCATTTCATTTATAATCACATGGACAGAAAACAGTGTTTCAAATTTCGAAATATCGAGTTTGGCCTCGATATGGTTCGTAATTTTTTTGGGTTTGCTATATATCGAAATTAGATACAGTACTGTGCAAAAGTGTTAGGCACATAAGATGTTTCACAAAAACATTTATCTTAAGATGGTTAGTTATATCTTCAGCTTTAGTGTGTCAATAGGAAATATACATTTTAGACTCCCAAACATTCCTTTTGCAAATATAAAAGAACAGAAAAGAAGAACAGGGAACCCTGCAACAGATGGCATGACCCCACTGAACATTGAATCAGTCTGGGTTTACATGAAGAGATGGAAGAATTGGAGACAGCCTAAATAGATAGAAGAACTGTGGCAAATTCTCCAAGATGCTTGGAACATCCTATCTGCCAACAACCAAGAAAAACTGTTTCCAGGTGTACCTCTGATAATTGGTGATGTTTTGAAGGCAAAGGTGGTCACAACAAATATTGATTTAGCTTGTTTTATGTTTACTGCACCTTGTATGACATTAATTGATATATGAAAACTATTTATGGCATTATATTTGAAGACATCCTCACTATGCAACAGTTTTCACAAATGCCTCAAACTTTTGCACAGTTGTGTGTATCGTCCTATCCCAATTGAAAAGTACCGCATTAAAATTCGTCTCCTTGCATGCGACGAGAAAAGCGTAGATATTTGACAGATAGGTCTACATCTGAAACCATGTCTTGCCAAAGCCATCATTATTTATTTTATGTAATCCAATACTATGTAAAGACTTTCAGCGCCTTGACAAGATTACATACAATTTCCATATTTGGCAGTGTTTCATGTTGAGAAAACAAAATTCTGGACATATCGGTGAACATTGCAGCCTTAGTTCGGCACCTTTTCAGACGGACAGCTCCCGTATCGAAGAACTTATATGAAAAATGAATAACGAGTTATCTACGTGCTGGTTTGGGAAACAGGTACTCCTCCATCCTCAAATGACTTACGATGATATAGGAGAGAGTGAGAGAGATGTAACCCAACTTCAGTTTTTTCCCTTATGTGAATAGAACACTTTGTCTTGTTTTTTCCACGTGGGTTTTTAAATTCTACAATAAATCTTTGCTTGTAGTAAGTCCCCCCCCCCACACTCATGTACATCCTCACCATCATTAATTTTCAGTGAGCATTTGTGATCGGCATCGTTCTTATAATATTTGATAATGCTTGTTATGCTCATGATAGAGCATTATCGGAGCGGTCTTTGAGTGAGAGAAAACTTTCTGATGCTCTGACTTTCAGAAAAACCTGTCCTCCCTCCTGCCAAGATCATGCTCCCACTCCACACTTCTCACTTACACTGTTTGGGGGCCCCACTACAACCCAGGGCCCAGGTTAGCCCATGCATAAGTCCAGCCATGCAAATAACTAGTCTGCTGCCTGTCTGTACAAATGATAACCAAATGCTCACTTAACATTCATCTAATACTGTTTCACTTAATACTTTCCTTCCTCATACTGGCCAACCACTAGGACAGACCTGCCACTCGCTCAGTGCAAGAGGTTACCTAAAACTCAACTAATACTCGTCTAAATGTTCATGTTCAAGAGGTTCCAGAGGCTCATGTTCAAGATTATTATTTGTATTATTATTAGGTAACCTAATATTCCCCTAATACTTTCCCCCATCACAATGGCCAACCAACTCCAAAGAGGTAAAATACAAAGAGGCCTAATACTTGCCTTATACTAAACTAATTATCATGTTCAAGAGGAAATCTAATACTCACTTAATACTCATGCTCAAAAGTAACAATACAGGTACAAGATGTAGTCTAAACAATGTTCAGGAAGTTAGCCTAAGGTCATAGAGAACTACCTTTTTTATAACATAATATTGTCCATCCAAAACCACACTCCGAAAACCCTATTTTACTAAATACAACATTATACCTTGCAAGGCAGAACTGACACCAATGCATGCGTAATATTACACATACACACAAGATGAACTTAACGTTAGGCTCAGGGTCACTTTGCATACAATTTTGTATTATTTTATCATGTAAAATTGCACTCAGAATTGAGACACCTTGTATCATTTTGGGATCCCACACACTTTATATCAATCTAGAGATATTTTTACAGAAAACAA
Organism: Myxocyprinus asiaticus; assembly: GCF_019703515.2. Taxonomy (NCBI): domain Eukaryota; kingdom Metazoa; phylum Chordata; class Actinopteri; order Cypriniformes; family Catostomidae; genus Myxocyprinus; species Myxocyprinus asiaticus. Next base: position 25,460,595 of record NC_059385.1, on the reverse strand, counting down.
AAAGCCTAAATATTACAGCCATTCTGCTGTTTCACCTGAGCAAGTCCATGTGACATCCAAATTTAGCAGGGGCAGGCCATTGTCTTGGATAAAGATGGACTCTTTTAGGAATATTGTAAAGCTAATAAAATAGCTGCCTGATTACACTTGTTAACCTGCCTATTTAAGAACTGTTAATGATAATTGCATTAGCTACTGCTCAGTTTTGGCCCCTGGTTGGGGAAGTGGTGCTTGAGTCTCAGAGGGTTTGCTTGTTGTTTGCAAACACTAACAGGCCACAAGACATTCTCCCACAGATCTGCACCACTCAGCTTACCCACTTTCTCAGGCTTTCCCGACAATAAGGCATTGTATTGTTGGGATCCCAAAGAACTGGTGGTGTGGGGAAACACTACAGCTGTTGTCCCATCTCATTAGATTATATTCATTTTTCTGATTGCCCTATTAGAGATTCTTTCAAACATCGTTTCAAAAGCAAGTGGCATCAAAATTAAGATGAATTGCAAACTGCTGTTGTAATAGCAAACAGCTGGAATGTGCGGCATGTCTCTGCTGTCGCATTTCTATTTTAATGGACCCCTTGTCACTTTTTATGTTTGGAGGATTGAGTTACTCAGCCTGTTTGTCTTTTCCTGAATGATCTGGTGTGTGTGTGTTATTTGGCAATACCATGCAGATTGGTTTGTGTCCGTATGTGAGTATGCGTGTGCGCACATCTGCTCTGAGTAGAGAAATCGGTCCACGGGCTACAGGGTATCACCCAATGCACAGAGCACTAATTAACTGGCTGAGAAGTGGTCTCGAGTGTGCAGTAAATATCTGCCTTTGGAGAATAACACATCCCAGTTCAATGATGTGTGTCAAAATGGGGCTTTTCAGTTGGCAGCCACATTCGTTCCCTTTGCTGGAGATAGAACTTCGGTTACACAAGACGCGAATGAGATAGAAACTGACCAGCTTGTTTTCCATTAAATTGCTCTCAATTGATTTCAAACTGGATCAGCTCTCATGGACCTCCAATGGGCATTTTTAAAAAAGGGAAAAAGATTCACAGTGCAGAAAACAGACAAAGAATTAGTGGCATGTTTTTTGGTGGTGATAAAAGATAAAGTCGCTGCCAGTATTTAAAAAAATAAAATATAAATCTGCTGTCGAGTCAAATTGGCTTTTTGATATACACTCACTTAGTACTTTATTAGGAAGACCAGTACACCTTGTTATTAATTAGATTATCTAATCGGCCAGCTGTGGCAGCAGTGCAATGCATAAAATCATGCAGATATGGGTCAGGAGCTTCAGTTAATATTCACATCAACCATCAGATTGGGGAAAAATGTGATCTCAGTAATTTCGACCGTGGCATGATTGTTGGTGCCAGACAGGCTGGTTTGAGTATTGTGCCAAAAACAAAAAACAACCAGTGAGCGGCAGTTCTGCGGGCAGAAATGCCTTATTGATGAGAGAGGTCAACGGAGAATGGCTAGACTGGTTCAAGCTGACAGAAAGGCTATGGTAACTTAGATAACAACTCTGTACAATTGTAGTGAACATAATAGAATCTCAGAATGCACAACATGTCGAACCTTGAAGCGGACGGGCTACAAAAGCAGAAGACCACGTCGGGCACTTTATTAGGACCATAGTGTTCCTAATAAAGTGCTCAGTGAGTGTATGTATGTAGCTATTGTTTGGTAAACAAGGGGTGAGCCCTTCAGTATGTCCCACCTCAACTTTCTGCTTCAGTAGGAAATCAACGTCAACACAGTAAAGAAAACTGTGTTCGTCAAGCGATTTAATAGGGTCTTTAAAGACAATGCTTCGTCTGATCTTAATTGACTACCAACAGTCATGTGGCCACTGCTGTACCTACATAAAATGCATCGTTAGGACATTTTTAAATTGAGTGAGGAAATAAATTGAGTGCCGGGACCGTCTAGTGCAATGGTTGATATTTGAAATGTGATTGGTTTGGTGGATAATGTGACTGATTTTGGACTGGTGCATTTATTTTCTGTATACTGGAAATGTTTATGCCCCATATCATATCTTGAGATTTCATAAAGGCAAGTTGTATCACCTGAGCCTCCTCTTCTAAACCCCACATATCAAACCCAGCTTAACCAGCCATTTATCAGAGCACCAGGGCTCTACCAGAGGAAGTTGGAGCTTACAGACTGGCGACATGACATTAGACAGCTTTGTCTTGTTCTTCGTTGGGATTCTGAGACTCACTTCCTTAGACTGTTGTCTGTCTTTTGACATTTGCACATAAATACTTTGATTTACAGTAGGTTATTGTTACGAGATGATATTCACTCTATGTGCAGTAAGGTTACCATCTGGTCTTGTGGAAATGTGAACTCATAAGTGAACCATTAGCATAAAAAATGAACGATTTAGCATGTTGTGATTTTGATGGGTGTTGTTGTGAATATAAGTGAGATTGGAATTACATGACTAGGCATGGGCATGAGCTCACTCATCTTGAGAATAATTTTTCCCAACTTTATTTGAATTGGAATTGTTGAAAGTTGGGAGTTGAAGAGTTGGGATTTGTTGGCTTGAAAAATTAGGATTTCAAGGGGACCCATTTGCATGGACTGCTAGATTGATTCCTGTGTTTTCCTCTGTGCCTTATGAGGATGAGACAAAAAGTAGTATATTTAGGACCTGTTGAGATGTATGAGTGTGAGAATAATACAAGTTATTAAAAAGGTGGCAACAGGGACCTATTATACTGAAATTGAATAAACCAATGTGCGGCAATCTCAACAATCACAATACAAATAACACTGTATTTCCCCTCCTTGTGTAAACTTGAGTCAAGATCACCATAGGCTACTATTAAGGTTTCTCAAAGGGACAAATATAGTCATCCAAATTATGTTTTTAGGACTGAGATTTTAAATGGAATGAGGCATTAATTTTCTTGCAGACCTGTGTCTCTGTCATCATGTTATTGCACTGTTGACAATTCTGAGCCAAATGAGATGGGAAAAGTTGTGACAATACAGAGTTGATGAAGATCCAATTTAGAAGTCTCACTAGTAAAAAAAATAAAATAATAATTACCAGTTTGGACATGATACTCTTGAAATAAATTAAAAAGTACTGTATTATAAAGGATATGAGAACTTAGTTAGTTTGGTCTTGGCGGACTGGATCTCCTTATGCTGCTGCTGGAGAGGAAGTACAAAGACTTGTTACTGCTGAAAACATACACTTTCTCTGTCAAACATGTAAAATGTGCTGTTGTTGCTGCACAATTATACAAGCATACAATCCCCCTGAAGCAGATCTAGACCTGTGGTGCTAGGGAGGAGGAGTGTTTCACTGAGAAAACTCTGCTAGCATTCTGTAGTAAGACAGGCTTACTTGCAAACGTCTGCCAGTTTAAATGCAAGGCAAGTTGATTGGCTAACAGATGATAAATTAAAGAATTTATCATCTTAGGCCATGGAGTATGCAGCCAGTTGGCGAACAGATTGAACGTTCAAAGGACCTATCAGTTTATACCATGCATAGTTTCATGACTGAACTTAAAATTATTTAGCCCGTATATACACTTTAATTGTACATTAACACAAGAATAGACTGATGTCTTATCCAGGAGGTGATGTGAGAGATTGGCTCAGTTGAGTCAGTATGGAACTGGAATCTGTGTCGTGCATTGTCCCTCCTGTGGTCACGTAGCAATCTGGGTTCAAACAACAGACCCATTTGTTGTTTTCCTTGGGGGCTCGGAATTCGCTTAGCGGACATTGGCATGGTTTTAAGTGCTAGGTGCCAAGGCCAATGTCTGATCAGCAGGAGAAACACCATTCTCTCTCATACCACACACACACACACACACACACACACACACACACACACACACACACACACACACACACAACACTCACTCCACTGTCTGGGTGTCTGTCTGGCTTTACACCCCTTCCTCCGTCTCTTGTGTTACTTGCTGTGGGAAAGATTGGTGCTGTCGATTTTTGCTCCTTCCCTCTCTCCGAATCAGAGTCAGATATAGACAATACAGTAAATAAAAAAATATATAGGAACATCTCTCTCTCTCTCTCTCTCTCTCTCTCTCTCTCTCTCTCTCTCTCTCTCTCTATTTTGACAATGCAGAGATTCTGGAACCTAGAAAGCCCCAGGATGTGGACCAGGGGGTTTTAAACCACTCCTGGAGTTTCCCAGCACTGCAAATTTTGAATGTCACCCTTATTAAAAAAAAAAACTCAGTTAACTCAGCTTACACTCACATTTACAATATATGATAAATATCAGTTTGCTTCTGCAAAGATTCTTAAATTGACACCCCTAAATCTGAAATGTTTTCTCACTGCTACATACTAATTAGTGGTGGCATATAACATTAATTTAATGCATCACAATATGTTAACTGGGTGTGTCAAATAAGGGAGACATTCAAAATGTAACCCTGATATTATGATAGCAGCTCCCCCCATGCAGAAATGGAAGGGGTCAATGTTTACCTTTTAAAAGAACCACGATTTTTCCCCTGCCTGACCCACACACCCCTCACATTTTCCTGCAGCTGATCTCACTGGGTTGTGATTTAGAGTAATAATAAAATTACAGTGGTTCTGGAAGTAAACTGGGCACCCGTAACATCTGGCTCTAATGGAGTTATGACTGATAGAGATGGATGCACATCAGGGTTTCCCACAGGATTTTGTGAGGCTGTGGTGGGTGGACCTCGGGCCCTCTAGGGGGGTCGGGGGGCATGGTCCCCTACATTTTAAAGTTAAATGCATCAATCTGGTGCACTTTGAGAGCAAAATTAAGAAGCTAGGTCTATGAAGAACTTTGTGCTCTTGTAAACAATTTTGTGCTCTAGTAGTAATTTAATCATAAACACATTGGTTGTATAGATATGAATGGTGATGACACAGCAAAAAAGTCGTCCACAAAGCATGTAAACGAGACAGAGTTAAAACAGTAGTGTTACTTCAACTTGATTAAATAACATTACAAATAGCCTAACATTACATGATGAGCCAACTTGCTTCTCAGATGCTGAAAATAGTTATGTTGTCAGAGCTGCTGGTAGTAATGTTAACGTTAGATAATTAGCTAACGTTAGCTAGCTAGATATAAAGTTACATACGAAATACATTGTTTTTCACGACAAGCAGCCGGATATGTCAGTCGACATAAGCGAGGAGACTGATAGCTATTGTTGTTAGCTAACGTTAATGCTACGTAACGTTAAGGTTACCTAACTTAGCTAACATTATATTAACATTATTGATCAATGATAACTTCTGCAGTAATGTTATATGTTTGCTGTTGTACATTGATAATGATAAAATTGTGTTTGGACTAGTGGATAACTGACTGAGAGTGAGAGATGCTTTGCTGAAGCAACAGCGCAAAACACAGAGGGCCGCCACAGTCTAGGTAATTAATGGGAAACACTGTGCACATAGAATCAACATGATTGGAAGAGGCACATAGAGCTCAAGCTTCAGAAAGTATGACTGGACCTGCTTCAGATGATGGATATCTTTGGGCACTCTTGAAGCCTTCTACCTTAATGTATGCAGGAACTGTCTTTCCATGCAGAGAGGAATGGAAAGCAAATGTATTTGGTGGTATAAAGCTTGTCTGCTCTCCTCTTGTCCTCATTGACCCTCCTGACTTGCTTTTCTCCTCTTCGATACACACAAACCATTCTTGCTCAATGATGCTGTCATTCCAGAACGTTACTTTCTCGTTAAACGAATTTAGCTATACAATGGAATTCTATTGCAATTTGTTTTTTTGTTTTGTTTTTTTTGTAACATGAACGATGGGCCAACATTAGCAGTAGAACGTACAACATACCTTACGACACATTATGTAAGTGGTCCTGAGTGATTTGTTGTGTATCCCTAAAATACATGGGAGAAAAGGGATGAGGAAAGCCTTAGAGAAGTCATTGCCATCAGGCGCCATCAATTGAATGTTTTTTGGGGGAGGAATTTTTCCTCGCCTGTCCTGAAAGATGTGTTTGAGACATGCATACAAAGGCCATCTTGTGTGCCTGAAGGAGGCTGAACTGTGATAGAACTGTCTGGCGGGGTGGACTCTGTATTCTGTCTGGCCTTGAAAGAAACATGCTGGCCAGAAATTATTGTGTGGCCCGGCTGGCAGCCTGACTCAGGGCATTTTGCTGAGAGAGGTCATTGGTGCTGCCACATGGAGCACTTCTGTCTGGTGGCAATGCCCATTGTCTGAACAACCAGCATCCGCCTGCTCGGGGACCAAATGGTCTTGAAACTTGGATAGATAATGCAGTCAAAGTAACAACATTCTTGCAGTCCAGTTATGCTACTTAGGATAATCTGCTGTATCGAGACTACAACATGCAATGCAAAGAACATGTTGTCAACAAAATCATGATAGATTGTTGTTTGTGGTGTTCATACCACATTACAGGGTAACATCATGTACTGGAACATCTTGTATGGTTTCAGTGATGAGAATTAGAAGTTGCACTCTGAGCAGACATGTTTCCTTCGATCTGGCAGCTGATGCCCACCTTCTGTATAGAACAGACTGTACAAGCAAGCCAATACGGTAATAGGTCAGACCTAGGCATTGACAGGAAGAGCTCCTGGGGATATGTGTGATATCACCTAAACATATTTAAAACCCAAGCTATAGTTATGCCGCAAAGCATCTTCTTACCAGGACACTGGGACCCGTCTTCAAACCAGGCTGCTCACATCTCGTAATGGAGTATTTTTACCTCTACAGATCCCATTTGGCCACTCTAATTGAATTGCTGCCCTCATGGGCAACTATTGCTTTTGCCAATTAGGTATTTTTAACCAATTTGATTTGCAGTTCTGTGAGTCTGAGCAGCAATTCTTGCCTAGCATTTGAATTTGTCTGAGCAGGTCTGTTTACAGCTCTGTAAGCACATTAGAAGGATGTAAACGCATAAGCGAGATGCAAATTGCATTTGGCTGACTGTCTATTGGGGTAGAATCTCCTTTGGATTATCTTCTATGAATCACTACTGATATGGCCTGGGGCTCCTGGGTTGGAATTATGTTTAGGTAAAGTGTTGTGAAGATATCCAGGGGAGCAGGTTGAGCTCCTATTAATGTTTTCCTAATGTTGTGGAGCCAGACTTGGTGAGTTATGAGCACTCTGAATTTCAATCTTCAGTCATCGTCATAACTCAAACACATGCTTGCATAACAGCCGACCAACACTAGTCATGATGGCATGAAGCTATGCTTGTTCGAGGGGCCATGGCATGGGAGCAGTTGGTGTTTTTTCATATCAGGTGTATATAGAGCATTAAATACGTTTAGTTTGTTTCTGTGCTCGAAATTTGACAACGTAAGCAATCTATTTGTTGGAGAAGTATTTGCTTTGGAGAAGACTCCCTTGAGTCATTTGTCTCTTGGTTCATGTTCTAGATTTGCAAAGAGCTTCCTGTGTCAAAAGAGGTTGAGTAATGCATAACACACACATGTAAACCTCTAATACGTGCACATGTATACGCGTATTGCTTGGCCAGCACTTTTTTGTTTTGAAACTTGAACACGATTTTGGCTGGAGCTTTTGTTCTGAGATACTTTGTCAGGAATGTTTCTTCACAGTGGAATCCCCAGCGACAGGGCCTTCGTTGCCCTGCTTGAAATACTGTTCCATTTATTAATATGAGGAAATCTCTTCAGAAAGGGAGTACAGCCTCCGACATGCAAGTAGAGGGGGCCCATGGAACTGCTGTGGTTTGCTGTGGAATGAGCCTGATTTAACACATGAATAACAGAAACTAGAGCTCCACAAAACAACTGGCCAGAATCTCATCTATTGGGGGAGGAGGTGTGCTCACCACCATTTATCTAGTGGTCTGCTTGAACTCCATCTTTGGACTGAACCTTTTCATGTGTTTTTCTTTGAAATTGATGAATATTACAATGATTACATATTTAGGGCCCAAGGTCTGAAGGTGCAGAGGCCCTATTGTTCTTATAAGGATTATTTTTATTAGAGCCCAAGCACTGAAAATGCGGAGGCCCTATTGTTTTTCTAAGGATTATTAATATTAGGTCCCAAGCACTGAAAGTATGGAGGCCCTATTGTTCTTCTAAGGATTATTATTATAATTATTTTTATTAGGGCTCAAGCACTGAAAGTGCGGAGGCCGTATTGTTCTTCTAAGGATTATTAGGGCCCAAGCACTGAAAGTGTGGAGACCCTATTGTTCTTCTAAGGATTCTTCTTCTTCTTTTCAATGTTTTCGGTACTTTTGGGGTACTTAACGTGTGAAAACTCTTGCAAGTTTGCACACACATCAGAGTCACATTATTGTGGCTATTGTGGGTCACGGTTGTAGCGCCACAAACTGGTGGAAGTGTGACATTTATAACAGACTTTGAAATATCCCTCTTATGTTTACCTGAATTGCTCCAAATGTTTTTAGAATAATGTCAAGACAGTGCAGATTTAAAATTCTGAAGGGATTCTTGATATCTTAACTACTCTTGCCATGACAACGCATTAAATGTCATTATTCCTTTTTATGTATATTCACATCTTTTTTTAGGTATTTGGCATGCTTGGATTTTCACACATTAGAGTTGTTGGCCATTAGGCCTGGGCAAAAGTTATCACATGGGCGTGGCCTGGGAGCTCTGTTTCTTCTACGGTCACCAAACTTGCTACATATATTGTTCTCATCAAGCCAGACAACTTTCAAAATTAAAATCATTAGCTCTGCCCAACAGGAAGTCAGCCATTTTGGATTGAATGTGCATTTTTTGGAAAATTGCAGGCCCTAAACTTCTGAATACTCCTTGGGGATTCATGTGATTGTCACCAAATGTAGGCAATATTATGCCAAGACATTGAAGATGCTAAATTGCTAATGGATTTTTGATATATCAAATAGTGTTGCCATGGCAGGCAATAAATTAAGGGCAAAAATGTGAAACAGGAAGTTCCTTATATCTTCTGTGTGCATTTTATGATTTTGATGAAAATTCAGCTGTATGTTTGGTAATGGGGGCTGATCACATTTTTGTGGCTATTATGGGTCACGGTCATAGCGCCACCAACTGGCAGCAGGAAGTAAGGCAATTTTAACAGACTTTGAAATAGCCCTCTTGTGGTTACATGAATTGTTTCAAAATTCTAAAGAATAATGCCAAGACACTGCTGGTGTAAAATTGTAAAGGGATATTTGATATCTTAAATAGTGTTGCCATGGCAACACATTAATTGTTATTATTCCTTTGTTCCTATATTTGGGTGTAAACTTAAACAGTGGCAGCTCATGAATGCTAGGGAGTACAGTCCTAAGCCTGGTCTCTTTTTAAAGAAGACACTTGGCAGTTTATTGTGCAAGTGAAAGGAGTTTTTAAAGTTAAATAAAAAAGTTATAGAAGTTTAAGTTTATTGTAATGAAAATGTACTGCACAAATATATATAAATAAAATATACTAAAATTATCAACTGAAATGTAAAAATATTAGAAAATCAAAGCAATATGTCTAATCCAGTTCTGTTCTAAATTTTAGGTCGATATATCAAAAAATGACCTTTTGGTGGCAGATTTCATAAGCAGTACCAGAAATGTCCAATAGAGGACAGCCAAGTTCCATTGATGAATAATTCCCAAAATACCACATCTGCACAATAGACCTTTTTCACAGATTGTGATTACGCATTTCCATCTTATTTATTAGCGTAAATCTCACCATTTAAAAAAAAAAAAATTATACATTTATTGAGTGTCGTGTCTTGAGTATTGAGTGTAAATTTAAAACATTATACATATTGTTATATTACTGTAACACTTCTCAGTGGAAAGGAAGAGGCGAGAAGCAAGATTTCCTGGTTCAGGTAGGCGTTTAATTGTGCACCCTGACGCTTACAGTTCCACACACACTCGACAGTTTCACAAGCAAATATTTACTTAAAGAGTCCCACTTCATTACATCATCAACATAATAACATATAGCACCGTGGCCTTCCTTGCGCCAGTCTCTCTCCCCGTCTGCTGGCGGTGTGGCTCTTTATTGCCGCTCTCCCCGTGCTCACTGAAATTAGAGACAGGTGTTAGACATAATCTAGCTCAGGTGTAAGCACCCTTACCGCTTTCTCTCTCTCCGGAGAGATGCTTGACCACGCCCCCACTACCACAATTACCCTGGAATTATTTTTAAAAAACGTATTACCACAGCTGCGAAGAAGTTTCGATTACAGCTGCTGAGAGAGTGACAGTAAATTTGTCATCTTCTCCCATCTGACTGTCTTAATCCACCGCTCTCTATTTATTTCCTCTTCTGGAAAGTCATTCAAACATTATAGTGGATTTTTTATTTTGGTCTTAGAGCAAATGGATTAGTGAAAATAATATTTGCCGAGATCTCCCATTCCTGCTGTCGAAGTTTACCCTGCAAACGTTTACTTCCACGTTCCAAAATCCGGAGTGTGAAAAAGCTCTATTATCTGAGAAACTAGGCAGGAATTGGCATAAAACACCAAGGAACCAAAGTAACTTGTCTGACCATGTCTTGATATGAATTTAAGAACAATCTGTGCTTGAAGTGGGGCTGTACACAATACTTGCATTTCTATAATTTACTCTACAGCGTACAGGTGTCCTGAAAATATATGCTACCTATCAGGATGTGCTACCAACACTAAAATCACATTAGGGTTTGGGGTAGGGCTTAGTACAGCCTCCCGTCCATTTCACATCACAAACTTGACTGTGACATTAGCATAGCATCAGCTTAACTACAGCGTAACTGCAGCTACAGACTCGACAGGGCTTTCACTCTGCACAAAATGGCGGACGTGACTCTCATGGAGAGTTTGTCACACGAGACTTCCGGCCAGAGAATATGGCCGCGAATGTGGGCGGAGAGAAACCAGTCAATGGCTTCTACCAGTTACCGCGTGTATCCGCTTGTACGATAGCTTAGGGACAAAGCTGAGCTTTATCACGAAGCTATCTACTAGCCAAAAATGTGTCCAAGAATGTTTGTGAGGGATCGCGCGCTTGCATGTGCATGTGTGTGTACGTGCGTGTGCGTGCGTGTGTGCGTGCATGGTCCTCGGCCACTCCTCCACCCTCTAGTGGATGACAGTCGCACCTCCCATGGTGGATCGGAGGCAGTCCTCCAGCCCCTGGTGGAAACTCCCCGCCGTGTTTTTGGTGGATGGAAGGGGTCTCCCCCGCCCCTAGCAGCGGTTTTCCCGCTCCAGGCGGTCGGCCAGGAGCCCCTCCCTGCTCGCGGTCGGCGGTCCTCTCGAACCCGGCGCGTTCTAGCGGCTGGTAGGGGTCGGCTAGGATCCCCTCCTCCCCTTGCGGTCAGTGGCCGTTCCTCCGCTCTCAGGTGGCAGGGCTCCTCCGTCCCCCAGTGGATGGCCGCGGGTGCTCCGTTTGGATGGATGGTAGTGGCGAGGACTCTACTACGGTACATCCCTCCTCCTTCCCGGGTTGCGGCACCGGTGTAACGGGGTAAAAGGGAAAGGAGGCGGCGAGAACCGGCTTGACAATATAAATAATAGTTAAATAATAAACTTAAAAAGACAAACACATGCCGGGCAGCTGCCCGTAACTCACTCTCTCTAGAACTGCCACCTCCGGTCTCCTTTATCCCTCTCGAGGACTTGATTAGCCTGATTAGGGGCCGAGTGTGCAGCATCATGACCCGGCCCGCCCTCCTCCCTGCCACAGGGCATTACACCAAATCACACTATCTGATAGTTATGCTGGTATCACATCCTGATAGGTATTATCTGGCTGACAAGGTGTGCTACCTAGGTTTTTAACACCTTTAATGCTGTTGTAGTACATACCAACTGGTTTTCCCATGCCTCGACTACCCAATGTTCTACCCAAATTTAGGCTTTACATATCACTGTTTTCATTGCTGGTAGCACATCCTGAGCAGGTAGCACAGATTGTCAGAACACTGGCAGTTTTTCTTGCATACCACCACTTCTCAGAGTCTCCCAGTACAATGTAATGTCTTTATTGTAATGTAAGTCAGTGATTTGATGAGGCCAGCCAATCACTTTTATCTGACCTTTCAAAATAATTTTGATAAAATTGCGGTGGTAAATATCCGAGCCATCTCTGCGCAAAACTCAGTGGTGAGTTTAACAACATTGGACACATGCAACAACAGCATCAGCGGTCGTCAAGTTATACGTGGTCCAGTTCCGGACCGGAGTGCACATGTTTAAGCTTGTCTGGCCATAGTACAGTTACACTCTTTTCCAAAACATGAACCAGCAACTTTTAGGTGAGCGTATTTTATCGTGTCTTATTCAATCAAATGTATTTATGCAAATTGTTTATCCGCTGGGTACAGTCAAAACTACAGACTTAAAAAAATGTCAAAGCTGTTACAGAAGTGATGTCAGCTCATATGCACAACCTTTTTTCACAAAAGATAAATCGATGATGAAAACCGAAGTTTCAAAGAAAATACACAGGAAAATTTTCATTTTATTCTCAGTTCTTTTCTGTAGTGCTCATAAGAAGATTATGTGAAGTGTCACTGAACTTGCCTATGCTTAAATCCTGACAGTGTTTAATTGTATACAGGTGTGTGTCAGCATTCGCAAACATCATCAAATCAGTTTGTTCATCGTTTCTTATGATTATTTCTTACCTGCACAAGTATATGGCTCCTGTGTGCAAATTCATGAGTGCAGGACAAGAAAAGGCTAATTGTCCACTTATTGAATAAAATAATAATAATAAAAAAGGAAAAACAGACATTATGCTCTTTTTTCAGTTTTAGGCTACATTATTTTGTGTAAAAAGAGTGTTCTACATTAGATTGCCATTGTTCTCTTATGTGGGTTGATATGGTCAAAGATAGACTTAAGCAGGTCTAAATAGTCTTAAGAAGGAATTTATAGCCAGACTCAAATGTTAATTAAATACCCCTTGTAATGTATTGTAATTACATACTATTTTAATATAAATAAATGCATAATATTAACAGTAAGATCCCCCCAAGAGTACCTGCATTTCTTTCTTCCAGCACTGAGAACAATAATACAAAAAGATCAGATATATGAAATCTTTTTCTACTCCTCCTTGGGGATTCATGAGACTGTCATCACATTATGCCAAGACACTGAAGATGCTAAATTATTAACAGGTTTTTGATATATCGAACGGTGTTGCCATTGCGAGGCATTAAATTAATACATAAATATGGTAAAAAATGGGAAACAGGAAGTGTCTTATATCTTCTGTGTGCAATGTGTGATTTAGATCAAAATTAAGATGTATGTTTAGTCTTGAGGGCTAATAACATGGATGTAACTATTTTGGCTCACCGTCATAGCACCACCACCTGACAGCAGGAAGTGTGGCTCTTACAACAGACTTTAAAATAGTCCTCTTATATTTACCCAAATTGCTTCAAAATTGTACAGAAAAATGTCAAAATTGTCCACTTATTGAATAAAATAATAATAATAAAAAAGGAAAAACAGACATTATGCTCTTTTTTCAGTTTTAGGCTACATTATTTTGTGTAAAAAGAGTGTTCTACTGAAAGTGCGGAGGCCCTATTGTTCTTCTTAGGATTTGTCTTTATTAGGGCCCAAGCACTGAAAGTGAGGAGGCCCTATTGTTCTTCTAAGGATTATTATTATTAGGGCCCAAGCACTGAAAATGCGGAGGCCCTATTGTTCTTCTAAGGATTATTATTATTATTATTATTATTATTATTATTATTATTTCAAGGTTTTCTGTATTTTGGGGTACTTAACATGCGTGAAAACTCTTGAAAGTTTGCACACACATCAGAGTCATCAACCATTAGGGCTTGACAAAATTGGAGGGGGGGGTGGGGTGTGTAGGGGGGGGTCTGTAGTGCCACCTAGAATATGGGCATGTTCGCGGGGCTCTGTAGCAAATTTTTTATTTATCCCCTTTTCTGACAATTTTGAATGCCCAATTCCCACTACTTAGTTGGTCCTCGTGGTGGCGCAGTTACTCACCTCAATCCGGGTGGCGGAGGACAAGTCTCCGTTGACTCCGCTTCTGAGACCGTCAATCCGCGCATCTTATCACGTGGCTCGTTGTGCATGACACCGCGGAGACTCCACGTTTGGAGGCTCATGCTACTCTCCAGTGTATGTGTACAAAGTTTGGTGATGGTAGCTCAAAAAGGGATGTACTACCACCCCTGGAGTCGCGAGTTTGAATCCAGGGCATGCTGAGTGACTCCAGCCGGGTCTCTTAAGCAACCAAATTGGCCCGGTTGCTAGGGAGGGTAGAGTCACATGGGGTAACCTCCTCATGGTCGCAATTAGTGGTTCTCGCTCTCAATGGGGCACGTGGTAAGTTGTGCATGGATCGCGAGCTACCATCACCAAACTTTGTACACATACACTGGTGGCCAATAGTTTGGAATAATGTATGCTCTTAAATAATGCTCTTATGAAAAGAAATTGGTACTTTTTTTCACCAAAGTGGCATTCAACTGATCACAATGTATTGTCAGGACATTAATAATGTGAAAAATACTATTACAATTTGAAAAAAATGTTCAAAACTTCTTAAACTACTTCAAAGAGTTCTCATCAAAAAATACTCCATGTGCAGCAATGACAGCTTTGCAGATCCTTGGCATTCTAGCTTTCAGTTTGTCCAGATGCTCGGGTGACATTTCACCCCACGCTTGCTGTAGCACTTGCCATAGATGTGGCTGTCTTGTCGGGCACTTCTCATGCACCTTACAGTCTAGCTGATCCCACAAAACTCACTGGGGTTAAGATCCATAACACTCCTTAACACTGTTGTCCAATGTCTGTGTTTCTTTGTCCACTCTAACCTTTTATTTTTGTTTTTCTGTTTCAAAAGTGGCTTTTTCTTTGCAATTCTTCCAATAAGGCCTACACCCCTGAATCTTCTCTTTACTGTTGTACATGAAACTGGTGTTGAGCCGGTAGAATTCAATGAAACTGTCAGCGGAGGACATGTGAGGCATCTATTTCTCAAACTAGAGACTCTGATGTACTTATCCTCTTGTTTAGTTGTATATCTGACCTTCCACATCTCTTTCTGTCCTTGTTAGAGCCAGTTGTCCTTTGTCTTTGAAAACTGTAGTGTACACCTTTGGATGAAATCTTCAATTTTTTTGGCAATTTCAAGCATTCTGGAGCTTTCATTCCTCAAAACAATGATTAACTGACGAATTTCTAGAGAAAGCTGTTTCTTTTTTGCCATTTTTGACCTAATATTGACCATTTGCATTGCATACTGTGGCAACTCAAAAACAAACACAAAGACAATGTTAAGCTTCATTTAACAAACCAAATAGCTTTCAACCGTGTTTGATATAATGGCAAGTGATTTTCTAGTACCAAATGAGCAATTTAGCATGATTAATCAAGGATAAGGTGTTGAAGTAATGGCTGCTGGAAATGGGGCCTGTCTAGATTTGATCAAAAATTACTTTTTTCAAATAGTGATGGTGCTGTTTTTTTACATCAGTAATGTCCTGACTATACTTTGTGATCAGATCAATGCCACTTTAGTGAATTAAAGTACCAATTTCCTTCTGAAACAGCTAAATCTGAACATTATTCCAAACATTTGTCTGCCAGTGTATAGATCTCATCAAGCCGGACAACTTTTGTGCTGACAGTCATAAACTCTGCCCAACAGGAATTTGGCCAATTTGGATTGTTTGAAAAATGCGTGCTTTGAAATTTGAAATACTCCTCCTAGGGATTTCATGTTCCGGTTACCAAATGTGGGCGACATAATGGAAAGTTATTGATGATGCTAAATTGTGAATTGATTTTTGATGTACAGTATATCGAACGATGTTGCCATGGCAACGTGATAAAGTAACGTAAAAAAATGGGAAAAAGTAAGTGTCTCATATCTTCTGCGTGCATGGTGTGATTTACATCAAAATTTAGCCAAATGTTTGTCCTTACGGGCTGATCAAATAAAATCAAATCAAATCACTTTATTGTCACACAGCCATATAAACAAGTGCAATGGTGTGTGAAATTCTTGGGTGCAGTTCCGATCAGCATAGCAGTCGTGACAGTGATGAAACATATACCAATTTACAATAACATCAGATTAACACAACACAATTTAAACATCTGTTATACACATAATTACACTCAACAGTATACAAATAATAACATACACTGTACAGTATACAATATGCACTATATAGATACACATTATTCGATAAAAATAAAAAATAAAAATATATAAAAAAGTGTGTGTGTATATATATATATATATAGAATGTACAGTATTGTACTGTATTGACATTCAGGCTGTCGGTTGATAGTCAGTTGTTAAGAGAGAACATAATATAATAATAATATAATTTATGACAGTCCGGTGTGAGATATAAGAGTGAGGGTAATAAAGTGCAGTGCTGATGTATTTTGATCATGGGAGATCAAGAGTTCAGAAGTCTGATTGCTTGGGGGAAGAAGCTATCATGGAGTCGGCTGGTGAGGGTCCTGATTCTGCGATACCGCCTACCTGATGGTAGCAGTGAGAACAGCCCATGGCTCGGGTGTCTGGAGTCTCTGATGATCCTCCGAGCTTTTTTCACACACCACCTTGTATATATTTCCTGGAGGGAGGGAAGCTCACCTCCGATGATGTGTCTGGCAGTTCGCACCACCCTTTGCAGTGCTTTGCGGTTGTGGGCGGTGCTATTGCCGTACCAGGCGGAGATACAGCCAGTCAGGATGCTCTCCACAGTGCAGGTGTAGAACCGTGTGAGGATGTGGTGGTTCATTCCAAACTTCTTCAGCCGTCTCAGGAAGAAGAGGCGCTGATGAGCCTTCTTCACAACGACTTCAGTGTGGATGGGCCATGTGAGTTCCTCAGTGATGTGGACACCCAGGAACTTGAAGCTGCTGACTCTCACCACTGGTGCTCCATTGATGGTGATGGGACTGTGTTCTCTGTTTTTTCTTCTGAAGTCCACCACAAGCTCCTTTGTCTTACTGACGTTGAGGGAGAGGTTGTGCTCCTGACACCAGTGTGTCAGAGTGTGTACCTCCTCTCTGTAGGCTGTTTCATCATTGTCAGTGATCAGACCTACCACCGACGTCAAACAAACTTAATGATGGCATTGGAGCTATGTGTTTCCACACAGTCATGTGTGTACAGGTAATACAAGAGTGGGCTGAGAACACAGCCCTGTGGGGCTCCAGTGTTGAGGGTCAGTGATGAGGAGATGTTGCTGCCTATTCTAACCACCTGGCGTCTGCTTGACAGGAAGTCCAGGATCCAGCTGCACAGCAAGCTGTTTAAGCCCAGAGCCCGGAGTTTCTCATCTAGCTTGGAGGGCACTATGGTTGAATGTTGAATGCTGAGCTGTAGTCTACAAACAGCATTCTCACATAAGTGTTCCTTTTTTCCAGGTGGGAGAGAGCAGTGTGTATTGTAGATGTAATGGCATCATCAGTGGAGCGGTTGTTGCGGTAAGCAAACTGCAGCGGGTCAAGAGAGAGTGGCAATACAGAGCAGATGTAATCTCTGATTAGTCTCTCAAAACATTTGCTGATGATGGGGGTCAGAGCAACAGGACGCCAGTCATTTAAACAAGTTATTTTTGATTGTTTTGGAACAGGCACAATGGTGGATGTTTTAAAGCATGTGGGCATTACAGACAAAGAGAGGGAAAGGTTGAAAATGTCTGTAAAAACACCAGCCAGCTGGTTCGCGCACGCTCTGATGACGTGGCCCGGAATGCCATCTGGGCCAGCGGCTTTACGGATGTTCACCCGTCGGAAGGATCGGGTTACATCCGCTACAGAGACGGAGAGTGAACTAACCTCTGTAGCTTCAGCCGCGAGAGCTCTCTCCGCGAGGGCGGTGTTATTTCCCTCGAAACGAGCATAAAAAGTATTTAGCTCATCCGGTAGAGAGGCAGCGGTGTTCATGGCGGAGTTTTTATTCCCTTTAAAGTCCGTGATGATGTTAATTCCCTGCCACATGCTTCTAGAGTTGGTGGTGTTAAACTGTCCTTCAATCTTACTCCTGTACTGGCGTTTTGCGGTTCTGATAGTTTTTCGGAGGGCATAACTGGCTTGTTTATGCTCCTCCACGTTCCCGGAATTAAAAGCGGAGGTCCTCACATTAAGTGCCGTGCGAACATCGCTATTTATCCATGGCTTCTGATTCTGATTCGTACAGTTCTGGTCGGAACGACGTCCTCTACGCACGTTCTGATGAAACACATTACGCTATCAGCGTAAAGCTCGATGTCGCCATCAGAGGCGGACCGGAACATCTCCCAGTCCGTGTGATCAAAACAGTCTTGTAGCGTAGAATCTGATTGGTCCGACCAGCACTGGATCGTTCTGAGGGTGGGTGCTTCCTGTTTCAATTTCTGCCTGTAAGCGGGCAGAAGCAGAATGGAAGAGTGGTCCGATTTGCCAAATGGTGGGCAGGGGAGGGATTTGTAGCCATCCCGGAACGGAGAGTAGCAATGGTCCAAAACCCGGTCCCCTCGTGTGTTGAAACTAATGTGCTGGTGATATTTTGGTGTGACTGATTTTAAACTGGCTTTATTAAAGTCCCCGATCACAATGAACGTGGCCTCAGGGTGCGCGGTTTCCTGCTCACTTATAATCCCTTACAGTTCCTTGAGTGCCCGGTCTGTGTCGGCTTGTGGGGGGATGTACACAGCAGTGATAATGACCGCTGTGAATTCCCTCGGTAGCCAGAATGGTCGACACAGAAGCATAAGAAATTCCAGATCAGGAGAGCAGAAAGACTTGATATAATGTACATTCCTCTGATCACACCAGGATTTGTTGATCATAAAACATACACCACCACCTCTGCTTTTACCTGAGAGGTCTTTCGCTCTGTCCGCTCGGTGCACGGAGAACCCCGCGGGTTCAATGGCTGAGTCTGGAATCTCCGCAGACATCCAAGTTTCTGTTAGGCAGATAATGCAGTAGTCCCTTGTATCTCGTTGGAAAGAGATCCGCGCTTTCAGCTCGCAGAGCTTGTTATCCAGAGACAGAACATTTGCCAGTAGAATAGTGGGTAGCGGGGGTCGATTTGCGCGGCATCTTACTCTGGTGAGAACGCCGGCTCTGTTTCCCCTTTTCCTCCTGCGTTTCCGCAGCCGTGCTGCCCAGACAAAGGGCTCCGCTTGCGTGTTTGTAAACAGCGGGTTGGCATTGAGGAATGTGAAGTCCGGTTTACGGTGTGAGATTGCTGAACCAATGTCCAAAAGTGTTTGTCTGTCGTAGACAATAAGGCAGACAACATCCGAGACAAAAAACATAAGAATTGTGAACAAAACAAACAAAACATTACTATGTTGTGTCGGAGCTCGCAACGCAGCAGCCATACTCGGCGCCATCTTGATCACATTGATGTGGCTATTGTGGGTCACGGTCGTAGAGCCACTAACTGGCGGAAGGAAGTGTGGCATTTTTAACAGACTTTGAAATATCCCTTTTATGTTTACCTGAATTGTTTCAAATGTTTTTAGAATAATGTCAAGACAGTGCAGATTTAAAATTCTGAAGGGAGTTTTGATATCTTAAATACTCTTGCCATGGCAATGCATTAAATGTCATTGTAGCAAGGAGGAGGGCGGGGCTGGGCAGTGATGACGCACACCCGGCCCCTAATCAGGCTAATCAAGCTGATGAGAGGGACAAAGGCTGCCGGAGAGAGAGTTTGGCAGAGAGAGAGCTACAGGCAGCTGCCCTGTATGTGTTTGTGGTTAAGTTTGTGTCTTTTTGTTTAATTAAACATTACTTTGATGCTTTGTCCGGTTCTCGCCTCCTCCTTTCCCTTTTACCCCTTTACATTGGTGCCGAAGCCCAATAAGGAGGAGGGA
Organism: Myxocyprinus asiaticus; assembly: GCF_019703515.2. Lineage (NCBI taxonomy): Eukaryota > Metazoa > Chordata > Actinopteri > Cypriniformes > Catostomidae > Myxocyprinus > Myxocyprinus asiaticus. The sequence continues at coordinate 25,440,730 of NC_059385.1, read as the reverse complement.
TGCACCATAGTAGAGTCCTCGCCATTACCATCCACCCCAAAGGAGCAGCCTTGGCCATCCGGCGTTGGACGGAGGAGCCCTGCTGCCTGAAAGCGGAGGAATGACTGCTGACCGTGAGGGGAGGAGGGGCTCCTTACCGAGGGACGGGGAGGGGCTCACTGCCGAATGGCTGGAGTGGGAGAACCACTGCCAGGGGCTGAGGAGACCCCTACCATTCACCAAAACGCAGCAGGGCGTTCCATCCGCCAGGGGCTGGAGGACTGCCTCCGATCTACCCTGGGAGGTGCGGCTGTCGTCCACTAGAAGGTGGAGGGGTGACCGTGGACCAGGCTACGGCGTATCAGAGAACCGGCGAGTACATTTTTTTTCTCTCTCTCTCTCCTCTCTCTCTTCCGCTATCGCTCCATGTTGGCCTTTCCCTCTCTTTTTTTTGTTTTTCCCTCCCCTTGTCTCCCTCCCAGGTCTGAGAGGGCAGGGAAGTCCTACCGGCAGGGCACGCCATCGTCCGGTTCTCGCCGCCTCCTTTCCCTTTTACCTTGTTACAGTCATTCCGTTTTATGTATATTCACATGTTTTTGAGGTATTTGTCATGTTTGATTTTTCATAATATTTTGGACACACATCAGAGTTGTTGGCCATTTGGCCTGGGCAAAAGTTAACACATGGGCGTGGCTGGGGAGCTTTGTAGCGCCACCTTTTGACAAAAGCGGTGGGGTCCGTTTCATCTACGGTAACCAAACTTGTTACATATATTTTTCACATCATGCCGGACAACTTTCAAAATATTAGTCATTAGCTCTACCCAACAGGAAGTTGGTTATTTTGGATTGAATGTGTACTTGTTGAAAATTGCAGGCCCTGAACTTTTGAATATTCCTCCTAGGGGACTCATGTTACTGGCACCAAACTTAGGCAATATTATGCCAAGACATTCTTTAGATGTAAAATTGTAAAGGGATATTTGATATCTTAAATAATGTTGCCATTGCAAGTGAAAGCATTTTTTAAAGTGAAATAAAAAGCTATAAGTTTATTGTAATGAATATGTACTGCATAAACTTTTTTATAGAAATAAAATATAATAAAAATATCAACTGAAGTGTAAAAATACTAGAAAATCAAAGTCAGTTCTGTTCCAAATTTTAGATCGAGTGGCAAAGTGCTCAGACGCAGTACCAGAAATGTCCAGTAGTGGACAGCCAAGTATGAGGGTATTTTTGGAGCAAAACAACTGAGTGCCTGTGACGGTGGAATTTGTAGTTGTAGAGATTAGTCACACATGTGTATCAGTAAATTTGAAGTCACAGAGAAAGATGTTTTAAGAGTTGCAAACTTGTAGATTTTGTTTTTTTCTCCCACAAACACAAAACAACAGTTACACCTTCTCAAATTCTTCATTGCAGGTGCACAAATCCTATTCTATGAATCACAAATTAAGAAACTCATATGCTCACATTTTTGCTACAGTTGCTGCAAAATGGTGCAAAACACATTCATACATCTGCATAAAAAATTTGAAGTCACGGACAAATTTTGCTCATCCGCAAATCAGTATGTGAATTCATCCAAAGAGAGTTGCACACTTGTAGAATATTTTCTCACAAAAAAGGGATAGTGCGCGAAACTTGTCATTTGAAAGCGAAAAACAGTGTTTGAGACTTGTAGCAGCAGATTCAAGCAGTTGTAGTTATGTACTTGTGTTTGTGCTAGAAAAATTTCCAAGAAATCTTTTTTTTTTGTGAGAAAATATTCTACAAGTGTGCAACTCTCATTGGATGAATTCACATACTGATTTGCGGATGAGCAAAATTTGTCCGTGACTTCACATTTTTTGATGCGGGTGTGTGAATGTGTTTTGCACCATATTCACTGAAGCAACTGTAGCAAAAATGTGAGCGTATGAGTTTCTTAATTTGTGATTCATAGAATAGGATTTGTGCACCTGCAATGAAGAATTTGAGAAGGTGTAACTGTTGTGTTGTGTTTGTGGGAGAGAAAACAAAATCTACAAGATTGCAACTCTTAACATTTTTCTCTGTGACTTCAAATTTACTGATAAACATGTGTGGCTAATCTCTACAACTACAAATTCCACTGTCACAGGCCCTCAGTTGTTTTGCTCCAAAAATACCCTCATAGCCAAGCTCCATTAGTCAGAGGACAGCCAAGCTCCAAGAGGTCCACACTGCAGCCTGAAGCACGATGACGTACTGGATTAGATCCAATATGTACTGGATGTTGTAACACGCATGCACCGGAGTGGATTTTGGTGATGTCATAATTGTTTGAACATGCATGCGCTAACTCAGTGGCACCGATGAACTGTTATTGTATGTGTTTTGAGTGTTCATGTTGTCTTTGTTTGGTAATTTTTTAATTATCGTTGTTTATGTCTGGATTAATGAAATATGTATAAATTTGTTATTTATAACAAATTTATACATGCCCATCTCAAATGAGCCTAATGAAATGCATGCTGTTTTTTCTTCAATCATTGGATAAGATCATAAGCAGAGAATGTGAAACAGAAGTAGCCTACTGTCGCTCACATGTTGCATGTTTTAAAATATCACTGTAATGTTCTAATTGTAATATAGACTGCAGAAGATGAAAGTTGAGTTTTTCAATTTAATTTGATACCAAGTATGTGAACACTGATGAAATTTTGGATATAAAACAAAGCATTTGTTTTTTAGCCACACTCAAATGGCCCACCTGTTGGCCAGTGACAGTTAACAGGTTTAAAATGGGTGAGTAAGAATATTTTAAAAATTATATATGTTTATAAGGCAGCAGAATGTGTGGCACTTAAAACAGACTTTGAAATAGTCCTCTTACATATACCCAAATCACTTCAAATATGTTTAGAATAATGTCAAAACACTGCTGATGGAAAATAGTGAAGGGATCCTTGATATCTTTAATAGTGTTGCCATGGCAATGGATTAAATTACATGGTGTTGTCAAACTGGAATGGTGGCATATCTATTATGCATTGTATGATTAGGGTCAGAGTTAACATGAATGTTGAGGTGTTGCGGTGTCCATCATGAATTGTTTTCTGAAAGCCAATGGTGGAAATGGACCCATGGTGCTTGGGCCCATCATCGCTGCTTGCAGCTATATTTGTTATTATTCCTTTCTTCCTATATTTGGGTGTTTTTGAGGCACTTGGCATGTTAAAATTTCATGAAATTTTGCACACACATCAGCATCGTTGGCCATTATGTCTGGGCAAAAGTTCATGCATGGGCGTGTAGGGGGGGCTCTGTAGCACTGGCGAGGCATTAAATTAATGGCGAAAAATGGGAAACAGGAAGTGTTTCATTTCTTCTGTGTGCAATGTGTGATTTAGATCAAAATTGAGATGTATGTTTAGTCTTGGGGGCTAATCACATGGATTTGACTATTTCGGGTCACAGTCATAGCACCACCACCTGGCAGCAGGAACTTTAAGGATACTTTAAAATAGTCCTCTTTTATTTATCCAAATTGCTTCAAAAAATTTTAGAATAATGTCAAATGCCAAATGCATGTGTCTGTTTTTTGTATTTTTACAAAAGCCACTGGGTGGAAATGGACCAGTTGTGTTTGGGCCCATCATCGCTGCTTGCAGCTATATTCCTATTGTTAGAAATTCATTGTGATATGATCTCTCACTTACTTGAAGTTAGCAATGGAGAATTTTTCCCTGTTTGGGGAGCAAAGCTGCAGGTGTGTGTGGTTAAATGTATTAAGTTCAGAGTCTGATGGATATCAGATGGATTTGTTGAATGTAGTTTGAATAGTGTGTTGATGTGGGCTTGCCAGTAGGTCACTTGTCAGTGCCTTAGAGAATGCTTGTCTCTGTGGGTGTATGTTCTTTCTTAGTGGGTATTTCTAAAAGTTCCTTGAGTGAAGGTCAGTCCACACACATGTTCAGAGCAAGAGAACAGCTGATTGTCAGTCAGATGGGTGGACGGCGAATAAGAAACCTTGCTGTCCTGCAATGCTGCAGTTAACTGGCTCAATCCCAGCTCCTTTTATCATTTTGCAAGTCCAGATGTGAACCGTCAAGCTTCACACAAATCAAGTTACTGTAAATCTGATCTGTGACCAGGCAAGCAGACGATGAAAGCACATAGGCCAAGAGGCTGGTTCACGGCCCTGGACCTGGAACCTGCAAGGTTCTGACTTCATGCAGGGGCATCAGTAGTCGGTCTACAAACAAAGTGATTTAGTCACTGCTTGTCTGCAGTTAGGCTTTATCCCAATGACACCGGAAAGGCTTCACATCCAAACACGTCATAAAGAGAAGCTGCCGTAAACCAGGTGTAACAGACAATCTGACTTGTAGAACTTGTGGAGCACTCAACAACGGCTTTATACAAATTTAGTTGGCTTCATGCGAGCAATGTACATGTCTTTACCTGAGGTCAGCTCCATCTTGGACTTATCTGCTCATTTACAAGGTTCCTCAAAGAAGAGCTGGAAATTACTGCATATCAGGCTGATCATGTTAGCAATGCCGCTGATCCAATTGACTGCAAACAGACTGGTTTGGCAGGAGTACAAGTTATTTTGGAGGACCAGACTCAGGTTGCATGAGGGGGCCACACAGTGCATTACATTTTACACTTGAGCAGACACTACACATGTAAACCGTCTCATGTAAATGTTTAAAACCAGTAAATATAAAAAAGTATAAAAGAATATTTTTCATAAAGAAAATGAACCCTGCATTTATAATCATTAATACACCCACCTATATTACTGTAACATGTCAGGAGATTTTACTTTTACTGTTTGGTTTTAGTGACGATTCTCATTACCATAACAGTCTGGACAATAATTTGTTACGTTAAAATTATAAAAAATGAAAGGCAGTACCAAGGAAGAACTAATTTGATGCATAAATACTTAATTTAATATATACTGTAATTTTTTTTTCACGTTGCGGTAATTAGAATATCATAATGACTATCTTTTTTCACATTGTGGTTAATGAGAATTGGAGGTTAAAATGTGCATAACTGTCATGAGAAAATGTCACAATGTAAACAACCTCAATGGCCCTAAAAATAGGCTTCATTTTCTTACAATTTGGAAATTAAAGAATTTCTTACATGTTTCTTTTGATTTTAAAATAAAATAGAATCAGAACATGTTCTTGACAGGTTTTGTGAGACATGTTTACAGGGTAGAGATGACACAAATTTTGCTGCATCAGCTGCTGCCGCCGTCAGACGATGCTGATGCCGTCTTTATCATCTTTGTGACGCACTGTTCATTAGCATCACCTTCAGCTCATACTAACCCCCCCACCCTGTCTTTCATAAACGTTACATTTTTAGGTTTGAATATGTTTCACTGTGAAACAATAGACAAATGTGGCTTTGCATTCCAAGTTTGTTCTTGCTCTTCGAAGCAGCAGGATTGTGTAATTTTGTAGCGATGAGGTCCCATACATGGAAATCTTAATCAACATTCTTGGAATGATAGGGAAGCTTTGGCTCAAAGAATGTTTTGTTTGATTATTTAATTTACTTTTTTTCTCAAAGAGAAGTAAAACATTCCAATGGCTTTTTTTTAACCCTTCCCTCTGGCTGTCAGTTAAGCTCAGTGTTTGCCTAGAAGTGACACTGACGCAATTTTCAACACTCTCGAGTAAGCTTAAACATGGTGGAACTAACGGAATCAGAGCTGGTTTGGGACTGAGCCAAGCAGGCAACGATACATTTTGCTGGCTCCCAGAAACAGCACCAAAACATGCTGAAAAAATATTAATATAGAGTTCCTGATGTGTCAAGAATGATGATTCTGTTAAATTAGTGCAGCATTTGAAATAATTTAGTCACATTCTTCACTCTTTACACCTGTGCTAGTGGCTTTGTTTGTATTTATTCTTGTCCTCTTTAAGTCCCCAAGGTCAGAGGTCAATGTTTTAGATGGAAGCATAAATTAGGAACTGGAGAGGGAAAGCACTGTGACAGACGTTTTTGGATAAGTGGTATAACAAAGAGTGCATTTACATGCACGTTGTTTCACTGTTTATGCTTAAAAAGCCCACAATGTGTGTGGTCATGTAAACGCATTAGACTGCTTTCCTTTATCAGTGTAAGACTATAAACGCCGTAAGAATAAACCGATTGGCACGGGTAGATTTTCGCACATTACCCCGATTTCGCGTTGCATGTAAACACCTTTAACAATGTTTCTACTGGCTTATTCAGTGTGCGCTTGTGTTGTGCACATGCCTCTCCACGGTTTGTCGTCAAAAGCAGAGAATAACACGATTATATAAAATCTCATGTAAACGGTTTTCTTGATTTGTTGGATTTTTTAAATGCGCTGATATTTGAGAGTTATCAGTGTAATGGTGTGCATGTAAATTGGCTAAATTTGTAGGTGCTGTTTAGGGCTCCATAGTTAATGACGTGATATGGCATTGTGCAGGAATTTATTTAAATGCATAGTCCTTTCAGCTCTCTCATCTACTACCAAATACACATAGGGTCTGTTCCATAACGTAGTAAGCTGCCTCGCTGTCTCCTGCCTATCTAGGCAGCTGTCTTCATGGCAGCATCCTTAATGAAATGATGCCTCATAAGAGACCGATTTAGAACGTTCTATATAGGCGGCAACTTCAAGCATCATTCAAGTAACGCTTCTCACACTCAGCGCATGGGACACTCAACTCTCAACTGATTTCAATACAGATGACATGAGGGAAACGACGCAGTCCTCTACTGAGCATAAATACAGATGGCACACACATTTTTGATAAAATTGTGGTTTTATTTCATATTAAACTGTTATTTATCAATACTTTTCAGTATTGAATTGATTGTAAGTATATTTATATCTAAATTTATTCTGCTTCATCTGCCATCTTGGATTTCTTTTTCCACCGAGCTCATCACGGTGCATTCTGGGATCGCCTACTCGGGGAAGGATACATACGATACTACCTTAAAATTTGGCCGAAACAAGATATCTTAAGATACCTAGCTTTTGAAACAGCCTTCACATCGGGAGCATGCCTGTGATGTCTTAAAATGCTGCCTCTGGAGGATGTTCACTAGGTTTTGGAACAGACCCATAGTCATAGCACACTTGGGGCTCCTTATACAGTGTTTTTAACAACCTCTGAGCAGTTCGCAACAGTTCTCAAGTGTTCTATGTTTGGTTTGCTTTATGTCTGTATTTCGTATAAAACATTCATTGTTAGCACAAAGCAATCAGGTGTACTTTATTTTCTCATTCATGTAATTCCAAATATTTTGGGCTGCTGTAAGTTATGTAAATCTAATAAAGCAATGCCAGATAACAGAAAAGGAGATTAAAGCTTTTTGCTGAAAAAGAAAAAGCTGTATGGAGTGCAATGTTTTACTTTTTTTTTTTTACTTGACACAGCATCTTAAAAATGTGGCATTCCTGCACAAGACACACAAAAAAAAAACATAAGACACGGTGCAACAGTCAAAGACAGACACAAAAACGTGAGCAGTGTGAAAGGTCACTTTGAATGCTGTATGAAATGCCACGGCCGGATGTTGGCATGGGCAGCGTAAGTTTTGCCCAACCATTAAATAATTAAGCAAACGGGACTTCCGGTTGGCATGTGTGGGGAGTAGCTGCATCTCAATCGCGCTCCCACAGTTTTCATTTTAAAGTTTCTTTTTTGGCCCATTAATGACTTGATAACCCAGTTTATCGGTCAGCTTACTACTTTGTAACTTTCTGGGTGAAAATGGCTTTGAAATCTAAACACAACACTAAGAAAGACGAAGTTAAGAAAGACGAAGCACAGGCTAGTGCGAGCTTAACAGATATGGCCACTCTGACGACGCTGCTGGAAGAACACAGAGCGGCATTGTCTTCGGAATTTAAATCAGCATTTTCCACCTTGGAGGCGAGGCTGGACACATTATATACAACGGTGAACGACCATGAACAGAGACTTCTCTCACTTGAAGCAAATGTGGACACGAGCAGCCTGAGTGTCGGAACCCTAGAGTCTAAGTATGCAACTTTAGCTGATGAACACGCTACACTCAAGGCCAAGGTTATGGATTTAGAAGGGAGGAGCCGCAGAAATAACATACGAATCTTCGGCTTACCTGAGACGATTGAAGGCCCTCATCCGTCCACTTTCTTTTCTGAGCTCTTAGTGGAAGTTTTTGGCGCGAGCCTGTTTACCTCTCCTCCTGAGTTGGATCGTGCTCATCGCACCCTCACAGTGAAACCGAAGTCGGGGGACAGACCTAGATCTGTTATTATTCCCTTTCATAAGTTCCAGACCAAGAATTTTGTTATTCGCGAAGCCCGCAAGCTAAGAGGAAAGCTTCAGTATCGTGGTAATCTGATTTTCATCAATGAGGACTATAGTCCCGAAGTTCTGGAAATGCGTGCCGAATATCAAGCGGTGATGAAGGAGCTGTACCAGCTGGGTCTGAGACCATCTCTTCACTACCCATCCAAACTTTTCATCATGACATCGGACGGTAAGAAGAGGTGGTTGTCGTCAGTTCATGAGGCCGGTGAGTTTCTCAGAGCCCACCGGCGCAAGACAACAGAAGCTACGTGAGCAGAACTTGAGTCTATTTTTGACTACTCGAGTCTACTCCTCACTAACCCAATGCTGTGTTTTGGATTTAACTTGTTAATGTGTCATCTAGTATACAGTAATCTGGACACCTGAGTTCATAGCTAATCATGCTATATGAACCAAAGGATGTTCACGTTACAACGTTTTATGAGTACAGAGGCTCACTGAACTCATACTGGGCATTGACTGTTTTTCTTTCTTGCTCATTTTGCTCCTGGATGATCATAAGACTGATAAGACTGTAATTTTGTACATCTACTGCCCAGGAGAACTTTTATGTGGACTGCTTTCTGTTATATATAACGATGCTTTTGTTGCTGATCGTTTGTTCTTGATCAGTTTTTGTTTTTCATTCATGGGCTAAACTACATATTTTTGTGGAGCTGGGGTCCTTTGTGCAATCTGATAGTAAATTAGAATATTTTGAGAATTACATTGAGATGCGGATGTTTAGCAGGTTCTCTGCGCGGTTTTGGGTTGATATGTTAGGAATGGGATTTAGGATCTTGAATTGGGTTTTTGTTTCTTTTTCTTTATTGTTTGCCATGGTTTTCTACCTTGCTCTATTGTGTTAAATTTTATTTCACTTGAAGTTTTCCTTTTTTCCTTTATTCTTTTGTATTTTGCTCAGATAGAAAACTGTCTTGTGGCAGATTGATAATGGCTAAGACTAAGGAGAGTTCCAGTACTCGTTTCATATCATGGAATGTTAAAGGGGTGAATAATAATGTTAATATTAGCCACATTCTGTCTCATCTCCAACATCTTAGGGGTGATGTTTTTTTTCTCCAAGAAACCCATCTTAAGTCAAGTGACATTCAACGACTTAAAAGAGCATGGGTGGGCCATTTGTATCACTCAAAGTTTAGTGCACGTGCAAGAGGTGCTGCTATTCTTATTCACAGAAGTATCCCTTTCGAGTTGGAAAATGTTTTTATCCGATTCTAATGGGCGTTATGCCATAATTACTGGCAAACTCAGAGATGTGCCTGTCGTTATGACAAGTATTTATGCCCCTAACCAGGATGACGACAAGTTTATATCCAATTTCTTTTCATCCATTCCTGATATTGATAGAAGACATGTTATTATAGGGGGTGACTTTAACTTCGTTCAAGACACGGTTTTAGATAGATCCTCGAGCAAACCTTGTGTATTAACTAACTCAGCCAAAACGTTGAATACCTTTGCTGGACAACTAGGGCTGTCCGATCCTTGGAGATCAAAATTTTCCACAAATAGGGCCTACTCATTTTTCTCCCATGTTCATCACTCATATTCACAGATAGATTTTTTCTTATTAGACAACAGATTACTTTCAAACCTATCGAGCTGTGAATATCACAACATTGTTATTTCGGATCACGCTCCCACTTCTGTTGACATTAATCTTTCTCAGTTCATACCTTTTCCTAAACAGTGGCGCTTCCCCTCTTTCTTTTTGGCTAGAGACGATTTTAAACAATTTTTGACTGAGCAAATAGCCCTATTTTTTTAAGTCAACAATATGCCAAGTATTAGTAGAGGGACTCTTTGGGAAACGTTTAAGGCATATTTAAGAGGTATGCTAATTTCTTATTTTTCTGGTACAAATAAGGCTGACAAACTTAAATTAGATACAATCCTGAAAGACCTACAAAGTTTAGATCGTCAGTATGTTGTTGATCCAAATAAAGATCCATATTAAGAGCACCTTCGTCTGCAAACGGAATTTGATCTTTTGACCACGAATAAGGCTGAAGCACAGTTGCTTAAATCTAGGCAATGTTTTTTTGAACTGGGTGATAAGGCAGGTAAATTATTAGCTCATCAAGCTAGAGCATCGGCAGCATCAAGGCTGATTACTGGAATAAGGTCACCACAGGAAGATATTTTTCATGATCCATATAAAATTAATAGCATTTTCCTAGAGTTTTACTCAGGCCTTTACACTTCTGAACTTCCCTTATGCATTGACTGTGGGGAATGGTTCTTGGATAAGATTACCTTTCCCAACATTGATAGTGCTATTGCTATAACCCTTGGTGATCCAATATCAGTTTCTGAGGTGGTGGAAGCTATCAAACTTTTACAGAATGGCAAGTCACCAGGCCCTGACGGGTTTACTACCGAGTTTTATAAAGCGTTTTCTACATCCCTAGCACCTGCACTACAGAATATGTTTAACGAGGCTTTTTCTAAGGGCTGCCTACCTCCCACCCTGTCATTAGCATCAATCACTTTGATTGCCAAGAAAGACAAAGACCCCTTATTGTGTAGCAGTTATAGACCCATTTCACTTTTGAACGTGGATTATAAATTTTTGTTTTAAGATTTTATCCTTGCATTTACAAGTGTTGCCCCAAATATTTTTGGCTGACAAAACAGGTTTTATGATTGGAAGACATTCTTTCTATAATACAAGGAAACTTTTTAATATTCTCAATATGCCTAATTCAGATGCGCCAGAGGTGGTTTTGTATCTTGATGCGGAAAAGGCGTTTGATAGAGTCGAATGGGGATATCTGTTTTGTGTAATGTAAAGCTTCGGCTTTGATGATTGCTTTATTTCCTGGATCAAAGTATTGTACGTCTTTCCACAGGCATCTGTGTTAACTAATGGTGTGGTTTCACCTCCATTTTTACATCAGAGGGGCACTAGGCAAGGCTGCCCTCTGTCGCCTTTGCTTTTTGCCATTGTCATTGCCATTGAGCCCTTAGCTATCTGGCTTTGTGAGGATGTAAATTTTAAAGGTATCAATCGGCTAGGTAGAAAGTATCAATTATCCCTATATGCAGACGATCTTCTACTTTTTATTTCTGATCCCGAGACTTCTGTTCCTATTATTTTGAACATTCTAAACCATTTTGGTAAAATTTCAGGGTATAAGATTAACTTTCATAAGAGTGAGTTGTTCCCTGTAAATTCTTTGGCAGATAACCTTGCACATTCACTTTTACCCTTTAGATGGATGGCTAATGAATTTATTTGTTTGGGTATTTTTGTGACCAAATCCTTAACTGGAATGTATGTTTCTAATTTTGTCCCCTTACTTAAAAATTGTGAATCTGACATGGAGCGCTGGGCTAACCTCCCTCTTTCTCTTGCTGGGCGTATAAGCCTAATTAAGATGACTGTTCTTCCCAAGTTTTTGTGCTTATTTCAACATATTCCAATTTACCTTAAGAAAAACATTTTTATGGATTTGGACAAATGAATAATTTCCTTTTTATGGGGAAATAGACCAGCTCGAATTAGGAAAGCAATTTTACAGCTCCCTAAAAATAAGGGAGGTTTTGCACTCCCAAATTTTTTGCACTATTATTGGGCTTGCAATATCCAGAAAATTTTATACTGGAGGAACAATCTGAATTCTGAACTCCCTTGCTGGGCCTACCTGGAACAGTCCTCGGCACGCCTCTCTCTGCATTCGGTTATATGCTCTCAATTACCATTACCTGCCAACATTAGTTCAAATTTAGTAGTATCTCACTCAGTTAAGATATGGACTCAATTTAGAAAGCACACTGGTTTGCACAGATCCTCCACCTTCTCTCCGATTTTCAAAAATCACTGTTTTGCACCATCTAATATGGATGAGGCGTTTCGAATATGGTTTGATGAAGGCATAAAGACCATTGATGATCTCTACGAGAGTGGAGTTTTCTCATCCTTTAATAACCTTTCCAAGAGATTTGACCTACCTAATTCCCACTTTTTTCGTTTCTTTCAAGTCAGGCACTTTGTGCAAAAACTATTCCCTCACTTTCCAAATCGCCCCCCTGAATCTCCATTGGATGACTTCTTAAAGCCCGAACCACATTCCAAACATTGTATTTCTGTCATTTATAATCTGATTCACACAATATCAGTCCAGGCTCTGCAAGTCAGGCCAGGTGTGCTTGGGAGGGGGACTTGGGATTTGAGTTGTCTGATGAACACTGGGAACGTATTCTTGATCTCACTCACACATCATCTATATGTGCAAGACACGGCCTGATACAGTGTAAGATTCTACATAGGGTTTACTATACTAATGCTAAACTTGCTAGAATATACCCCTCTGTCAGCGATGCATATAATATGTGCAAGCAATCACCAGCAGATCTCATTCATATATTGTGGGAATGTCCAAAATTACTCGATTACTGGACTAAAATATTTAAAACTTCGAGGGACGCTTTTGCCATAGATCTTGATACAAATCCACTTCTGGCCATTTTCGGGATGGCAGTTGATGTCAACCTTTCAGTAACGGTTCAAAAGGCTCTAGCCTTTACCACTTTACTAGCGAGATCTCATCCTTTTGAAGTGGAAACATGTCTCACCCCCTTCTTTTGATACATGGCTGAAAGAAGGGTTCACTTGCATTAAATTGGAAAAAATCAGGCTATCACTCACTGGTTCTTTAAGTACCTTTGATAAACTTTGGCGCTCCTTCTTAGATTATTTGCTGGCTAACTCTCAAGACACTTAAGCTGAGCATCCTCCATCCGCCCCCCCCCCCCCCCCCCCACACACCTTTTTTTGAAGGAGGGGGGGTTCTGAGTGTTGCAGACTTTAAGGGTCGGCTGTAGACCACCCCAACCAATCCCAAAGTAGCATCATAAATTTAGTTTATTTTTTTATATATGTCTGTCTGTCTGTCTTTCTCTCTATCTATCTCTCTATCTCTCTCTGTGTCTTTCTGTCATCTATCTGTCTGTCTGTCTATCTGTTTGTCTGTCTGTCTTTCCTGTCTGTAAGTGATTCCAGGATATACCTAAATTATTTGTTTGATTACTTAAATGGCATGTACATATAGGGTCTGTTCCAAAACCTAGTGAGCGTCCTCCGGAGGCAGAATTTTAAAGCATCATAGGTGCGCTTGCAACGCGAAGATTGTTCCAAAAGCTAGGTATCTTAATTATGCTGCCTCTTAAGATATCTCATTTTGGCCAAATTCTAAGGTAGCATCATATGTATCCTTCCCTGGGTAGGCGATCCCAGAATGCACCGTGATTAGCTCTGTGAAAAATGTATCCAAGATGGTGGACGAAGTGAGAGAAATTTTGATTATAAATATACTTATAATTCATTCACTACTGAAAAGTATCAGTAAATAACAGTTTAATATGACACAAAACTGACTATTTTACTCAAATTGTGTCTGTGCTGTGCATAATTATGCTCATTTGTATTTATGGTTGTTTCTTTTGCGTCACCTGTATTGAAATCTTCCGCTGCGCATGAGGAGTGCTATTTGAATGATGCATGGAGTTGCCACCTATGTACTGTAGAGTACGTTTTCTCTGAAACTCAGCATATAAGCCAAACTCATCTGTCAACTCATCTCCCCACCCCAAAATGACATCTCCCAGCTCACCCTAACATAGCTGGCTAGAGCCGAGCCTGCATGTGACATAGGGATGTGCACGAGTAATCGAGTACTCATTCTGCACCAGCTACTCGAGTATTAAAAACACTACTCAAATATCGCAAATGTATTTTCCTTTCCACATTTGCCTGCCATGAGCAACGCTGAATTACACTGTTTTCCCTCTGAATTTCTCATCAAATCTCACAGTTACAATTGAGTCCACTGGAGGGGCGCTGTGGATGTGTGTGGTGTTGAGGTGTTGGATGGGAGAAGAATATATGATGTTGTCTGAAGCTATATTACAACGCAATACTTAGAATATTTAGATTCTTATTGAATTCTACTCTATTTGTATTCAGTTCTTGTTGGAGTCATACAAACCAACAGACAAGGATCTTTTATTTGTGGAAAAAATGCCAAGCGAACTTGGAAGCTTAACAGGGCAGTATGTGTGCATGAAATCTCTCAACACCGAATGAGCGCATTTTATAAAAAGCAAAAATTCACTACTTGTTTTTCTGAATAATAACGTGAAATGATAAAAATGTGATAGCCTTTATATAGACTTAGAGTTTATGTATGTGCATTACCCTCATGCCATCAGTATTGGTTTCTATGTTATCTCCAAAGCTATTGGACATTATAATTATTTTTGATATTGTAATATTAAATTTTAGATGTTCCAATTTATTAACAATAATAATGAGATCTGAGTTTGGTTCTTTTAAAAGGGACTCAAATTTGAATGCCTTTAAAGACTTAATATTGACAACACAGTATGGATAAAACATGACTTTATTTGGAGACGAAAGGCATTGTCGGCAAGACTGAAGTGTTTGCACTTCATTCAACACGAGCGCTGCTGTTTCTGTGTGAATTTGTTGTTTTATACTTTTGGCCTTGACATCTTAGCAGCAATATGATATGTTTCTAGTTGTTTATCATATCACTGTTCAAATCACAATCACATATGATTTCTTGACTGAATCATGCAGCTCTAGTTCTGTTTTTGGTCAAATTAAGGTCAAATTTTTCTGGCATCATTATGTTCTTTCAGATCTTAACTACGTTAAGCTCTTACAGATGCGTCTTTAGTGAAACATACAGGCACCTGCCTGTTTTATTTTTGCAATCAACAGTTAAGAAATCACAGATCATTTGCAAAAGGGATTCAAGCATGGAAACCATTCAGTCTTGTTGAAATATTTATTATCTGTTGCTGTCTATTGTTGCCTTGGAAATTCTGAAAACACAGAAGCACTGCTAATAATCAGCAGAAATGTCCTTTATGATGCTTTGATTCATCCTAAAAATTTACTGTCCTTGAAATATTTTGCTTGCTATCTTTACTAATCATAGGGCAGCATAAATACCTACTGTATACTGTCTCATTCCCTTTTGAACATATTTCTGAATTTCTCTCTTGTGTTTCCCAAAGTTTTCCTCCACATCATTGACTGTAGCAAACACTGATCACTGCAGTGATTGAATTCAAATCTCCCCTCCACATTCTGCCCATTGAAAAGGACTGGTGCTAGTTCTACAACTTTGTCCTCATATTCCCCTGGCTAATACATTGGAATTTCTTGGCAGATAGCACACATTTTCTAACTTCAATAAAATACAGATCACATTATTTTACTTTGAAGCTCACATTACAAACTGAATATTTACCTTTTTTTAACCGATGCAGTTTAAAATGCATTTTTAATAGTGCTAACTGATTGCAAAATAACCACCCCTCCTAAGCGTTAGTAACCTTCATTGAATGCATTTGAAGACTAACAGTCTGATCTCAGGATTGTTTGGTCCCATGATGTTTGTACTGTACAGTGCAAACTAGTTAGCTAATTACCCTAATAAAAATGTTGTGCCAACATTTAAGTTGGAATGACGATTGTTCCTCTTAAAATTGCATCCAGTATTGGTTTTGATGTTTCTAGAACTTAAAGGTTATTTGTGTCATTTTATTATTATTATTATTATTTTTTTTTGGTGTTAAACACTTTCTTGTATCCCATCTTTTAATATGCAGAGACAACTGAGTTGTTTGAGCATCCCAACTTGCATAATTGGCTCAACCATTAGGGAGTGTTCGGTAGGGCTGGGTATTGATACAGAATTCCCAGTTCAATTCTGGTTCACATGCTCTCAATTGGATTCTGATTTCGATCCTATTCCGTCTCATTTGGGTATTTTTCAGTTACAGTTTTTTTAAATAATTTTTTTTATTTAAAATTAATTCTCTCACAGTTAATGCTGTTAAATATACAGGAAAGTCATACACATCTGGGATGGCATAAGGGTGAGTAAATAAGGTGTTTTCATTTTTGGGTGAACTATCCCTTCAACGTGACTTCACACAGATAGTTCCTGCAGTTTTTAACCAGATCTCATAGCAATGTTGTGTACAAGTTAAGAAATTATTAGAGAAATATTACTTATATAATAATAATAATAATAGTGTTGTTATTATTAGTTATTATTATACAGTTGTTATATATTTTGTCATTTTTTAATGTAGTATTAATAATCATTATTATAATGATGATGGTTATTATTATTATTTAGTATTATATTACAATGATGAATCCTTGACTGAATGAACTCACTGAATCACTGTTGTTCAATGTTCATATGACAACGTATAGCTAGCTACAGATGAAATTATGCATTAAATATTTTGTTTTTAAATAAATGTAAAAATTAAAATGTTACTAATATATAATAAAAATATAACAAACTATATAAATAATATAATGTAGTGTAATATAATATTGTGGGGGGAGGCATTGCAAGAGCTGAATTCTGTAGGAAACACTGTTGCATTTTATATACTGTATTTTATTATATATTTATTGTTGACATGCATAATTCGTACTAAGTACAAGTACATTAATATGTAAAACAAATGCTAAAATGGCACTGTCTCTTTAAGAATAACTACAGTTCGGCAAGCGTCTCATAGAAGTTTTTTGGTTGAGCGCATATTAATAAGAGTCGCATATGGCTTCTTCACCAAATCTTTTCTATGTGTGATTAGAATAACATGTTTGTTGTTGTTGTTTTTATGGACAACTGATTGTAAAGAACAAAAAGTGTATTAAGAGATGTTATTCAATGACACATGAATTGCATTGATCACACTTGGATTACACAAGCCAAACTTTTACTCTCAGCACGCATTGAAAGGATCTTTACCACTCAATCACAGGCAAGCGAAATCTGAAAATTTACCAGCAGTGTATTATCACAGATATTTTTAGTCACATAGCATGAAATTTGGTCACATATGCAAGTGATTTAGAGGGTTGTGCGTAAAGTAAAAGATAAAAATCAATATCTGGAGTTATTCAAATGAAGATTGCAATTAATCGGGAAATTCAATATTTTTACCCAGCCCTTGTGTTTGGGAAATGTATTTGAAAACAGTAAATTTTGGAGTTCTGTTTTTGGTGACGTTAGTGGTGAAGAAATTTTGCACTTCACTTTTAAGAATAAACCTAATAGCTAATACACAGTTCAGTCATGACAACTCTGGTAAAGACAAAACAAACAATCCCCATGTAGCAGATCTAAACATGTGGAGATGAGGTGGAGTTAAGTTTTAGAGAAATAACTCTTGCAGTGCGCTGCAGTGAAATCGGCATGTCTGCAAAACAGCAATTTAAATGTTAAACAAAGAGAGATACACAATTTGATTGGCTAACCGATTACATGTCAAAGAACCAATCCGCATACACCATGCGAGCCGATTGGCTTAACATGTCAGACGTGAGTGAGGCGATTAGCTGACATAAAACAAGCTCAAAGAAACTATCAGCACCACATAGAGTTGCAATGGCTGAAAAAAAAATTATTATTATTATTGTTTTTATTTTTTCTCCCCAATTTGGAATACCAAGTGCTCATGGTGGCGTAGTGACTCGCCTCGATCCGGGTGGCGGAGGACGAATCTCAGTTGCCTCCTCATCTGAGATAGTCAATCCACACATCTTATCAGATGGCTTGCTGAGCGCGTTACCGCAGAGACATGGCACATGTGGAGGCTTCACGCTATCCTCCGCAGCATCCACGCACAACACACTACGTGCCCCACCAAGAGCGAGAACCACATTATAGCGACCACGAGGATGTTACCCCATGTGACTCTACCCTCCCTAGCAACCGGACCAATTTGGTTGCTTAGGAGACCTGGCTGGAGTCACTTAGCACGCCCTGGATTGGAACTCTCGACTCCAGGGTTGGTAGTCAGCGTCTTTACTCGCTGAGCTACCCAGGCCCACTGAAGTTTGGTAATTTAACATGTTTGCAATGTTGCTTACTAGCCATGCTAATAGAGCTGTTCAGCTGTGATGTCAATTTGTAGGCGAACCTAGAAGTCTAATTCACTATGGGTTCCCTTGGTATTTTCCTGTGGGGTTTTGGATTTATGAATAAAATAAGGTCTGTGGTAAACATTACTTCACGATACGTGGACCTTTTGTTCTACAACATATATTATACACTTTCATACCTCAAACTTGAATTTTATAAAAACCCATAGGAAAATCCCAAGGGAACCCATGGTGAATTCTCTTCTGGGTTTGTGGACCACAACCTGAACAGCTCCAAATCACTGCAACCATCGTTTGTTAACATCTGCACTACTGCTTTGCTGACCCGCAAATGGGACGAGAATCAGCTGAGGTCGATGAAAACCAATTTTTATTTTTGCTATTTTTTTATTATTTTATAGTGGGAGATGTAACAGTTATCTTCTAAACTCTGACTACAGTACCACATACTTCTACTCTCGTCTCTTCCTAATTAAACCTAATGTCTCCCTGTCTCTTCGTTACACACACAGATAAAGAAATACTTTGAGCTGGAGCCGCTGGCACGAGGCAAATGCTGGATTCTTGAGGGCAGCGCTGTGGACAACATGGACGCAGTCAAGGAGAGCTTCGCTCAGCTCATTAATCTGCTCGAGGAGAAGGACCAGGAGACGGGCAGGATATGACCCAGGGAAGCCATTCCACCACCCATCAGACACTAGCAATCGCCAACTCACCACTGGCCAGCACAGCCCAGTTCACCATGGCCACTGTGCCAACTACACTGTTACTCTTAACTCTGTTACTGTGATGTAACAAATGAGCCATGGAAAAATGGACTTTGTCACTTACATGTAAGGATACATATCTGCAGAGAAATAAGAACTTCAGAACCTCTGAAATTTGATACCTTCTCCAGACCACATGTATTAACAGAGAACAAACATTTAACACACAATTACCTTTGTCAATTAATATGGTTCTATCTGTCCTCTTTAATACAGACCTAGTTGCACATTGCTACTAAATGGATAATGTAATCACGTACTTGGTCATGTAGGGCAACTGGAAGTCATGTTTTTGTAGTGCGTAGATTATTTTTCTTAGCACAGTGCGGCGTGAATGATCGTGCAAATGCATGTTTGCAAGCGAGAGATGCCAGTTTGTACTTCAAAGTCTTACAGTGAGTGCTAATGGATTTTTAAAACAAACGTATAAATGTGTTTTCACAAACAGCAGTCCTTAGATGTAATTTAAATAGGCAGTCTTAATTATTTGTGGCTGTAAAGTGAAATGTGAATTATGACTGATTCCAAAAATCACAAAGATATGAAATTTTTCTTTACCATTATAGAGTGAATTATAAAGACACATTCATGAAGTTATTCAGGTTTTTATAGTCTTTAAGAGATTAGGGAACCTTGTTGAGGGCAAAAGGATGTTTTCATAACTTGGTCTAGTATTATTTCAAACCAGAACATATCAAGGATTTTGCTCAACTATATCTCTATCTTGGTTGGTGACGGTTGACAGTACCCTACAAAACTGTTGAACCGGTAAACAACTTAAACAATCTTCACCAAAGACACGAAAACCACAACCAATTCTCTCTAGGTGGACTGGGACAGAGCCTTCAACTTAATTGGATATTATATTTCATTTGTTTGTTTTTTATTCTTTTTAATTTCTTTTGGCCCGAATGTAAAACACTCTTTGTATAAGTGCTCCTCCTATTGTCTAATGGCCTCACATTTAGATGGAGTAAAGCATTTGGTTTTGTTCTGCCGATTTCTGTTTTTACACCCATACTATCTCCGGAGATCTAAACAGAGGAGAAAGCTCATTCTGAGTGTTAGCCAAATGACTCATGTGATGCAGCCAGGCTTCCAAAAGCAAATATCCCTTGAAAAATGACCACCACCTGGATTTGCATAGTCATTGTAGAACTTGCGCAACAACATCTTTTGTTTTATTTATATCTACAAAAATGTTATACCCGCCAAACCAATTCAGCTGCCTTTTTGTAATTCTGATATTTGTACATTTGTTACAGATTTTGTCTTGTTCTTCGGAAAGGACATGTGCTTGTCTGTACTGGAAGAGAGAAAAAAAAGTCTAGGTGGACTTTTGAGCAGTTTACCATGGTTGGTGTTAAGTCATTCACATGTTTGACGGTGTTTATGTATGCATATGTATTTATACATAATTTCCATTGAGCAACTTGTAAAATAAAGGCTGAAGAAGGAACATGTCTTTCATGATTAGTGGAATTTGCTACAATAACTAAGGTGGTGGAAAAGGCTGGAAAACCTGGAATTTTTCAATGCAGTTTTCCAGTCATGGAAAAGTCATGGAAAATTAGAAAAATACATAAATGTCCTGGAAAATGTATTAGTATAATAAAACGGTTTGACTATGTTGCATGCAAGGTTTTCATTACAAAAACATGGTAACAAGTGGGACTTGGATTAGGAGTAAAATACAAAAATTCTTATTGTTTTTTCACTGCCGGCAGCTGCGCATTGTGAAACAACGTCAATGTTTAAGGGCGCCAACACACTAGAGTTTATGCTGCAAATGCATTGATTTCAATGAGGATGGTGCTTTGGAAGGACAAAGAGGAAAAACGCATGTGTTTCCGATAGTGAAGCTCCGTCATGCGAAAACATTTTTGTTCCACCCAAAATTTGAACAAATTGAAAACATTTAAACTTTTACTGCAGCGCACTTTGGTGTAGGCATGCATTGAGCAATGGGAATCTCGGCGAGGTGGGGCAAACTCAAACATGGCGGACAAACACAAATATGCAGTGTATTCATTCCCTGTCCTCTATTATCTTTCTCTGTCAGGCTAAAAAGATAGTAATTTAGGCGAGAGGGCCTGGAGAAGAGTTTCAATGTTAATTGGTACTTTGTCATTAAGATATATTTTTGGATAGCCATCTCTGTCCATGACCGCCTCTTCCCTGTGGTACACGCCTTCCAAACGGATCTTTCGCAGTCCCATGCACCAAACGCTCTGTAAGAGCTTTTGCCTAGTGCATAAGCGCCCTAACTGTCATGAACGAATCCCTGTCACATACACTCTCTGCTCATCTGCTGTCATCTCTGGTTTGCTCCAACTAAATAGTTTAAGTATTATAGTTTATAGTAGCAATAAAACGCAGAAAGTCATGGAATATGATATATTTGGACGAAAGGAGAAATTTTGGAGGTGAGAAACTACCATCAAAAAACACAGAAACATTCAAATAAAAGTTCGATTTAAATGGACGCATGGGTTTTTGCTTAAATATTACACTTGTTGGGCGCATAAAATGTCCTGGAAAATTGTGCCTTGAAAAGAGTGGGAACCCTGTAGTTCCAAAAAGCAACTATCAACACCGATTTATCTGTAAAACCGATTTATCTGTCTACCTATAATTTGTATGTAGGAATTTATCAAGTATCACTTTGGTGACTCATAAATAGTTAATGAAAGCCTTTATCAGTTTTGATGATTAACGCCTTTATTGCATATTGGAGTCTTTAGCTGTGTCCCAAATGATGCACTATACACTGTGCACTTGGCCATTTAGTTTATGAATTTTCATAGTGAAGTTATGTTCCAAATGGAACACAAAATGTTTTGACTACACTAAAGCAATTGCTGCTTTTCAGCTGACAGAAGTGTTGTTTCAAGCACGAGATGTGTTGCTGCTAGCTTTAGCTCTAGCTCAATACAACACTTGTATCTCAAATAATGTTCATGTTCACACAGTGTGGGGTAATGGTAAGCATTCAGTTAATTTATAAGATGCCCTCTTCACAGATATTTCACTAGTTGCCACATTCACAATTGATTACAATGGTTCTGTCAGGCCAGCATCACGACCACGTAACCACACCCCTTCCATTAAAGGCAAGCCACGACCGTAGCGTGCATGAAGTTTCCAACATTGCACACAACATTTCATCCGGGACTCTTCTCGTTGCATTTTCCGTGTGAACACACCATTTGCACTACTTACACTACAAAGTGCCGTAGAATGGTGCAGAAGTGTGCAATTTGGGATTAGGGTTGGCACTTTTGAAGTTTTACAATAAGGGACACTTAAATGAGGTTTGGGGGGATCACAGCCCCTAACCACATCCTCCACAGTTTTGGCAATAAATGCGTTGAGTTAATATGCGTTATTAATAAAATTGTATACCCTTTCTTATATGCTGAACTTTCCTGACCCCTGACTTATAAAAAAAAATAAAAAAATACATCTTTTATATGTTAAAAATACATTTATTTTTATCTTTTCGATTATTTGTCTACTTTATCTTATTTATGTATACATTTTGGTTGGTTTATACGTATTTCTTTTCTTCCTTCACCTGTACTTGTCTTTATGACTCAGTGATTGTATTCATACATTGTTTGATCTTATTGTACATTTATATAGAAAAAAATTCATAGTTTTAGCACCATTTGTGGACTTTTCGGATGGTCCTTTACCCACCATAGGCACATTTTCCAACTTATATCAATGTTAAATTAGCGATCTGGGACGATTTCACCATGACGCCAGCTGACCAGCTTAAATACGGGACAAATCGTGTATTGATTCGATACGGGACGCATAATTTTATCTTTAAATACGTGACGATCCCATATTTTATGGGACGGGTGGCAACCCTATTTGGTATATGACACATAAGTCGCATGGACTACTTTATTGACACTTTTGGGATGCTTTATTAAGCATTTAAACAAGTCTTTATGTACTGCCATTGAATTGAATTCAGCCAACGGGACATTCATTAAATTATTTCCTTTTTTGTTCCACAGAAGAAAGTCAGACATCTTTGAAATAACACGAGGATGAGTAAATGATAACAGAATTTTAATTTTGGGGTGAAATATTCCTTTAATAAAATGTAGGCTACTCAGATTTCCAGGATGGTCAATAAATGTTGTGTTTTATAAGCCTGACAAAATTTTTTAATACGTGAGATCAAACAAAGGTGCTTAGAGATATCAGCATTTTTTATGACTAAAACATTTATCCGTTTTCATACCGAGGGATATTATACCGCAAAGCTGGTATGTTTCATCCATTCATTATATTTTGGTATTTAAATGTGATGCATCTTTTTTTTATATAAAATATTTTCTCCTGGCTTAATATGCAAAAACAACTACAAGTATTGCTCAGTTTAAGTATCCCAACATAGCAACAGTCTTAACATGCAAACGGATAACATGTTTAAAAACCTTTAACAATATGTATAACTCTATTTTTATGATACTTTTCCTTGTTTTGGACATCGAGATGACTTTTAGCTCTCAACTGACTAAAGCTTAAAGAATGCCAGCGTCTGTGCAGGTCACCCCTCTAGGACTAGTGATTAGTCATAGTGTTTCCCTTTCATGGATTAGTCATCTACAACTGCCTGTCCTTCTAACCCACAAAGCTATTAGATGTAGGGAGTTTCAGTTCATTGGCTTGTAGGACTTCCCATAAACCAGCTAGTGAACAGTTACTTTATCCATGTATCCAAAAATATGTATCCATACAGGAGCTAAAAGGAATAGTCCAGTTACTCAGCATCGTTCCAAACCTGTATGACTTTCTCTTTTATGCACAGTACAAAAGGAAATCTTTTAAATGAAAAGATCGGTCTGTCTTCAATACAATGGCAGTTGATAGTTACTCACTTTATAGCTTCAAAAAGGACCCAGAAGTATCATAAAAATAGTACATGTGATCCGTGCATCATATTCCAAGTCTTCTGAAGCTATATGATTGGTTTTGGTGTGAAACAATAGTAAAACTAAAAACTGCTTTTGGATGAACACGCATACCACCTTGCAACATCAAAAACTTTCATCCAAATTTTCACAAAAAAAAAAAAAAAAAACGACTTAAATTTAGGAGTGTTTTAGTGTTCATAGAAAACATCTCATTTTGTGTTCCATAAAGTAAGAAAGAAAGTCATTGTGGCTTAAAACAAAATGAGGGTGAGTAAATTATGACAGTATATTCATTTTTTGGGTGGAATATTCCTTGAACACAACCAGATGCAGCACTAAAGCTTTTAAAATTTGAAACATTCGTATATGGTGACACTATATTTTGATACAGTTATACTGGAAATAACATAAAAGTTAAATTCAAAGTTGCATTATTTGACTCTTCTTGTACATATCAGCTTCAGGAAAAAGAAGAATATTGTGTTTGTCTGACTGTTAAGTAAGGAATAATTGACGACGGACCGTTGAATTGTTTAAAAATAATGCACACGACGCGCGGCGGAGTGACCATTGCACCTCAGGTGTGCATTATGTTTAAACAATTCAACGGGCTGGAGTCAATTATTCCGCTTATACCACAGTTACCACACCTTAAGACATCGTTCAGGGTTTTATCTCAAGACATTTTATGGTTTTCGTCCCTAAAACGCTCTTTTGGAACTACTTTCTTCCGCCACATATTAAGCGTCTTGCTTTAATACAGTCGGAGACTTCATTGCTAATTCGAAAACGTCACGTTAGAACCAGCAATGGGGGCTTGCGCTGCTTTACTCGAGGACTTACTGGAGTAATAAGTTAGTGCGTTTGTGCGTGTGTGTGTGTCCGTGAACCAATCAGAATAAGCATTCAACAGACCCGTGGTATAATCATTTAATAATCTCTAAATACAACCTTTTCTGGGGACAGAAAGAAAGTTATTCCTCTGATTTTCAGATCTGACTCACAAAACCCTTTTTGACTGAATAAAATGTAAATGAAGTTGCATGAAAGACCTTCTGAAAAACCTATCTGTTAGTATTGGGTATTGTGTCTGGGGAAGACACATTATCTAAAATAACCTGAGACTATTTGAAATTGCTCACTCACTCGCTATTCCAGACGAATATTAGTATGCAGACAGATGAACACTAGGGATTAATCTTTAAACTTTAGCCATGTCTGAACAATTTCACAAAGCTGTCTGCAAGACAGAAACTTTCAATCTTTCAATTGCTTTTATCCAGTGTCGGTCTGTCTGCCAGCCTTGCGTTAATCTTCTTTTTTTTTAAAGTCTCTTCTTTTCACACCGTCACACCTTTACCCTGGCAGAAGAGTTTCAGAAAGTTTTTTAAGTGTGGGCATTATTATTTTCTCTTGCAGCTGTTAACTTGCACAAGATGGGGAATTGCACCATTTAGCACCATCTTTCTGGGGCATGTGCAAATAAACAACGCTATCTGCGGGTGCAATTGATTCCTAGTGAATTCCCCTCTCAGAATTCCCCCTGAAGAGGCCCCTAAATAGACCTTGCATCCTTTTGTGCTACATTTCCTAAATTCAAGTGAGAAAGTTGCAATTTGCGTTGTCTTTTCAAATATGTAACTTTCCGAACAAGCTTGCGGTCGTGTAATGCAGTCATTGCATAGCTACTATACCTCCACATACATGCTCTCATGAATAATACTAGTGATTCAGAGCGGCAGCTTGCATCTCCTCCATTACTGAATGTAGCTGGCATGCCATTTTTTATTGTACTGCAACACAAAGGTCAAATGTAAGGACAAAATGGACATTCTCCCATTTGCATTAGTGGGACATCAAAACCGCCCCATCTGGGGTAACGAGGCATGCATGCTCATTTGGGACACTTTTGATGCATGGACATACTCCGTCACCCATCGGCCATTTGAAAGCGACTGAAAAAAACTCTTCTTAGTGATGTTTGGACTAACAATGAAGGCCAGTGATAGACTCTATAGTGAGCTCTCTGTGATCTCATTTCAAAGCCCAGTGCCAGGGTTTTAATTGCTGATTGTTTTTAACGGCAGATTCCGTTCCCTGTCTGATTCTAATATGATTCACTGTCGGCACAGTAAAGTGCAGCTTTGAAGGCGCTTATGCCCCTTTTGATGGCTCTGTGCATTCTGTCCATTGCGCTGTTACAATTCAAAACAAATATGACTACTAATAGAGAACATTTCTGTAAACTGCAGAAACAGTCAACAACACATTAATAGGCATGGACTTTACATACGGACCATCACTAACTTTATATAATCTCTGGTTTTAATAACTCTCTACTTATAACAACAGACTTGCTCTGTTCCAAAACCTAGTGAGCTGCCTTGCTGCCTAGAGCATACAGTATACAGGCAGCTGCCTTCTAACGCCACATCCACACTAATACTGTGTTTTCATCGTTTTCCAAAGTATGCGTTACTAGAGAGCTTTTTTGAAAATCTCCTTTGTCAGTGGAGAAAAATGCTGCTTCAGTGTGGATGAGAGGTGTAAATGTAGCAAAATCAATGCATTTTCAACCAAAAACGTATCACTGCTTCACCAGATTTGGAATATCTGTCATCCAAAAAGTTCTACCAAAGTCCCTTTCAAGGCAAGTTAGTCAATTCGAGGACCAAGCCATTTTGGGAATGCTCCCGGGCAGCTATTTTCTATGGATACAAGCTGCATGCAAGTACAGCTTCTATCTACTGTAACTGGAAAGTCTGAAATCTCCAAAACGGTTGGTCAAGATTACAATCAAAGAAAATGATTCAAATCAGCAGTAAAATCGGACAGCAATGGTAACATAAATTGTGCTTCTTTACCTCAGATATGAAAAAAAGGGAAAAAAAAGGCTATTTTTCAGACTGGTTCCGCTAATGCGCATTCATGAGTTGGCTGACAGGTGACGTCTGTATCTAAAAGGTGATTGGTTCTTTACCTGTAAGGTAGGACTTCCTTTTCTACATCCGCCATATTGGGCGTTCCCATTCCTCCCATTCATTTTAACACAAGTGCTCCATTATGGGAAAAATAGTCTGTGGTTCTGCTCATTCTTTGCCTATTGCATGTTTGTTTATTAAGTATTTTGGTCATTTAAAAGGGTCTTGAGCAACAGATTTGAGTGTAGTAATTTTTAAGATATTTTACCATGTTTAAATAAAAAAATTGAAAAATGTTTACCTTTTATTTTGGCACTAAATATTTTTTCCCCAAAAAATCAGTGCAGAAAAAGGTACACATTTCTGCAAATTGCGCCTGAGTTTGCTCATTGCAGCAACTCCAAACACCACACAATTAGCCCTCTGTATGGGAAATTTGACTCACCATTTATTTCAATAGAGGTTGATGCTAAATGTTGCTAAGCTAATGGTGCGAGACTCTCATGATCATAAAAATACATAGCACACTCAAATATTGGGTAAAATTATACATTTTAGAATTGATTTAAAAAAAAAATTGTGCTTTTCAGTAATGAATTAGGTATGTTTTCTTATAATCGACATTTCCCTGAACTTATACACAATGTTTATTTATTGTTTCTCTGAGTTTGTCACAATTCATTGGGGGTTGCTTCTGCACAAATGATTCAAGCAGTGCTGCCTCAGAATGTCCCATAAATAAGGTATCTTTAAGAAGGCAGCATAAAAGACTAAATTACCGTGATGTCGCACCACAGACAACCGTGCTGTTGGGTTCTTTTGAGCAGCATCTTTCAGTAGTGGACATGGACAGTGCTGCGATTTCAATAATCTGTTAAGCATTATATAATCTAACAGTGTTTACATTAATAAAAGTTATTATAAAGGGATATCTGTGGTTTATAGGGAAGAAATATGTATATAAATATGATTTTTTTAATGTCATTTTTTTTTTTTTTTTTACTATCGACAAAACCAAGTTTGAACTTGATCCAATAGGACTCTATGATTTAATCGTACATGTAAAAGGTTGATGAATACACATCTTCACACGTTTAACACTTCTAAAGCCTGAAAAACATGGCACCTACAAAAAAAAACTACCATTAAACATGCAATATGCATCTTTACTACTTAAATTATTGGTTTATATACAATACAGTACATAATAACATTTCACATATCTAAGATGCAAACAGATTGAGCAGGTTATTTGTACAAAATAAATGTATATAAAAATGTTAGAACTATGAACATTATTTTTTTAGTCACATATCGATTCACAATCAGCCAGTATCCAATCCAGGTCCGGTTCGTACCATTAGACCTTGTCTTGTTCAAATAAGATCATCGTTGGCCTCATTTCTGTCACAGTGGTTGTGCTTTAGAAATTAAAAAAACATCCACTGGCGAACAGCAACTGTGGGGCAATTGGGTCTTAATAGATCACAGATACATGATCTGTGAAATATCACGATTAATGTCAAATCTTGAGTTTGTCCTGATTCACTGATACTGATGAAAATATAAAAAGGCCCGTACCTTCAATAATCTTTTGGAAACAGCACGTTTTGGGCATATTCAGCTCAACTGGAGCAAAGTGCTCATTGAAACCAGTGCTTTTTTGGGTGCTGCTGCCGAGCATTTGTTTGTAAATAATAACTTAATCTATTAAAGGTGCAATCAATAAAATTTGTTTTTATGTTGCTTTGATAACTAGTGGTCATAGATGCAGCATCCCGCAAAAACAGAGGGTCTCTGTACCTATTACTGTTACTGTACTGTTACTGTTATTGTACCTATTTCATCATAAAAATGTGCAATTCGCAGTCAGCCATGATTAATTTATTCTGCAAGAAGTTATTAAGGTAAAGCGAGTAATATTTGGCTGGTCATGTGATCTCAACATGTCAGCGGTCATGAATGTGCACCCAGAACTATATGTAGAACAAATCATCTTTTTAACCTTATTTTTTAAAAACACTATTCTGCTATTACTATTTCTTTCTGTTTAAAATTTTTGCAATTAACAAAAACTACTGAGTGCATCTTTAAATTGATAACCTTTTAGAACACCTTTGATGCCTTAAAATGCTGCCTCCATAGGCAGCTCGCTTTGTTTTAGAACAGAGCATATAAACCTACAGCAGATAAAGGTTTGTATAATGCATGCATGAACTCCAACGGAAACACTCCAGTTTGCCTTAATCAAATGTGGCCAGAGACAGACAGAAGAGACTGTTTTGACTGCTGTCCAGAGCTGCAGAAATTTTCAATACACCCCCAAGTACATTTCTCATTCTATTTCCAGGCATCAGCCGTACACTGGGTGCACTAAACCTCAGCTGACCGGTGGCTGTCTCACAGACATCAATTGACTCACACGTTTGTATTGAACTTCTATAAGAGACCCAGCGGGGATCTAGTTGAATCAGGTTGCAAGAGAGACTCCAACAGATTGTCAGGAAATGACCCACAGTGCTCAAAACTCTCTAGGCTGGTTTGGTCCAAAACATTTTATTTGTGCATACAGAGAACATTATGATTTAATATCAACTACTGGCCTTTTTTTTTTTTTTTTTTTTTTTTTTTTTTTTTTTTGGACAAACTCTTTACCCAGTTGTTTTATACTGTACCTATAGAGTTAAAAGGACATTCATGAAATTGGTGTCCTTGCATAAACTTGGCAGAAAGTTGTAAATCTCTCAAATGAATGTTGCCTGTTTATACAGAACTGCAAAAACTCATTTTCTTAATCTTTATTTGGGTGTTTCTTCAACTTTGGGCACTTTTAGGACTGTGGACTTCTAGAAAGTAAAATCTGATTAAACATGTATCACACTCTCTACTAACAATGTCCAAACGTTTATGTACAAGGAGATTTATATCATTTTTGTCATTTATTTTTGAAAGTCATGAAAATTTCCACCACAGTGTCATTTCCAGCTCATCTCAAATTCTGTATATTGTTTAAAGGAATATTCCGGGTTCAGTACAAGTTAAGCTCAATCAACAGAATTTGTGGCATAATATTGATTACCACACAAGTTTACTTTGACTTGTCCCATCTTTTCTTTAAAGAAGCTAAAATCTTGGTTTCAGTGAGCCACTTACAATGGAAATGTATGGGGGGGGGATTTTTTTGAAGGTTAAAATACTCACTTTTTCAAAATGATTGCCAAATGACATTAACAATATGCGTGTAAACATGATTTTAGTGTGATAAAATCATTTACTAACTTTTTCTATGTAAAGTTATAGCCAATTTTACAACTACGCTACCATGGCAATGTTGTCAACAAACCCTAAAACCCTAAATTGAGTGTAAAAATTACAGTTTAAACAACTTTACAGCTCAAATAATACATGAGTTTTAACAGGAGAATTAATGTAAGTGCTTTTATAAAATTTTAAGCTTCGCATTCCTGCTTTTAAACCCTCCAAAAATTGTCCCCTTTTCACTTCCATTGTAAGTGCCTCACTGTAACCTTGATTTTTGCTTTTTGTTTTAAAGAAAATGAGGGACAAGTGTGGTAGTGGGTGTGTGGTCGAGAACCAGTTTGTGAATGGAGAGCGAGATTGGAACATGAGAACGGTAAGGATCATCACCTGTGGAGGATCGGCGGGCATTACGGTGCCTGGTACCCCAGAAGTCCTCACGCATGACCCCGGAGGCAGCGATGACCATGTCCCAGCTCATGGGGGGGGGGGGGTCTCCCCCTTTCTCTCCCCCTTTCTCTCCACCCAATTTCGCATACCCAATTCCCAATGCGTGCTAAGTCCTCGTGGTGGTGTAGAGACTCGCCTCAATCAGGGTGGTGGAGGATGAATCTCAGTTGCCTCCGCGTCTGAGACAGTCAATCTGAGCATCTTATCATGTGGCTTGTTGAGCGTGTTACCACGGAGATGTAGCGTGTCTGGCCAGGGAGGAGTGCGACGCCGAGGCGGTGATCGATCTGATTGTGTTGGAGCAATTCATCGCTCGTCTGCCAAGGGGAACCGCAGAGTGCGTCCAATGCCATTGCCCGGCGCCGCTGGATGATGTCATCCAGCTGGCAGAGGATCACATGGCAGCCTATCTGGGGGCCGGCGAGCCATCATCATCATCTCTCTCTCTCCCCTCCCCTGCCTCCTGTCCTGTTCCCACTCCCCGGAAGCGGGGAGTTCTCCCCCCAAACCATTTCTCTGGTTTTGGGGTTTGCCCATTTCTCCTGTTTCCTCTGTCCCTCTCCACTCTTACTCCCAGGTTGGTAGACCCGCTGCCATGGGCGTGAAGTCTGGGCCTGTTTGCTGGAGCTGCGTGGAGTCCGGACATTTCCAGGACCAATGCCCGGTGATGGAGGTGAGGACATTGGTTCAGGTCCCCGACGCACTGCAGGTCTCCCCCAGTCGAGCTGGGATGTACCACATACCTGTGAGTATTAAGGGGGGTACATACCGGGCCTTGGTGGATTCGGGTTGCAGCCAAACCTCCACCGCCTGATTCAACACGATGCTTTGCTAGTCACAAGGTGAAGGTATGGTGTGCGCATTGGAATATACACGATTATCCTGTAGTGACTGTGACAATTCAATTCCGGGCTAAAAGCATAGTGTCGAGGTGGCGGTTAGTTCACGCCTCAAACAGAGCATCTTGGTGTGGGATTTGTGATGCGCTGGCTGAGGAGGCTGAGCTTGGGCCATCTACGTCAGCTCTGCGTCAGGGTGACATAAGGGAGGGGGGAGTCTTGGCTTCCACAGCCCTTAGAGGATTCTCCGCCAGGGATTTCCCTCTGGAGCAGATGCGAGACGAGACTCTAAGCCTTTGACCTGTGAGAGTGATTGATGGTCAATGTCTTCAGCCAGACATTGCACTCGCATATAAGTACTTTTCATTATATATGATCGGTTGTATCAAGTGATGCAGGACGCTCAGACAAAAGAAGATACAACCCAGTTATTGATACCGAAGAGCTGTCAGGAAATGTTAATCCAGATGGCTCATTACAATGTAATGGCTGGTCACTTAGGGCAAAAAAAAAACACTAAACCATCTAATGGCCCACGGCATGCCATGAATGTCAGCTGGTGAATCCGCCGGCCACCCCAAGAGCGCCTTTGCACCCACTTCCTTTGATCGAGGTCCCCTTAGAAAGAATTGGTATGGACCTCATCGGGCCATTAGAGCAGATGGCACACGGACATCACTTTGTGTTTGTTCTGGTGGACTACGCAATGCGATATCAGAAAGCAGTGCCTCTACGCAACATTTCAGCACTCTTCAGAATTATCTCCTGAGTGGGGATTCCAAAATAAATCCTCACTGATCAAGGCACTACTTTCATGTCACATACATCATGCGAGCTGTATGAATTATTGGGAATTAAACCGATTCGGACAAGCGTGTACCACCCACAAACGGACTGCTTGGTCGAACGGTTTAATAAAACCCTGAAAAGCATGATTCATAAGTTCATGCATGAAGATGCTCGGAATTGGGATAAGTGACTTAAACCCCTGTTATTCGCAGTATGAGAGGTCCCGCAAGCCTCCACGGGGTTCTCCCCATTTAAATTATTGTATGGGCATAAGCCTCGCAGTGTCTTAGACATCATGAGGGAAAATTGGGTGAAGGGACCTTCAAACAGCAAAAACAAAATTCCATACATTCCTGACCTGAGAGCAAAACTCCACATTGAGGCAGCTACCACAGGAGAATTTGCTACAGGCTCAAGAACGTCAAAGCCGGCTGTATAACAGGGGAGCTCGGCTATGGGAATTTACACAGGGAGATAAAGTCCTTGTATTACTACCCACATCAAGCTTAAAATTACTTGCAAATTGGCAAGGGCCCTTTGAGGTCACACGATAAGTTGGGGAAGTCGATTATGAGTTTAAACAAATGGAGAGGGCGGAGCACGGCAAATTTACCACCTCAACCTCTTAAAACCATCAAGGGAGGCAGTCACTGTGTCTTTGGTGAAGGTGGTTCCGGAAAGGGAGGAGTTTGGGCTTGAGGTGAATGTAAAACCCAGGTGCCCCAGTCACTTGCAGAGACCACCTCTCACTGTCGCAAGTCACAGATATGGCCTGATTGCAAAAAGAATTCTCCGACATGTTCCCGGCCCTTCCTGGTCATGCGAACCTCATAGAACACCATATCGACACAACCCCAGGGGTAGTGGAATGCAGTCACCCCTCCCGATTACCTGAGCACAAAAAAAAAGTGGTTCGGGAAGAAGTAAAGGCCATGCTCGATATGGGGGTAATAGAAGAATCCCACAGTGAATGGGCCAGCCCGGTGGTGCTTGGTTCCGAAGAACGACTGCTCGGTCCGGTTCTGTGTGGATTATAGTAAGGTCAACATGGTTTCTAAATTTGACGCATATCCAAGGCCTCGTATTGATGAACTGCTCGATCGGTTGGCCGCAGCTCATTTTTATTCGACAATGGATTTGACTAAGGGATATTGGCAGATCCTCTTAACACCAGTGTCCCATGAGAAAACTGCCTTCTCCACACCGTTTGGCTTACACCAATTCATGACTCTTCCGTTCGGTTTGTTTTGGGCCCTGGCTACGTTTCAGTGCCTTATGGACCAAGTCCTCAGACCGCACGTCGCATACGCCGCTGCCTATCTGGATGACATCATAATATACAGTAATAATTGGCAGCAGCACATGCAGCATCTGAGGGCGGTTCTGAGGTCGCTGCATCAGACGGGACTCAAGGCAAACCCCAAGAAGTGCATAATTGGACGGGTGGAGGTATGGTATCTCCAGCCCACTGACTCATCTCACTAGAAAGGGAGCCCCAGATCCGGTCCAGTGGACGGAGCTGTGCCAGCAGGCTTTTATGCAGGTGAAAGCTGTGCTTTGTGGTGGCCGTTGTTACATGCTCCTGATTTCTCTCTCCCTTTTGTTTTACAGACCGACGTGTCAGACAGGGGGTTGCGAGCCTGTTGTCCCAGCAGGTCGAGGGGGAGGAGCACCCAGTGCTGTTCATCAGTCAGAAGCTCTCGGTGAGAGAGGAGAGGTACAACACCATTGAGAAGGAGTGTCTGGCCATCAAGTGTGCGATCCTCACCCTTCGTTATTACCTCCTGGGATGGGCTTTCACCCTCTGTTCGGACCACTCCCCACTCCAGTGGCTCCATCACATGAAGGATACCAATGCGTGGATCACCCGTTGGTATCTGGCTCTTCAGCCATTTAAGTTCGAGGTGATCCAGAGGCCGGGGGTGCAGATGGCTGTTGCGGATTTCCTCTCTTTGGGGGAGTGAGTACTGGGCAGGCCGGATGGCTCCCTGGCCTGAGTTGGGTGATGGGCTATGTGGTATTGGGGGTGTGGTCGAGCGCCGGCTTGTGAATGGAGAGCGAGATTGGGAGATGAGAACGGTAAAGATCATCACCTGTCAATGATTGTCTCTAACAGCTGCTTGTCATTGCAGTGAGGGTGGAAACGGAGTTAAAAGCGAGCCAGATGCCAGTAGAGGGGAGAGAGAGAGCCCTGCACACACACCCGCTGAGCCTGTGTGATTGTTAAGCTGAAAAGCTATTTATCGTTTGAGTGTGAAAATAAAACTTACCATTTCAGTTGAAGTTTCCGTCCTCCGCTTCCTCCTTTGTCAACATGTATATAACCCTGTTACAATTACATTTTGTGGTAATCAACATTATGTCACAAATGCTGTCGATTGAGCTTAGCTTGTGGTGGAAATGATGGTGATGGAAATTACATTTTTTGAAATAAAATGGCCAACTTCTTTGTCTTGCTGAGACTAATTTCAAAGCTAACATTTTATGTATCCTAAATACACACAATTAACCAATATTTTCACAGTTTTTGCTAAATTTAGCAAAATTACAGCTTGATTAGAAATGACCCCCAATAAAGATATTCTGCTCACAAGTGATATTTACCTTGATTTTTCTTTGTTTTCTTAAAACATCACTTGACTCATATTGCATCTCAAGCATGCTCTTTACTGACACTTGTTATTGGAAGAAAAATGTAATAAGGGGCAAATATGTTTGGTGTAGCAGAAATGACACCACAACAGTTGTCATTTTCGAAAAATGTACTTAAATCATTTTCACACAATAAATATTGAAATGGTTTATGTTAATTTTAATCTTTGTTTAGATGATTAAAGATTTTGAAGTTTGCAATAATGAGTATTTTTTATAATGGATTTTCATTGTTTAATATTAAAAGTCTGGGTGTGGGACAAGGCTAAAACAGTCAAATCTAATGTATGTATGTATGGCATCTGAAAAGTACCAAAAATAAATGAAGGCCTGGAAAAAAAAAGTGTCCAGGTCAGTTTTAATGTGACCTTCATAGAACAAAAATTACATGGAAGAAACACACATTTTTCTATTGTTTTTGTTTTCCTCAGTAAAATATCTAGTTAACCTTTTAACAAGAAACATTGACTTGAAGCAAAATTGTACGAGATATTAAGACTTCTTGTTTTTTTAACTGTTGGCAAATACTTTTTTCTTGTTTTAAGCATAAACCTAACAAAATTTGTGTGGTTAATCCTTAAAACAAGACAAAAACTATATTGAATGGCTCGTCCCTTTTTTTTTAAATAGCCAATAGCCTTGAACAGCCATGAACTGAGATTTGATACTCGCTATTGTTAGTGTGTGGCAGGTGTTATTAGGCTGGGAGGGACATTCTCATTCAAGAGAGCGTGTAGTGGGACAAAAATATGGACATGCGTTTAAGATGTGTTATCAATATTTTGGTCCATTTTCAAATACTATACATTTTAAATGTGTATATCTGTTAAATGTTCATTTTGTGAACTTTAAGATGTACACTAGCATATACTGTATACAGGGTTGGGAGGGTTACTTTTGAAATGTATTCCACTACAGATTACAGAATACATGCTGTAAAATGTAATTTGTAATGTATTCCGTTAGATTACTCAAGGTCAGTAACGTATTCTAAGTACTTTGATTACTTCTTCAGCACTGGTAGATTTTTTCACTAAAAACTCAGTAAGACAAAATACACATGTTAAAAATACATTCTCTGAAAACCTAAATATCTTATGCAGTGTTGTTTCTAAAACAAATCAAATTGATCTTGTTTTAAGGATTTTTAGATATTTTTACAGGAAAACAATACAAAAATTATTATCAAGAATACGATTTTTGCCCTAATATCAAAGGTCTTATTAGAAAAAAGAAATTATGATCCAACGTGAATTTTCTTGATAAAAAAATATGATCGTGCCTGGTCACGTGCATGTAAAATGGCTTGAAATAGCATTTTAACTTAGTGTAAAGCTGACAATTAACACAAGGTTTATTTCTATTTCTTCTGCTCCAAACTTACTTCAAACTTACTTCTCTGTCTGCTCATATGAATGTAACACATCGTAAGAAAGTGTTTCACCGCTGTTCAAATGCACTTTGGATCACATCATTTATATGGATAAATGTTTTCCATCTGAATGGACTAAATATTAAATGAAACAAATGACAATAAAATGCAAAGTAATCTCTTCAGTAATCAAAATACTTTTTGAATGTAACTGTATTCTAATTACCAATGATTTAAATTGTAACTGTATTGGAATACAGTTACTTATATTTTGTATTTTAAAAATGTAATCCCATTACATGTATTTCATTACTCCCCAACCCTGACTGTAGATAGTCTCAAAGCTAAAAGACATGGACTAAAAGCCACAAAACTCCAATTTTGATCTCATGGGGTCTTCAGTTGAAAAAAATATATTCTCTGAAAACTCATTATCTTAGGCGATTTTACTTCTCAAATAAATGTCTCTTGTTCTGAGGATGTTTATATATTTTATTTAATTTTTTACTAGAAAACGACGAAAATACATACTATTGGAAGGTCAAGGGAATTTAACCTTATCAGCATGAGCATGGAGGGAAAAAGAAGAAGAAGAAGAAGAAGAAGAAAAAAAAAAGAAAAACGAGTTTCTCCCCTCTAGTGTAAGTCAGCTTTTCCCTAACATTGTTATAGTGGCTGTCTGCTATTTTTTCCAAAACAAGTCTGATACAGTGACACAGTGTTCGCTCTGATTACCATCTTCCCCACTGCAATCATTTCAAATATAATTACTCTTTCTGTCTCTGAGCTATCACAGATTCTGCCCAGCAGGTAGCAGCAGGGCCCGGGTGCCCATATTCCCTTATGATAAAACAGCCTGGGCCCACTGCTGATTCAGCTACCCTATGAGAGACAGATTGATCATTCATGCCAGCACAGACTTTACTGAACAAAACCTCTGTCCATCATTTTCATTGAAGCCTAAATAAATTTGACAGGGATGACACTGGATGGACTGTTTGGAAATAGCTTAAAGGAATACTTCAGCTTAAAATGAAAATTTTGCTGTAATTTATTCACCCTCATGTTATTCCAAACCTGTATGACTTTCTTTCTTTCTTTCTTTCTTTCTTTCTTTCTCGGAAGACCAAAATAATTATTTTACACAATGAAAGTGAATGGGACTGAGGCTGTTGAGCTCCAAAAATGACTAAAATATCTAAATCCTGTTCGCATACATTCAAAAAGGGCATGTCAAGATGTATCATGCCAGGTTGAGCACCAGACACATGCAAGATGCAATTCTGTATTATGTCATTAACATGAAAACTACCACTGTGTTTTTATATACTGTACTGTGTGTGGACATGAAGGCAGTTTGAGAGCTATAATGAAGATTTTCAGTGAATCATTCCTGACACATTTACATTTCTATTCCTAACACAAAGCTATCGTGGTGTTTCAGAAGACTAAGAATATAGTGCACAGGTTGTATGGGCGACTTTTATGGTGCTTTTTATTTTTGGAGCTCAACAGCATCAGTTCCCATTCAGACTGATCGTACTGTGAAATTCGGCAATAGTAGGTTGAAAGTTCTGCTGCTAAATTGGTCTGTGCTTACCTAAATTCGAATCACTGCCCCCAGTGGCCAAATTTGGAAATGTTGTTGAATGTGTAGGCACGTGTGAACTCCAGTTTTCAGGTGAAATGTCCACAGAGTGGCTCCAAAAGCATGTATTTGTAGTTAATCATGTAATACAGTCAACATGCATATTTTCGCTGATTCTTGAGATAAGGGACAAAATGTGTTTTAAATCTTAGTTTTTATTTTTAAATACTAAATTAATTTGAAATGGATGTATTTGTAGACAAAGGTCTCAGCTAATGGACCATGTAAGGGAAAATGTTTTAGAGAAACACCTTTTTTGTTTTTTTATTTGTTGAAAATTGACATTTATTCACTTCATAACTTACATCTTACTGTAATTTGTGTCAACTCCGTCAGACAAACTAAAAAGCATGCTATTTTAATTTGATCCATCCAACAAGAGTGTAAAGTCTTTAATTATCTAATAATGGTGTTAAGTAAAGGAAATAAGTGGTAAAATACATTCTATACACACTCTAAGAAGAAAAGGTTCCATATAGAACCCCAAAGGATTCTATCGCTCACTTCATATTTGGAACCCCTAAAAGGTTCTATGTAGAACCTTTTTTAAGGGTTCTATCAAAATAACTCTAAAGGGTTCTTTGAGCCAGGTAAAAAGGTTCTATATAGAAACTTTTAGGGGTTCCCAACATGGAATCATGGAATAATGTTTATGGATATATGAATTAAATATTTCATATAGATACTCTATCACTAAGAAATTGAAATAACCATATAAAACATATTTAAGTATTATTCAGTAAGCATTTTAATAGTTTGTATTTACAGCAACATAAGCAATAAATAACACAATTCATAATGCTATTGTTATAAGAACTGACTTAAATAAATCCACAGGTTTGTAACAAGCTAAAAGTTGAAATAGTAGCAATATTATTTATGTAAAAATCATTAACATTAATTCATTTAATTTTAACCATAAGTTAAAATTATAACCAAAAGTAACATTAATAAGTAAGTACAAAGCTAAGTACAAATAAATAAATAAAAACCAATGACATATGAAAATCTGAATATAGAAAAAAAATGTGTTGCCACTAGGGGGTCTTTCTACAGCATGGTTATAATGAAACACACTGAGTGAGGTCTTTTGGATACAACAAATTAAAGAAAACTTCACTTGACTTCAGCCAACTCCATGTCATAAGTTTGATGCCGACTCTCTGCACTATCTGAGGGGTCTTGACACCATATGAAAGATCAGGTTGAGGATGGATGTGCTGATCCCTGAAAATAAGAGAACATTTATTAGACGTGCTGTCAGTATGCATAGTAATAGAAAAAAAAAATCTCTAAATTACATCTTAAACTTACATGAAGAGGAGTGTTGTGTTTTATCTGTATGAAGATGGTCAAACCAGTAATGCTGCACTCCAGAGCCATTGCAAACAGAAATTAACCATTATTTATCATAAAAACCTTGATGCAATGCAAAAAAATGACAAATAATGGGAAAATATTTAACTTTTATTTCTTTGTTTTGAAGTCAGATGTCCTGTGTGATTTTCACTTCTCATGGCTCTGATGATGTTGGTGACCAGAACTTCAGAAGTGCTCTGAGTTAGATGAAGGTCTTTCCTAAAACCCATGTGAAATAATATAGCATCTTCAATAAAAAAAATCCATAATTATCATATTTTTGTTAATTACAATAAAACTGCAAACACTAAATACTCACAAGTTGAGAAACTGAAACATTTCCATCACTTCCTCTCTTTGACATTAGACATTCTCTTGAATAGAGCTCAGTTAATCTCTTTATATCAGTGCAGTCGGCTTCATTCAGTTTTGGATGTAATGTGCTCTATGAATGAAACTACCTCCTGGCGGAGAACAGTGCAGGCCTGGACGAAACAGTTTGTGGACGTTTCTTCTTTGTGCTTGCTGAAATAAACATGTAAGTCATAAATGATGAGGAGTAAGTTCGAAATAAATAAAATAACAAAAGTAATCAACACATTTATGTATTTCTTACTTACCAGTGTAACTTCGCCCCCCTCAGGTTTTCAGCTCAACCGATTTTCCGTGACTGATTAAATTTGAAATAGGATGCTTGCGCGTTTTGATCACTCGTGCGAGTTGCGCGTCTGTGAGCGCACAGCTTAAATGACCCTTGGGTGATTACTTCAGCATGAAGTTGTTTGCTGTTTATGATTAACACGATTTTATGCATCTGTTGTTGAATTAAGAGTCAAGAATAGGGGGCCTGGGTAGCTCAGCGAGTAAAAATGCTGACTACCACCCCTGGGGTCGCAAGTTCGAATCCAGGGTGTGCTGAGTGACTCCAGCCAGGTCTCCTAAGTAACCAAATTGGCCCGGTTGCTAGGGAGGGTAGAGTCACATGGGTTAAGCTCCTCACTATAATGTGTGGTTCTCACTCTCAGTGGGGTGCGTGGTGAGTTGTGCATGGATGCCACGGAGAATAGTGTGAAGCCTCCACATGTGCTACATCTCCGCGGTAATGCACTCAATGTGCCACGTGATAAGATGCGCAGATTGACGGTCTCAGATGCAGAGGCAACTGAGATTCGTCCTCCACCACCCGGATTGAGGCGAGTCACTACACCATCACGAGGACTTAGAGCGCATTGGGAATTGAACAAAAAAGTGGAGAAAAAAAAAAAGATTCAAGAATAGACTGGACCATAGACTGATACTGAAATATGTCGTCTTAAAGAGAAAGGACATTGGACTGATCATCTGTCATTTATCCTTTGTTAAACCAAACCCAAAGCTGAAGAAGTAAATTGTAAAAGTTTTTTTTCCAGTATGAAATGCAAAAGTAATGTAATGTAGTGTTTAAAAATTTTTATAAATAAAACTTTTAATTATGTAAATTATACATACACATAGATACTCAAATTAAGGAGTCGCTGCTGGCTGCCAGAATGCGGAGGGGCGTTCCATCTGCCAGGGGTCAGAGGAATGGTCGAGGACCAGGCGACGGCGTGTCTGGGAACTGGCAAACAATTTTTTTTTTTCTCCTCTCTTTCTCTCACTGTCGCTCCGCCTTGCTCTTTCCATCTCCCCTTTTCCCTCCCATTGTCTCCCTCCCAGGTCTCGAAAGGCATGGAAAGCCTGCCGGCAGGCGCAGCCTTAAGGGCAACGCACCCTCCCCGTCGGAAAGGAGGGGGGATGTACGTCATGCGGGGGGTTCCCTGGCCTGAGGCAAAGGAGGGAGGAGTGTGACGAGGAGGAGGGCGGGGCGGGCCATGAGTGCGCACAGCCGGCCCCCAATTGGGCTAAAAATCCGAGGAGAGGGATAAAGCCGAGCCAGATGCAGCAGTTCGGGTGAGAGAGAGCC
Organism: Myxocyprinus asiaticus; assembly: GCF_019703515.2. Classification (NCBI taxonomy): domain Eukaryota; kingdom Metazoa; phylum Chordata; class Actinopteri; order Cypriniformes; family Catostomidae; genus Myxocyprinus; species Myxocyprinus asiaticus. The sequence continues at coordinate 25,399,527 of NC_059385.1, read as the reverse complement.
ACACGCAGCTGCCATGTGTGTTTATGTTTGTGTCTTTTTAAGTTTTCATTAAAGGTGCAGTATGTAAGATTCAGAAACCCTTGTTATTAATGACATCTGTGGCCGTTAAGTGAACTGCAGCCAGCTATCTGTTGCTCGTGCACACATTCCATAGGGACGCGAGCGAGCGAGCATTGGCCAAAACAATGACGTAACGTACAAAGAGACTGAACGTGATTCACCGGTATCATGCTGACAGATGAGGTAGCGTAATAAAATTACACAATTATGATTGTTTTACTACAAACTTCGAGACTAAACTAAAACTACTTATCAGCTAACATAGCTTACTGATACACACATACAGCTACATACTACCAAACTATACCAGACAGTTTACTGTTGCACTGCACTGTTATGTTGCACTATTGTATGTTTTGTATGTCATATGTTGTACTACGATCAAGAAACCAGCGTATTTGCTTATATTTATCCTGTATACCTGACTTTTATTATAAAGAGAAGATCGTTGAAATTATTTGAAAGTTACAAAGCAAGGTAGCTTTTAATTCATCAGTGTTAACAGGCAAGATCAAGTTAGCTAAAATTACACAGATCAATCCTTATGCCACTATAATTCACATGCTTTGCAGTTATGTAAGCTTACCTGTCCAATAAGAAGAACGCCAATTCAGGGTCGGATTTGATCTCCAAAACCGAACAAAGGTCCCTCCAGGAATCAAATGCCCTGCTGATGTTAACTCTAGTTTTCGCTCGACCACGATCACGTTCCCGCTTAGCCAGAGTGTTTGTTGTCGCTGTTGAATAGCAGAAGAGAAGCACTGAGGCAAGGCTCTTGGGAGCGTGCATAAACATCACATCCTTTGGATTTTCCCGGCAAAAGTGACCCACTCCCTTTGCATGAAAATCAGTCTACAGGCTTTAATAGGCAACCTAGGAAGTCTGGGAAGGGCTCATTTTTTAAGTTGCGTTACAAGCCGTTCACACAGTGGCAAAAACAGGTGAATATTACATGAAAATTGTAACATACTGCGCCTTTAAACATTATTTTGACTGTTCAGCCAGTTCCCACCTCCTCTTTGCCCATTTTAAACCTTGTTACAAAAACTTACAAAACCACGTGTCCTACAGTTGCATCCACCATGAGCAGGAAGTGGTAAAGGGGTCCTCAGAGTTATACTGTAACTGACCCATCACATTGTCTGAATTATTTAGGATTATAAAAAAATCTGACTGAGTTGATGCAAAGTGAGGACCCAACTTTGATAGTCAGTTTTTTTTTAATGGAAAATATAATTTAAAGTTTACTTCATGTGTTTGAAATCTGACAGATCCATACCTTTCATTTGATATTTATATTTATGAATTTGTTGCATTATAAAACACTTTGTTTGGCAGTTTATCATTGTGACCTCTTGCTGAGGACAGGTTAAGTTACAAGTGCCTCCAAGAATAGAGCATGCACTGATAGATAATCTAATTAAATGATTTAAAAATAGCTAATAAATGCCCTGAGTATACATATTTCCCTTAGATTGAACTTTTTCAGTATTTTATTATTATAAATTTCTTGATTCTTAACATAAACAGGACTTTTGGATGTAGGAAATGTTTTGTCCCTTATCTAAAGAATCAGTGTTTTATTAACCATACCCCCTAACTTAAACCCTAAATCCTAACCGTCAGTAAAGTAAAAATATAATTTTAGCGTTAAAATGTAACCAATTGTAACCATTGTTTAGGTGAACACAATTACTTTATGGTTTCCACAGGACTAGAACCCACATCTTGAAAGTTGCTCTGGCAACATGCTGTCAGTAGCACTAGAGGGAAATGTGACCATGTTTGAATTGATGCAAAAATGTCTAATGGGGGATGGCCCTTGGAAGCAACAAGTCAATATCCCGTTGCCTCTTTCATGGTTATTGTATGTAAAAGAGCAGCTTAGACTTTCTGCTAAATTTCTGCTTTTGTGTTCCACAGAAGAAAATAAATTTTTTACTGATTTGGAAGGACACATTTTTTATTTCTAAAAATAAATGTCAATTTAAAACCCGTTAACTTGATGTTTGAAGGCATTTGTTCCATACAGTATGTACAATATCTAGGAATTAGTGCAGGAATCTGTGTCTCAAACATCTCTGTGGGTTGAAATTAACGGTAAGCATCCAGTGAAGGCAGGCAAAGCAAAGAGGTGGCGTCTTTCTCTTTTCCAATTAGCTCCGTCTGTACAGCTTCCTGGCAGATTAGTTTACATGCTTGAGCTCAGACAGTTCTGGTGGCTTCTAAAGAACTTTGCTGAATTGGTTTGTGTGTGTGCATGCTTTAGCGTGTATGTGTTCAGATAAACCTGCTTCTGGCTAGCTAGGAATAACAACACATTCACTTTCTAAGGATTTGAGGTCAAGGTTAATTATGCAAAATGTTTCCAAACACTGAATTCCACAGGATTTCTAGGAATGTTCTGGAATATTACTTGTTGCTTTTTGAGCCATAGGTTTTGAAACAAGCTTCCGACCACAGTAATTGAAGTAGGAGACTTAAAAGTTTTTTTTTCTTCAGTTTTTACACTTTATACTGCTTCTTTACAAATGGCATAATTAATTTTTATATACATTAAACATTTACATAAAAATACAAAACTACATTTATAGCTGGATGTCTAAAATAAAAAAAGACAAACAATGTATGGAAGAAAAACAATGTTAAAATTGATATAGTTCATTCTATACAATATATGATAAACTAGATTCCTCTGTCGAGCACCCACATACAACACTGGCAAAAATGTCAGTTTCTACAAAACAAAATGCATTGATTCCACTAGGATAACATGATCATTTTCTTTAACACTATTTTTGTAACATTAAACCACTGTTTTTTTTTTTGTTTTTTTTTTTTGGTGTACATGTTAAAATGGAAAAGAAAATCATTCAAAGTTTTTTTAATGACAAAGACGCTTTGGTCGGCTTTGATTGTAAACAGAACCAAGTCTACGGTAAGTACATTTATTAGTGAACATTAGATTACAAATAAATAAAACACATGCAAATTTGTTGCAGATATTCCATTTGGAAATTTGGCAAGTTGGAAGTTTTTTTTGTTTGTTTTTTCACAAAATGTAACATACACTTTTCAAAACACATTTACCTTACATAGAGTAACATTGCACGTTATAATAAATAATATTTTTCCAAAGATTACAATGAAAAAATGGTAGACAGTTCATTTATTCAGACTATGAATGCATAAATAATAAGAATAAAAATGTATAAATAAACATCTACAACAATAAGCATCTTCCATGTCTGTCCATGGAAAATAAATAAGAGTACATGTATGTACAATATCAACATGACTCTGTGCTTAAACCGAGTTCTGCTGTTGACTGTGGTTTATCCAGTCAGTAACAGAGATACATGGCTATAATCTGTGTAATCTTCATCTTCCTCCTCTTCATCCGTCTCCTCTGGGAGGGCTACAGAGAAATAAAGTAGCTGGTGCATTAGTATAAAACAGAACAGCATTGACGCACAGAGTCTTACTGCATAAAAAAGGTTGTAAAGGTTTTCACATCTTTCTCCCAAAGCAACTCAAATGATGCTTTGCAATTCACACAAGCTGGTAGGATCGTAACTTCTAGCTGAAGAGAATGGGATTGAGTTGCAGTGATTAAGCATGAAAGCATAGAGAAAGCACACTGCCAGGCTCATATTTGATTTTCGATAAGTTCAGCTCTCTATAGGGTGCCTTTGGAGACAATTTCTTGTTTTTTATTTTACAGAATAAAATAAAAACAAGCAAAGAGACATTGTGTCATCCCTTCTTATAAACAAAAATTTCCTTAAGCTTTTTGGAAAATGATTTGTCAATGCCACGCGCAAACTTGACTGGAGAAAAACTTAATTAGCATAAGCAGATGTTATAACTAATCATTTAACCATATAAACATTTTTACACTAAACATAATATCACAAAAAGGAAAAATTTTTCCACATGAGATTTGTTATGCCATGCATTATTCCATTGCAAAATTTTTGAAGAACTTTAAAAAGAAAAAAAATTGGATATTATAGTTTAGAAATATTTTATGTACAAAGAAATTTCCTCTTCGGGTTAGAGGAATAAGTGGCATGTATATGTACAGTTTCATTAGAAATAGTTTTACATTAAAAACACAAAATATAATGTGATAAATGACATAATTTTCACATATGTTGACATGAGCAAGATGGACATAACAAACCTTATGTTGAAAAAAATGATGGAGTGTCACTTTGTTACACACAGACAAGTACCACTACTATAAGAAGGTTGAGATGTTAACTTAAGTATTGCACAGTGTCAGAAATTAGTTGGATTTGCAATATTTGCCAACGGGAATTGATTTTAGAGGTATTTTATACTTTAATGTGGGCCTTTTTTTCCTAACCATATAAAAACACAGAGCATGCCATTAATTAATGTCAAATGCTTCAGTTAATTTAAATATCAGTAATAGTGATAGACCGATATATCGGCCAGGCAGATTAACTGTCCGATAGTTAGCCATTTAAAAAATATGGTAAGATAAATAACATTTGCACATATTTTGACATGCGCAAGATGGACATAACAAACCTTACATTGAAAAAATTGTGGAGTGTCCCTTTATTACACAAAAACGATAAAAACTACTACTATAAAATTATTGAGATATTAGCTTGAGTAATGAGCAGTGTCAGAAATTAACTGGATTTCCAATATTTGCCTCCTGGAATAGATTTTTCAGGGGCATTTCATACCTTAATAAGAGCCTTCATTTTTTTTCTAGCCATTTAAAAACACAGGGCATGCTGTTCTTTTATGTCAAATAATTGAATTACTTTACATATAAGAAATAGCGATAGACCGATATATTGGCCAGGCTGATTAATCAGCAATTTTGGCCATTTTTTGATTATTGGTATCGGCCAATAACCATATTTACTTGGCTGATTAACAGAAATGTGAACTTTCCCTTTTGTCAATTCTTCCAAAATCGACCAATGTATTATGTATTTCGGCATTTATATCAGCCATCCTGCTTGCTAGATATTGCATTGGCCATTGAAAAACCCATATCGGTCGACCACTAATCAGAAATATACAGTATCTATATATTAGATAACATAAAAACAGAGGAATTCACTACAGGAGCATTCTTTCACCCACATATTTTAAACATTTTTGTCACTTTCTGTGACATTTTTGCCCCAAAACCTGGTTAATTTCTGACCCTGGTATAGCAGCACCATAATGGCACCAGGCTCACTTTTCTTTGTCCATATCATGCATGCTCAGCCATATCACACGATGAGAAAGAGCATTCGAGGGTCAGCCATAGGCAGAGACAACAACATGATTCACAAACAGAGCACACTAAGTGAGTTTATGTCCCTATGTGCTTTCCACATGACTTGTCAACACCGTCAGTCTAGACATTTCTGTCTCTGATGCATAGACAGTGTAACCAATGAGCAATTGTCTCGCATTCCGAATCGAAATACTTCCAGGCTTGATCTCAAGGACTTTGGGTTAACACCTCTTTTAAGTCTAAGTCTATAGATGTGCAGAAGACATCTGCACTGTCCTGGACACAGCTAATGCATCAGAATGTCTTCTTGGACAGAATGTCTTTGTGGAGGAAGCCAACACAAGGGCACATAGATGCTCTCGAACAGTCCTAATGTTCCTTGTGGTGTCTTGTGGGGGCAATGGAAGGGGGTGTGGTTTTGGTGGGGCAAGATAGAGGGATATTTCTCTGCGGGGCAAGGGGATGGGGGTGCACATTTTGCAGGCTGGTTTAGCATCCTTTACTTACAGTTGCAGGAGCCCAAGTGTTTGACTTCCAGGACGAGACCCAAAGAGCAGGCAGCCTGTCGCATGCCGCACTCGCTAGGGTAAGTGGCATTATCGCTGGCACAGACACTGTCGCCTGGACGACTCTCGGGACAGGTGTCCTCACACACCAAACAGCGTCCCCTTCCTGTCTGCTTATCCCACAGACACTTTCGTCCCTCTCGGCAGTTGATGTCCTCACATGATCTGGCATCTGGGGAGAAGAAAGTGGATTGGAGAAGCTCAATGAGAACTAGCCTGTTGTGTGCATGTGCCCCTACACGTGACACAATGTGCAAGTGCGAAAAATGAGCAAACATTATGCAAAACAAACATTTGAATGGATGACATGAAAGGCATCTTTAAAAAACAAATACTTTAATATACTCCTAACCCTAGCCCCTAACCCCAAACCCTAATATTACTGAGACCAAAAGAGCATTTTTTTTACTTTTTTGCAAATGTGCTATCAAACTACAGGTGGAGATCAAAAGGGGTGCAACGTCAAAGCAGGCACATGCGGGCAATTTTTGGGGCATGAACATTCACCACATGGTGGCACTTCAGAATTCCGCACACTGGGTCCAAATATGGGTGAGAATAAAATTAGTAACTAACACGGTGATTTCCTTTGTGATCTGTAACTGTTTTGACTGCTAGATTTGCAACAATGAAGTGTGTCTAACAGTGTAATCATACTGTATATGATTAAAAGTTTAAAGATTCTTAAGGCACCATGTGGGGTTCCATTAGATGTCAGAGGGACTGTCTGGAGAACCTCCAGCCACCATTTATATCTCAAAAATATTTTTTAGATACTTAATACTTATTTATATTTAATATTTAAAGTTCCTCAAAACCAGCCTGATTTCATGAAAATTATGTGATTGGCAACATTTTTGCAAAATTATATTACTGAGAGGTATTGCGGCAGTTCCAAGGTGAAATGTCCACCGTGTGGTGCTAAAAGCAGGTTAAATTTTCTCCCAAACAGATGAGGTATTTAAGGTTAATGTTCTATCGAGTTTTAAATCAATAAAACCAACCTCCCTACCCTAAACCTAACCGATAGTGTAATAAAAAGCAAATGTGAGATGAAAAATGCAATTGCTGAAACAACCACGTCCTATTCTGGTGCTTTTATGACATCTTCGAGTCGTGTCGACTTGCGTGCCCTTCAGGACTCGTAACATTTGCATCGTAAGTGCAACGGCTCATTCAGTTGAGCCACCATGCAATTTGATCATGTTCAAACAAGCTTGTAAATGTAGTCGAATATGTAATGTAAACGTTAAAATGTATCGCCTTGCATGTTTAGATGTCAAAAGATAGCATTGTGTGAGGAAAATCACGTGTTTATGAACTAATAATCTGCCGTTTTACTTGTACATTTTGTGACAGTATAAATAAACAAGGAACCACTGACCATCTTTAGAGTTCTTGCAGGAAATAAGATTACGTTTCTCAGAGAACTGGAAGGGTGTCTAGAGGTTTTCCAGAGGGTTCCACTATATGGTATTTAAGGAACCCCAAATGGTGTCTTGAGAATCTAATTTTAAATCATACATGATTTCACTCTTTGTAAAACCACTTCCTTGAGCCACACTCTATATTGTTGCTATATGTCTTGAAATAAATGTTAATTTCAGTCATATTTCAAGCTTTGCACTCAATGTGGTTTGAGGAGGTATTAAATAACACAGAAAAGCAGCAACAGTCAGAGCTAACCATGTGAAACATGAATGTGTTATTGCAACAGAAAACAGATTAATGAGAACCACATGTTTAAGAGGCTATTGTGCAAGCACAAAATTCAGTCTGATTCTCACCTATGCATTTCCCTTCATAGGCTACTCCAATGGATCGTCCCATGATACACGTGGCTCTTCTGAGATGGCAGGCGCTGGCATACACAGTCCCATCATTACCACACAGGTATTGCTCTGGCGAAGTCACTTCAGGACAAAGCCGGTTACAGGTCACGCAGTAGGCGTTGTTGGTCTGGTCCAGTATACATGTTGAGCTTCCAGGGCAACGCACATCATTGCACGACTCTGTATGAATATTGTAGCCAGTCAAAGTTGGCAGCTTCAATGTTAATGTCCTTCTACCTATATTATACTATAAAGTTCATGCATTACTACATTACTACCACATTATTAGCAAATAACCATTTAATTCCTTTTCCAAAAATGTGTGACGCTTAAAATGTTTGATTATAGGAATGTCCCGGGTTGAATACAATTTGATTAGCACAATAAATCATTTCGATTTGTCCCTCATTCATTTAAAAAAAGATAGGGGGGCCTGGGTAGCTCAGCAAGTAAAGACGCTGACTACCACACGTGGAGTCGCAAGTTCGAATCCAGGGTGTGCTGAGTGACTCCAGCCAGGTCTTCTAAGCAACCAAATTGGCTAGGGAGAGTAAAGTCACACGGGGTAACCTCCTTGTGGTCGCTATAATGTGGTTCTCACTCTTGGTGGGGTGCGTGGTGAGTTGTGTGTGGATGCCGCGGAGAATAGCGTGAAGCCTCCATGCATGCTACGTCTCTGCGGTAACGCGCTCAACAAGACATGTGATAAGATACGCGGATAGACGGTCTCAGACGTGGAGGCAACTGAGATTCGTTCTCTGCCACCCGGATTGAGGCGAGTCACTATGTCACCATGAGGACCTAGAGCGCATTGGGAATTGGGCATTCCAAATTAGGGAGAAAAAGGGTAGAAAACAAAAAGACGGAAAAATTGTGGTCATAGGAAGGCACTTGCAATAGAAGTGAATGGGGCCAGTCCATAAACATTGAAATACACACTATTTCAAAAGTATAGCCACACGTAAAAACATTATAAATGTTAGCAAGATTTTAGTGTGATAAAATCGCTTGCTAACCTTTTCTTTGTAGAGTAATATCCAAAATTACAACTTTGTAGTCATGACGACGTAAACCAGTAAAACCCTGTAATCTGGTAAACACCAAAATGCCAGTAAACCCGTGATTTTATAACACAAACATAATGTTAGCATGTATAATGTTTACGTCTTGTGGCTATACATTTGAAGTATATTTTTCAATGTTTATGGACTGGCCCCATTAACTTCCATTGCAAGGGTCTAACAGTAACCACAATTTTGATTTTTAAATGAACAAGGGATGAGTTTTTGAACTTGGAATAACTCTTTCTAGTCTTGGATTATACGGAAAAACTTTACAATAAGGTTCCATTTGTTAACATTAGTTTATGCATTATGTATCAATGAACAAACAATGAACAATATATATTTTTACAGCATTTATTAATCTTTGTTAATAAAAATAGAATTGTTATACAATAAGTTATACAACTTTTGATTTAAAAAATGTATTAGTATATGTTGAAATTTACATTAACCAAGATTAATAAATGCTGTAAAAGTATTGTTCGTTGTTAGTTCATGTTAACTGATGTTGTTAACTAATGTTAACAAATGCAACCTAACTGTAAAGAGTTTTAGAAATTAGCTGTTAATATAATTTGTTCCTAAAAGGTTAAAGTCAACATGAAACACCATTTACAACCCTTTTTATCAGCAGTGTGATGCATTTCCAATTGGAAAAAAATATAGGATTGGGCTTTTATTCATTGGATCATGAAAAGTGTGCGATCCACACCAGAACAGAGCCAGACCTGAATGTGAGTTTGCTAAAACGATACCTAAATAACTATTTGGCTATTGATTATCCAATAGCTTGCGCAACCTAGATTACATCAGAGGGAAAGGAAAGTCATTTCAGAGTCATATTTGATGAAAGTTTATGAAGACAAACATTTCTTTGGAATAATGTGCAACGAGAAATCATGACCAGGAATGTTTATCAAGAAAATAAAAGGGTCAATTTTGATTTCATGTTGACTTTAAACTTTAAAGAGGATTTGGATAATCCTACTTTTGCATTTTCCCTGATACTGCGCAGTCAGGTCAGGATGTCTCTTGCACTTGGCTCTAAGCAGGGCACACTCGTTCCGGTAGGTTTTCCCATCTGAGCCACACACCGGCCCTTTAAAGGTGACACTGGAGCAGTCTGGGGCGCATACACAGCGGGGTTTATTCCGCTTGTTCATCTTGCACCTCTTCCCAGGACCACAGTCCACATTATCACAAGTCTCTGTGGAATCAATAAAATTATCTGATCAAATGAACTGACATTTCAATTCTGTTTTTATAAACATGTCTTTGCTTAACGGTCATGTTGTGTATTTCCATACTCTACAAATCATTATTAAGCTAAGTCAGACTGAAAAAGCTAATAATTTATGATGTTATTTTAATTCACAAGCAGGCGGCACTGCATGTTAAAGGGATATTTTACTCCAAAATGAAAATTATGCCATCATTTACTCACCTGCATGTTGTTCCAAACCCGTATGACCCATATGATGTACCTCAGTCACCATTCACATATATTGGATGAAAAACAAAATGCAATGAAAGTGAATGGTGACTGATATTATCATGCTGCCTATGTAATTTTCATTTTTGAATAAATTATCGCTTTATGTTGCACTGTATTTGTCCATATTTCTACTTTCCATGCTCATATCTGCTTAATACTGTATAAATTGAAACTCTTTTTTCATGTAGAGTGTTATGCCTTTTCACTTTAAAGTATAATATTTCCTTTTGGAAATCTCCTTAGACTGACAATACAATTCTCCCTTCAAGTTCAAGTCAAGAACTACCAAATAATGAAAAAAAAAATATATATGTTTTTTCTCTTTCTGTTTTGTAGTCTTTTGTAGTACCTTTACAAGGTATACAGTTTGGTGCACCGCCATTGAAGATCAGCCACCGGAAGAGTGTGTTATTTGGCACATCCTCTTCGGTCCACGCCGTGCCAAGTCGACCACTTCTACAGCAGTCCTCCCGACTCATCCCAGACATGTACAGAACCTGGCATCTCCCATTCTTGCCCTGCTGAAGCCAGCAGTTGCCACCTGATACATACAGAACACTACACTCAAAAAACTAATTCATTATCTTTAAAAAAAAAAAAAATTATCCCCTTTTCTCCCAATTTGGAATGCCCAATTCCCACTACTTAGTGGGGCCTCGTGGTGGCGCAGTTGCTCACCTCAACCCGGGTGGTGAAGGACAAGTCTCAGTTGCCTCCGCTTCTGAGACCGCCAATCCACGCATCTTATCACATGGCTTGCTGTGCATGACAGCGCGGAGACTCCCAGCATGTGGAGGCTCATTCTACTCTCCGTGATCCATGCACAATTTACCACACATACCATTGAGAGCGAGAACCACTAATCGTGACCACGAGGAGGTTACACCATGTGACTCTACCCTCCCTGGCAACCGGGCCAATTTGGTTGTTTAGGAGACCTGGCTGGAGTCACTCAGCACACCCTGGATTCGAACTTACGAGTCAGCGTCAATACCCGCTGAGCTACCCAGGCCCCCCTCATTATTTTAATTTAAGAAATTTTTTACAAGCAATTTAATTAAGTTACTTATAATTAATTCAGTTTCATTAAACCAACATAATTTTGTTGGATTACGTCAAACTTAGTTTTTTATGTTGGTTTTATGTAATCTTATTAACTCACGACCTTTAATTAAATTTATTGTCTTTTCAAATTAATTATCTTTTTTAATTGTTAATATATTACCAACTGCTTATAGAGCTCAGCAGCATTCAAATCAACCATCACTAAAGTCTGTAAGTCCATCCTCAACCAAAGCACAAGCACCAGACTTCACCGCAATGGTAACCCCAAAACTCCAGCCAAACAAACACTACTTTTAAAAAATGATAAAACAGAACAGTAAACATGAACAAAACTCATCCTGTTCTTATCTTGCTCAGAAATGCATAAAATAACACTTAGTTTCAACATTTGTTCACACCATCCAGTCCCCTGCAAAGCATGTTGGGAAATCGAAATCCCTTGGCCAGTTTCATCAATGCGACAAAAAATATTAATGTAGACCTTAAATGGATTTTGTTTTTTTGTTTTTTTTTTTTTGTTTTTTTACAAATTTAATTAAATTGAATGTAATGAATTTAAGACAAAATGTTCTAGAACTGTTGCTTTATTTAATTTTAATGAAGTTAAGAGAACAACCTGCAAAATTCCTTTTGTGTGTGTGTGTGTGTGTGTGTATACTGCTCATTTATCGCCCATACCAGTCATCTAATTGCCAAGAACCAAGTAGTGCCAAGCACCTTTCTGTCTATAAATTAAGCACTGATTATTGGTTTTGGCTGATCCAAGTACAAGAGCAAACAATCACTGTAGACTAAAGTTTTAGAGGAACTTTCTAAAGGAACTTGGATTTAAATTTCTAGCATGTGAAACAGACTCTTCTACCATATGAATCCACTAAATCTCTAAAAACACACTGTATTGTGGTTGTGCAAGGCTTTTTTGTGCATTGCAAGGAAACATGCTCAACCATTTAGACCTAATGCCATTATAAACACAATAAATGAATACAATACGACACTTATTGCACAATGTTTTCCCAATATTAATAAAATATTTTAAATTATTCAACATGTCAAGATCAAGTTATTAGGACAAGAAGGAGCCCTGGTAGATAGCCTACAGATCCCCTTGCAAGGACAAATTACTCTACGTTTCTTGAAAACAATCACTTATAATCAGCTTTTACGCACCAAATGTACCAGCGCGAAACAACACCATTCAAGCACGGATACATGCATGAAGCTCTTTAACACTGTAAAATCGTCCTCAGTCAGACTTTTCAGACTTTAAAGACTGCATGCAAATAGTATATCCCACATTACCTTGAACTTTATGCTGTTCCATCGAGTGCGCAAACCATATGAGAAGCGCGATGACGCTCTGTCGGAGCCGCGGCAACTGTAGCATCCTCATTGAAAAGTGGAGACGCGTGTTGGAGACGGACGGATAACAGACTGACAGATGTTCGCTCGATACTTTGCACTCAGTGACTGTCATACACACGGATTCCGTCTCGCTTTTTAAATCTATAAGGGGTCTCCAGTCGGATGCCTGTGGTGGGCGGTCTTCATAGTTCATAGGGGGTGGGGAGAATTTATTGTAATAGTTTGCCCACTATCAGGTGGCATCTGTAAGTCTCAAAACTTTCTCCGCTCAAGAGCAACATTGTGATTTGTGGGTGTGCTTAGGTGGTTTCAGAAGGTTGGGTAACGGCAGCGAAGTGATTTGGGAGTCTGGTTACATTTAATTTGGGAATGGCGCATTTGATTATAACATAACAGTTCTACGATATAAATACGTAAGTTGTTTCAACATGAGCCAAACTTTGAGCTTGAACTTGAGGACACAGGAGCCAGTTCAAGAACAATCACTTCTTGTTTAAAATAATAAATAACAGTCGTTTATTTTGATGTGATTCAAATATTACAATCGAAATCTTGTATGATTGTTCAGGTGCACTTATAAGACAAGATATACGATTGCCTTATAATAAATATATCTAAAAGCGATGCAAGCCTACTATTGATTTAGGTTAACTTCATCTACCCGTTTTTAATTAGTGTTTTATGGACAGCAAACCAGACAAGGAGAATAAATTCAATAGGTGCAATTATTACATTAGTAGGCTACTGTGCCATGGGAATGAATATGAACTTTGACTCCTCGGCTTTGAATAGATCCAGACATCCAGTTCAGTTCAGACGATAAGTGTTAATCTTTTAAAGTGGCTCATTACAGTGTATTCTGACGGGTAATAATAGCATCAAGGATATGGTCATTCTAATAATAGTTGAGACAGTTGTTTGGTCCTACCGGGGTCAAACCTGTAAATATAGCACAACAAATCCACCTTCAAAGGAAGCTATCGTGAAGGGTATTATGTCTTTTACCCCATCCACACTACTGATAGCGATGCAACGTGACAATTAAAACATTCCTATGGTCATCTTGGCGCAGTTTTCCACAGTTTTCCTGACTGACCACTGGGCGGCGCAATTACGTGAAGGGTGTTGTATGTTACACCCCATCTACACTACTGATAGCAAGGCAATTTGACAATTAAAACGCTCCTATTGTCATCTTGGTGCAATTTTCCTGACTGACCACTGGAAGGTTGCATTACGTGAAGAGTGTTGTATGTTACAACCCATCTACACTACTGATAGTGATGCAATGCGACAATTAAAATGCTCCTATTGTCATCTTGCTGCAGTTTTCCACAGGTTTCCTGACTGACCACTGGGTGGCGCCATTACATAAAGGGTGTTGCATGTTACACCCCTTCTACACTACTGATAGCGAAGCGACGCGACAATTAAAACTCAACTATCGTCATCGTGCCGCAGTTTTCCTGATTGACCATTGGGTGGCACCATTACATGAAGGGTATTGCGTGCTACACACCGTCTACACTACTGATAGCGATGCGACACGACAATTAAAACTCTCTTTTCGTCATCTTGACACAGTTTTCCACAGTTTTCCTGACTGACAACTGGGCAGAGCCATTACATGAAGGGTGTTGCGTGTTACACACCGTTTACACTACTGAAAGCGACGCGATGATTAAAACACTCCTATCATCATCTTAGCTAGTTTTCCTAACTGACCACAAGGTGGCGGCATTACGTGAAAGGTTTTGCATGTTACACTCCGTCTACACTACTGATAGCGATGCGACAATTAAAATAGTCCTATCGTCATCTTGCTGCAGTTTTCCACAGTTTTCCTGACTGACCACTGGGTGGAGCCATTACATGAAGGGTGTTGCGTGTTACACACCATTTACACTACTGATAACGATGCGATGCGTCAAGTAAAACACTCCTATTATCATCTTGCAGCAGTTTTCCACAGTTTTCCTGACTGACCACTGGGTGGAGCCATTACATGAAGGGTGTTGCGTGTTACACACCGTTTACACTACTGATAGCGACGCGACAATTAAAAAACTCTTATCGTCAACTTGCCGCAGTTTTCCACAGTTTTCCTGACTGACCACTGAGCAGAGCCGTTACATGAATGGTTCAACAGTCCCGCTGAGTATAATGAGCATTCTAGTTTTTTGCATTGCATCACAGACTTACTGTGTTAAGATAGAATGTATTATATTAGATCAGAGACTTTTAAGCCCAAGACTGACCCCTTGTTTTAAATGAATGGGAGAAATGGGAACACCCAGTATGATGGATGTAGAAAAGGAAGTCCCACCTTACAGGTAAAAGCCAATCACCTTTTAGATACAGACATTGCCTGTCAGTCAGCTCGAGAACACGCATGTGCATTAGCTGGACCAGCCTGAAGAAAATAGTGTTTTTAGAGAGATATGAGCTAAACAAGCATATTTTATTATTGCATTGTTGTGAGATTGTACTGATGATTTGAAATTTATTTTGAGATGATTATTTTCTTTGATCGTAATCTAGATTTCGGTCTTTCCCCATTCCAGTAGATAAGAACTAAACATTTATGCCGCTTGTATCCATAGAAAATAGCTGCACGTGACAGGAGCGTCCCCAAGATTGGGGCCAGAGTGGACTGACTTGCCTTGAAAGGGACTTTGATTAGATGCAAATAACGGGACACACTGGTCTTCTATGAAAGCACAGTCATATGGGACTATTTGATGGTGGCACATACTTTGTCAAAGTCTCAGGTTGAAGTCATTGGCTTGCTGTCCGTCTTTCGAATAATGGGGGAAAATGCAGGACTCTGAGTCTGAGAGTTGTGAACAATCACTGTGTAACGGGACATACGTTGCACAGCTGTGGTCTGTGGTTGCAGATGTCACTGGATTGATGGAATACCACACAGAATTGTCTTACTGAACAAAAACAGCCATCGGCTGTTTACTGATGGCAAAACGTGCGTCATGATCTTTATTTTTAATTGTTCTCGTGTATATACATTGCTAATTTTAAATTTTCATACAGGAGTCCCTAAATACTTAAATAATAAAAAGCTGTTTAGTGTTTGATATTAAATCGTATTGGAGTGATTTCATTTAGAGACATTACCATACCTGCCGGTATTGGATTGTGAAAAACCGGTGGGTGGGGTATTGTGTAAAATAAAACTTATTTAGCACGATGTGTGGACTTTTCAGACGGTCCTGACCACATCCTCCACACAGTATTAGAGCGTTTCAGCACAATATGTGCACTTTTCAGACGACCCCTTACCCACCATATGAAAAATTTCCAACTTGTTTCAATGTTACATTAACGATCTGGAACCACTTCGCCGTGACGCCATCTGACCAGCATACGGGACAAATCGCGTGCCGTAGGCTATTGATTTGATTCGGGACGTATCATTTTATATTTAAAAACGGGACGATCCCGTATTTTACGTGACAGGTGGCAACGCTACCTGGAGGTCTAATACATTCTCATGTGCAAAGTGTGGATGCGGAAAATCGTGAGTTTATCGGGAGAAATTGTAAATCGGGACTACAGCGGGAGGAGTGGTGGAAAAACGGGAGAAACCCGGTAAAATCGGGAGTGTTGGCAGGTATGCATTACAGGCTAATTGCTCCTTGTGGTCGGTGAATGGCTCGGTTTGACATTTACATGATGTGAATTTAGAGACATCTGCTGGTCAATGGTGGAAATGCAGGCAGAGGACAACACTGGTTAAATCGCGCAGCGTTTCAAAATTAAATCATAATATATATATATATTATAAAGGAAGACTAGTAAAAGTTTATGAAAAGTCAATTTAAGCAGGAAAAATAAAGCGTGACGTGCATGTTTCCTGCCACGAGTCAGCTGACCTGAAGCAAAACCAATAGGACCAAAGTCACGCTGCAACTGTATTAAATCTACGTGTTCAGACAACATACACACATGAATACCGAGGTAAGTACTGTAAGTCTACTTTTACATTTTCTGATTATTGACATGCACAGTGGAAATATCACTCATATACGTAATTCTGATGATATTGGATGAACTTGAATGTTTTGTTGCTTTTTTGGTTAACAGTTTCAGCTAGAAACTGCACATATTACTCTTATATATTTACACCGTTGCCTGAACCAGATGTCGGTTCTGTACTTTGCAAAAAGTGCCGAATTAACGGGGCTTTAATTAGAGAACATAACTATTCAGTCAAATACAACCTCTCTACAACTGTGGCAGGATTTGGAGAAGAGACATCCAAGGTACATTTTTACATTATTACATTTTTTGTTGGACTTTCACACTAATGATGCCCACTGTTTTCTTAAAGGTGCACTCAGTAATTTCTGACTCACTAAAAAGTTTTACTCCTAAAGAAATAATTTGTAATTTTGAAACATATGTATAAAATAATGAGCACTCACATGAGATGAAGACTCCAGTCATATCAGCAACATTATAAAAGCTCTTTTATTCTACATAGAGAGGGTCGCTTCATGGGGGCAGCCATGTTAGAATCACATGACCAGTCGAATACTACTTGCTAAATCTCAGTTACTGCACTGTTATTGTACACTTTCACTCTTGAATTAAATTAATCATGGCTGACAGTGAATAGTGAATTTCTGCCATGGCATCTCTAACAGAAAACTATTGTGTTTGAATGATGCTACGTCCACGCTGCTAGGTTTCAATGTAAAGGCATGGTCATATTTACCTTTGCACGGGTGCGAATGGGTGGATGTTGTCCGCTTGTGAAATCAGCATAATAAAATAACAACCAAGCAGTCTTTTTTTTAAATGCTACTCTAGTAGAGTGAAGTTTAAAAGAAACTTTCTGAGTTGCAGCTAAAATGATTCCTTGTCCATCGTGAATATTCAGTGTGGCTGTGTACAAACACCGCTCACTCAGATGTCAGCTGCCAGACGAAGCAACTTCTTACTGGTCAATGTGGCGAATTCGCCCATTAAAGTTCACAAAACTTGAACTCCACGTGAAGTCCACGAGAGGAAATTCTTCGCCACCGGAAGTCCATCGCATGAAATTCATGATTGCATTGATTCCCATTGAGAAATGCATTTTGCCCACAGAATTTCACTGTGAGAAGGTATGTTTGACTGCGCGTTAAGTCCAAGACGATGTGCAAAACAATATGCTGAAAAAACAAACACTTATGCTGCCTTTGGTAGGTCATGTACATCATGTATATTCACAGAAATATACAGTATATTAAAATATATGAGTCAAAGTGTCTAATGACATTTTATACTATTTGATTGACCATTTAAGAAATTATCTGATAAGAATATTATGTTTAATGATTTAAAAAAGAAAGAAAAGTGTTGCCATAGTTGCTTGAAATGGTATCTTATTGTATTGTGCTAGTTTGTAATACAGTATATAATGCAATCTGTACAGCTGTCACTGTAAATGTTATCTCAGTCAATAAATTTAGTACAGTTTTTCTGTGGGTGCCTCGTGCCACCCCCCTGCAATATGCCGCCCTGTGCAACTGCATATGTCGCCCATGCCTAAATCCGCTACTGTTGGCAGCTAGTTTTGCGAGGGCAAGCCCCACTCACATTCACTTTAGAAGATGCAAAATTCTAGTAAATTTGTTTCTCCTGTTTGTCAGACTCTGTGTTAAGGGATCAAGTGGTTCTGGCAGTGTGTCAGTAATACGTGCCTCTGGGTGAACAGCCCTTGACCCTCAGACAGGGAGACGAGGTGGCAATTATACCGCCCTTTAGTGGAGGGTAGAGGAATTACCGAGGTAGGCATCAAGTTTGATCTGTTTGTATTTCTGGGCGCCTGTCTCTGCCTAATGTAATAATTTGTTTGTACAGGAATGACTACAGATGGAGGTCAAGATCTAATCACATTAACAACTGACAAGCTTTCTGCTGATGCTGTTTCTGAATCTGTAACTTGTGCCTCCTGTGGAGCTATATCACTATTTATATTGGTAAGTCCTTTGATATATCTTTACGCTGTATTTAGTAGGGGTGTGGGGGAAATGGATTCTAATGCATCATGGTTCTTTCTCAAACAATTCTGAATCAATCTGCATAAATTCATAATTGGAATTTTAAAGGAATAGTTCACCCAAAAATTAAAACGATCTTACTAACTGCCATGCCATCCTCGATTTGTATGACTTTCTTTCTTCTGCAGAGCACAAACAAAGAACTCTGTAGATCCATACAATGCAAGTGAATGGTGACTAGAACTTTGAAGCCCCAAAAAGCACATAAGGGCACCATAAAAGCAATCCATACGACAGTGGTTATATGCATATCTTCAAGTCATTTTTACTGAAAACCACATTCAATTTCACATTCTTTTTCTTTTGTTTTTGGCGTTTCACATTCTTTGTGCATATCGCCACTTACTGGGCAGGGAGGAGAATTTTTTGTGAAAAAGGATTTAAATATTGACCTGTTTCTCACCCACACTTTTATTGCTTCAGAAGACATTGAATAAACCACTGGAATCTTATAGATTACTTTTATGCTGCTTTTGTCCTTTTTGGAGCTTCAAAGTTATGGTCACCATTCACTTGCATTGTATGGACCTGCAGAGCTGAAATATTCTCCTAAAAATCTTTGTTTGTGTTCAGCAGAAGTAAGTCATACACATCTAGGATGGCATGAGGGTGACTAAATCAGGGTTGCTGCAGAGTTTTTAAAATCAAATGTAAGACTTTTTTCAAGACCTGAGCAAATAAAATTAATACTGTATCCCCATACCAAAATAAACCAACACAATCTCAAAATAAATCATGTATCACAGACTCTTACTTAAACAGGCAGGGGCACACATTCAACATGGCCTTAACATTGCTTATCAGTAAAACAGGGTAGGCTATATGCAAGTTTAAAATATTCAAGACATGTTTTCCACATATATATCACATTCAAATTGGTTTATGTACCAATATATAAATAAATAAAAATTAGAGGTCGACCAATATTGGATTTTGCTGACACAATAATGTGTTGAAAGAAAGGCAATTCATCATTTTTCAGTAGTTTTTAAAATTGTAGGCCTATAATAAATGCAACCAAAATACCAGTGACCAGTGGAGAGGGTAAAAAAATGTGATTCATAGCGCAGAACTTTTAACTTTAACTTTGAAATACTTATTTGAAAGACTCTTATTTTAAAATGTTTGCGCTTCCCTGTTTCTAGCAGCTCATTCAAACAGATAAGGGAAATAAAAGGTGCACTCCTACAATAATCTATAGCGTATTAAAATATAAACAATTAAAAGTAAACATTGTCATATTTCATCAAAACTATTTCATCATAATCAACAGTTGATCTTTAGTGATGGCTTGTCATAAATTTCCGACATGGCCTAATGATTGTGAACTGCTCTGCAACAGCTGGAAACACTCACAAGCCCCCACGTGCTTAGAGAAAGTACAACAGTCCATGTTTTTACTTTGAAGGATGCAGCACATGCATTTATTCAATTAAATTGTATTCTTTTGAAGTTTGATAATCAAATTAGGTCAAATCACGATTCCTGTCTTTCCACCCCCAAATTTAAGACCTCTATAAATGAAAATTAAGACTTTTGTTGTATCATTTAAGATATTTTAGACTTTTTATGACCTTAAATGTTGGGTGATGAGATGATGAGAATTTTAATTTTTGGGTGAACTATCCCGTTAAATTAAGGCAGATGCTATTTGCACCCTGATGCAAATAATGGTATATGCTATTTATGCCCCAGTGCAAATAGTGGCAGATATTACCCCAGCTTTGGTGCAAATAATGGTAGATAGTAACTGCACCCTGGTGCAAATAGTGTCAGATACTATTCACCGTCACTCCCCGACATTCACCGTGACCAAATCGCTGCGATGAAATCAGCATTTATATTCAATTTCATATATTATTTTAAGTAGTATTAAAGGAAATATTAAGAGTGGAACGCCACTGCAGCGACATCTATTGGTTAGTTTGTCGTATATTTCTGTGGTTTCACCAGACTATTGGGGTGCAAATGGACACTCCGTTAAATTAATTACTAACAAATCTGGTTATTGAAAAGCATATGAAAGACAAACCATTTCAAAGTTATCTCTTTTTAACGGCAAGTTCAGGGCTCGAGTTGAGGGGGGATGCGAGGGGATGCCATCCCCTTTGTTGAAAGAAATGGCAAAAACATCCCCCTTGTTAAACAACCATCCCCTTTTAGATCAGCTGTGTCATGTATTACTTAGAACTAATCATGCAAAATATTGTACAATTTTTTAATTCTCTATGTTTGATAAATAACAGACTTTAAATAACAGCGATTAGCCGATCGTAATTAGATTGACATATTTGGGGTTGCCAGATATCAAGAGAGGCAATCCCCCAAATCAGATCGTTACACTTGAACAGTTTGGAAATATTCTGCCAGTGTTATACTTCAGTTGCTCAATCTGGCAGCCACGAGTGTGTAAGCTTTCTCTCCACTGCGGAAAGGCGCTGGTGTTCTGAAAACACCGGCAAACTGGTGTGTTGGAGGTTAGCGATGGGTTGATGTGTCCTTCTCAGTGTTCACATGAAACTTACGCCACTGAAGGTGATGCAAGTTTTCAAAACATATATTCAAAAATATAAAAGAGAATAGTTCAAGGAAATCTTTTGACTTTCTTTAAAAATAAGATAACAGAAGACTAGTGCACAGTTACAACATGTACATGTTTTTAACTTAAACAATTTGTAGGTTTTCGCCCATAAAAAAAATGCTTTTGTGTGTAGAACAACTTTCTTACACCACTGTTTAAGCATCCTTTAAAGAAACAGCCCAAACTTCCATTACTAGTTTGGTTATTTGAGCAGAAAAGATACGCGTGTGTAACAGTGAGCGAGCGAACTTTAACTAAGCCAAAGATTTGCACCCTTCTGCTGTTGCTGAACAATTGAGATGCATTGATAATCGTTTAGTAATCTGATTACTAAACGATTGCCATTGGGTGCCTAATGTTTCCTAAGCCCAATATTTAGTCTGGTCATTGCTACCATTTAGAGTTGCCTCTCTCACAAATACAGTGCATATTAATTTTATAGTTAATCTCTTTTTTTTTTTAGGGACTACCAGAGATAATTTTGAGGGCAAGATAGTAATACAGCTTGAATATGACGCATACATTCCAATGGCTGAATCAGAATTGAAGAAAATCTGCAGTGACATCAGGACAAAATGGCCAAGCGTCAGGCATATCAGCATAGAACACAGACTTGGGTGAGTCTCATTGTCTGTTCTGATTGACTGTCAATTGACTGATTATCATTATACTGTATATAAGTATATTTGTGTTCTTTTCCCCCATGGCCACCGTGTGGTTCCTATAACAGAAGCAAGTGTTATAATTAGTATTTCATCACCACATAGAAGTGATTCTCTGGAGTCGGTGAAGGACTGTATCGATACACTGAAAGCTACAGTGCCAATCTGGAAAAAGGTCTGAAAACCCATCATACATTTATATGTCCAAAAGTATGTGGACGCCCCCTAATGAACCTGTTAATTAGAATGGGGTGTTTATCCACATACTTTTGGCCATATAGTGTACCTAGAGTACTTGTAGTATCTGTATTGGCCTATATGGATTTTTTTTTTTTATATAAATGTTTATTAACTTGATTTTAATAATTTAAAGTATGTTATGTTGTGCAGTTGCGTGCAAAATGTAATTATTTCTTTTTTTTTTTTGTGGAAATATATGAATCTGGAGAGCCTTGTTGGAAAGTGAACAAGGAGTGTTTGTGGGCAGATGGTGGAGATCCCAAGAAAAACAGTTAACTAGCAAATGAGCTACAGTAAATATCAGTGCTTAAACTATGCAATTCATTAACAGCACTCAAAGCATCAACAATTTCTTTTATTGAAAAAATACTGAGCTCAGTTAAGATTTCTTTGCAACACTTGAACGAAAATAAAGCGTTTGATCAAAACATTTCAGTCAACTCTTTTCTTAAACAACAGAAATTATTAAAAAAGTTACCAGTGCAAAAATAGTATGTAAAAATCTCTCTTAAGGGCCACTCAAACCGAATGCATAGACCGAACAAATAGAACAGAACGCTGGTGTCTAGAGACGCGTTTTTAAAGGTTTTGAAAAAAGAGTTACATTTACAGTCTGTTCTCAACCAAAGCTGATTGGATCACTTCAGAAGACATGGATAAACCACTGGAGTCTTATGGATTACTGTTATACTGCCTTTATGTGCTTTTTGGAGCTTCAAAATTTTGGTCACCATTCACTTTCTTTGTATGGACCTACAGAGCTGAGATATTCTTCATTTCAAAACTCTTTGTGTTCTGCAAAAGAAAGAAAGTCATACACATCTAGGATGGCATGAGGGTGAGAAAATGATAAGAGAATAACATTTTTTGGGTGAACCAACTTGACACGGTGTCTACAAAATTTGGCACTCTTGGAAAAAAAACCAGCGAGAGTGTCTGGTGCATTTTTAAATTAAAAAATAAATAAAAACAGCAAAAACTTGTTTGGGGTGAACCTATGCTGCTTTCGATAAACCTCTGTTCCCAAATTGCCCTAAAAGATACCATCACATCACGGCATCAGTAGAAGCTAAACACTCAACTAATGCGTCTTATCCACTAATTTGCTGAAACAATATATTAGCGTTCATTAAGTCACTAACAATATATAATGCCTAACAGATCAGTAGTTCATGTACGTTCAAATATAAAAATATTGAATTTATAAAAATTTGATGACATTTCACATTAATCAGCTAAGCATTATATAATGTAAAAATATAATGTGCGATGAAGTGATGTCATTCATTTTGAATTTACAGTACAGTTTCTTATCTTTTTTTTTATTTTAATTTTTTTATCCCCTTTTATCCCAGTTTGGAATGCCCAATTTCCACTACATAGTAGGCCCTCGTGGGGTGCAGTTACTCACCTCTATCCGGGTGGCAGAGGACAAGTTTCAGTTGCCTCTGCGCATCTTATCACGTGGCTCATTGTGCATGACACAGCGGAGACTCACAGCATGTGGAGGCTCATGCTACTCTTCGCAATCCACGCACAACTTACCATGTGCCACATTGAGAGCGAGAACCACTAATTGCGACCATGAGGAAGTTACCCCATGTGACTCTACCCTCCCTAGCAACCGGGCCAATTTGGTTGCTTAGGAGACCTGGCTGTAGTCAGCGTCAATACTCGCTGAGCTACCCAGGCCCCCCACAGTTTCTTATCTTGAAAATTTGCGCAAGAATGCTTTCTCTGCATAATTTTTCGGGTGAAAATTATTGTCCAGAATGCTGCTGAAGCGGCACATTGACGGCCTGCCATGTGGTACCTGTTACTTTTCTCAGCACTGGTCAGGATGGACCAGTCACAGCTGTTTATTATTACTGGTTGAGGATTTTAAAATTCATTTTAAAGAGATTGCTGGGACTTCCATTCGTGGGTGTGAATCCTTGGAACTATCAGTTTGTTTGTTTTTGAATCAGTTTTATTGTACTTATGTCTCCAATTAGACATCAAACATCCTGAGATTTGAATGCAGATCAGTGGAGGATTCATCTTTTTGAGTCATCAAGCACCACTTTGTGGAAGAAAATACTGAGTACTGAAAATACATTCGTAATTTCAATCTGTTCCTCACACAAAGCTTTTGCCGGATTTTAGAAAACTAAAATATGGCACGAGTAATATGGCTTAGATTTATGGTGCTTGGATCTTGACAGTGCCAGTTATATTATATATGTCTCTATTTGTGTTCATGGTTTTTAGATGGTCCGGCCCTGGTACTCAAGTATAAAATAAATGATTAAATGTTTTTAAATAAATTAATC
Source organism: Myxocyprinus asiaticus (assembly GCF_019703515.2). Taxonomy (NCBI): domain Eukaryota; kingdom Metazoa; phylum Chordata; class Actinopteri; order Cypriniformes; family Catostomidae; genus Myxocyprinus; species Myxocyprinus asiaticus. The sequence goes on along the minus strand of NC_059385.1, from coordinate 25,374,945 downwards.
TTTAGCCAGTGACTCAAAGGTCTGTTCCATTTCCTCATATGACATGTATGTCTTTGTTGCTGGACATTATTTGCGCAATAGTCAAAAAATGTACAGTAGTTGTATATTAACTACACTGGAAATGAGTGGCAACAGGAATGCTATTCCAACACTCCTATTACATTTTATGTTACTAATACAGTGTAAAGCCTTGGGTAAATGTAAAGGGACACCAGTGTTCAAGTCAAACAGGGAAGAAGAGCAAAAAGGAGATGAATGTGTTGAGAATGCCAATACGGCATTACCATTGTTTCATTGTGTGTGCTTTCTTGAGATATCGGGATCAAAGAAACCGGGACCTAATTTGCCCCAGTTCATGAAAACCATGTTAGCTCTTTTTGTAGTTGTTTGAGCTGTTTATCCTTACTAGCCCTTGATGTAAAAGAAGTAATGAACCAGAGGTTGCCAAAGAGTCTCGGTAGATCTCTTTGATGTCTCACTGAGTGTTCTCCTGCAGTTTCTCAGTTTCTGTCCCATTCTCTGCATTCTTCATCAGTTGATACTTCCTCTTGAAGAAGCCGAGCTGGGATCACAATGTTTTGTGTTCATTTTTAAAAGCAGAAAAATTTAACCAGGCAAAAAAGGCAAAATCAAGTACCTTCCAAAGCAATGCGACGGCAAGAGCTAATAATAACAGACACCCAATAATGCTTCCTTCAATGACACCAACTGAAACATCACCTTTGGCTCCAGGTTTACTCACCGTGACTTCAACCTGCAATGAAGCTTCAACTCATGAAATGAAAACTTCAGAACATCCTGTAAACGCTAAATAGACCTCTGGTAGAACCAGAAAATGACATAGTTAACTCAACTGTTAGGTCTACAACGTGATGAAATCAATATTTTCTGGATGTGTTTTGACCGTACCTGCAGGTGTTTCTGTTCAATGAAGAGTAAATCTCTATCTCAGCTTTCACAAAGAGTAAGACAGACAGGAAATCAGCCTTCAAACAAACAGACAGAAAACAATTTGAGAATTGTCAGCAAGGAATATTAGACCAAAAGCTGTAAGTCAGAACCAATAGACCTTATTCACGCTAGCACCATCTTTGATTTTTAATGGGAATGACACCGAGGCTGTGAGGGATAGACTGTCTCTTCAATGGCATGAATGGTATAAAACTGTATAAAGCTCCTAGATCACTTCTGATTTTCCACAACTCATGTTGTCTGGAGTTCTTTGTATATTGAATGTTCTTGGACAGATATTTTATCAATGTTTTGTCTGCAGAATGATCCAAAAACTCTTTAAACTGCAGTACAGCCCATTGAAGAGGCTGTAAGGGTGCATATCAGTCAGCTCCCTACTTTAGTAATCAGGGCACTGAGCAGGGAGTCAGCATTTTTAAGGGCTGTCTAAATCGCAAAATCATTCCAGTGCACCGAAACTTTCACTACATAAGAAATCCCACAATACACCATAAAAATTAGGGAGCATCGTCAAAGTCTCTTTAGCAAGTCAGTCCACTGTCGGCCATATTTGGAATGCTCTCAGGAGGCTATTTCCAGTCATGCCAGTGCAGCTCCTATCTACTTGAATGCCGACATCTAAAAAATGGTTGGTCAAGATTACGATCAAAGAGCATATTTTAAATCAGCAGTAAAATCTGACAACGCTGAAATCATAAATTGTGCTTCTTTACCCAGAGGCATCATGCACATTCAGAGTAAGGGGGCATGTGCCCCCTCAGATATTTGAGCCAAGAGGATTTTAAATGGATTATTTGAACTTCCAAAAACATATTTTTACCTTTTGATAATTAAATTGAATGATTATTGCATGTAAAAAAGAATGTGTATGAGGCAGAAATCTTTATTCACATTCAAAATGTATTTTTTTTGTCAGTACAACTGAGTCACATGTTCCGCTAAAGGTGACATCCCGTGGCTGCCTTGGATCGCGCTCACGGGGAAGGTCGAGCACATATGGGAAAGCACGATGTTAAGCTAAATAATTAAATCAACTCGTGCATTTAACCTTTCCTAACTGTGTCTGTCTCAGTGGAACAGTCAATCGTTTTCTAATATAGATTATGTCAATATTTTTGTTTGATCGGTCGCTGTTCAGTTACTTTGGTGCTGAAATGCGTTTGACTGGTTTTGCAGCGTAACACTCTCTTTTCTGCATGTTTAAAGAAAGCAGCAGAATGGAAGGCAGTTTTACATGGTTCCTCTGTAGCAGCAGATTTTGTATCCATTGAGAAAGGTGGCGGGCGGCTGAATGGATTGAGATGACCCGCACTGTTTACATTCTCTCTCTAGGGAAATGCTGTAATGTGTCAAACACTGATGGCAATTGCGATAACTGGCGTGATGAAGAGAGACACTATTCTGTGTTTTCTTGGCATGTTTCAGAAGATGAAAGACAAACAGATATGGTTTGCTTGGTGACATTTCCACAGTATTTGTCCAATCACTGTTATTGTGAACAGTGCAGTGACTCTCACGTCTATGGGTTCTTCTCTTTTATAAAATTGTACATCCTCTTTCCCTTTCCTTGCATAATTTCTTTGCAAATTTTCTGTGAAATATCAAGAACATTTTTTATTATTTACTGTGAAAAAAAAAAAAACAATTCTCTCTGCAGATTATAAAAAGCTGGCATTTAAAACATTTCATTTTAATGTGGTGAGGCCTATGTTTAAAATTCGATGCCCTGTTCAGTACTTTATTTTAAATGCATCGACAGATTATTTATTTATTCATAGCCTACATATGAGCCATTCATTTATTATCGTAGTATTTTGAAACACTGACGTTCAACCTGGAATTTAGACTCTTAGACTATCGTCTAAGAGTGAGTTAGGCTACCTTTTGTAAATTAATGTTTGGTTTGATTGTTCTAAAGTTGATATGTGTAATTTGTTTATATTCAAAATTTATGAATTTTACTCATTATGTAATGAAGACACAAACAAAAAGAGGTATAGATAAAGCATGCATCTAAAGGTGAAAAACACCGCTACACCAAACAAAGCACCACAACAGTATTTTTTTATCTGACTTTTCCGCTTGGATTTTGATTACTTTTTTTTTTAATCCCCTTTTTCTCCCCATCTTATCACGTGGCTCGTTGTGCATGACACAGCGGAGACTCACAGCATGTGGAGGCTCATGCTACTCTCCACGATCCACGCACATTTTACCACGTGACCCACTGAGAGTGTAAAAAGGGGTATAAACCAAAACTATTGGTTCGATGTCTGATTCCAATAGAATGGCCCCTGAAGGTTTCTGCATTGTTCTGTCTTTTCTGAGCACTGAAACAAAAAACATATTAATTTGTACTTTATCAATTGACTTAATTTTATCTGACTCCAATTTAAGTTGAACCTGTAATTTAGATTTAAGCTCTAATTGATTTCTGATCATTCTTTTAGTGTAATCTTTTTAAGTTATTGTTTACTCTGAATCGTCCTAACTTTCATTAACCTTTCATTCGGGCCCCGATTGTCACTCAGAGTTATATGCCGGCCGATTAATTACATAGATCTTACAAACACAAAATAGCCAGTTCCGTTCATAGTCAGCGGTTGCAGGGCTTACTAATATCATCTGGTTCGGTCGCCTATTGCTTGCTCATAACCAGATGATAGTTTTATTTAGTCACATTTCATACAACTTGCTAAGACTGTGATAAGCAGTGACTGGTAGTCTTACGTGGTTTTCTCCTATTCATAAGCGCCAGTAATGATAATTATCCTGGACATAAGTTTGCGGTAACAAAAGGCGTCCCTCGAATCTACCGGTGATAAATGATTTCGGAGGAATACAGAATAAATCAAAAAGTAACAATTTATTTGCCAGGTAGGATTTAAAACATAAGTTTCAAAATCAATCAAAGCCAATTTCACACATGATCAGAATAAACAAACATTCTTAAAATAAAAGACAAGTCAAAGAAACATACCTGGCAATGGAAAACTACACACAGCAATTGTGTGGGATATCTGACTACAGACTCCCTGAGCTCCTTGCCAACCCTCCTTAAATACCAAACAATTCTATTGTTATTTCATATGTGTTTGTTTGATGTTATTCAGGATTTGGTTTACAATTTAAGGGGTTATAAATAGACCTTCGTGATTGTGATTGAGTAGGTCGTTTGATGTTTACAAATAATGCACCTAATCTGATGGTTCCTGCAAGAGATCTGGGAGGGGGGCATGTCCCAGATGCTTAAATCTTACTTGTGATTTGACTTTGCTGAGAGGGAATGAGACCGTTTTACCAGTTGTCTTGAATGATACCAAACATGTATGACCAGAAAACCTTTTACATTACAGAACAGGATAAATTCATAACTTAGTTTTTGGTGACCTTAAAGTGACCTGAGGTGAGAGAGAGGGCAGATGTGAGTGAGATTTGCATTTTATGGTCCTTAATCAGTAGGATGTGTTGGCACAGGTGGAGATGCTCTTCTGTGTGAGAGTTTTATGACGTTGGTTCTCACAGAGCCTTTTGGGTGTTGACATCCTTACAAGAGCGAGAACCACTAATCGCGACCACGACGAGGTTACCCCATGTGACTCTACCCTCCCTAGCAACCGGGCCAATTTGGTTGCTTAGGAGACCTGGCTGTAGTCACGCAGCACGCCCTGGATTTGAAATCGCGAATCCATGGTTGGTAATCAGCGTCTCTACCTCTGAGCTATCCAGGCCCCGATTTTGATGACTTTGACAGTTTTGTGCAAACAAAGGTTATAGTTATTAAGCTTATTTATTTTTTTAATGTCTGTTATCCTATTGAAGGGCTGCGCTTAGTGTCTAAGAAACGCATCTTATTAGTATCTTGTGGAAATTACCCCAACCTAATTATACAGGGCTTTGACTTATCATCGACATAACCCACGACTAGTCGATTTTGAAATTATGCCGTTTTAAACATCCCTAGCCGTTGTGTTGTTGAAATGTAATTAATTAATATATACATTTTAAATCCTAATAACTCATGATGTACTGTTGTATGTGACAATTATAGTTTATTAAAACCACAAAGTTAAAACATGAATTAGAACTGTTGTGCCAGATGATGTCCCAACAATGCCCTCTTAAAATGTAAAAAATGTCCATAAAAAACAACTCCAGGGGACAAATATTGCCCCTTAATGGAAAGGTTAATATATATCACTCTGATATGAATGCCAATAGATACATATGTACTCAAGAAAATTAAAAACTTCAACACAGGGAGCATGCCCGGACCCCCCTTGACAATAACACTTCTTTTCTTGGTCAGGTTGTTGTGCGTACCCTGAGATTAAATCCCGCAGGAATGCGATTATGAAATGTTTTTCTTTAAAAATATTTTATTTAATTTTTATAAAACAGAATGTAATGGTAATAGATACATGTTAAAAAGAACTAATATTACTTAAGAGTGTTTTTAGGTGTCAACCAAGTCCCCCAGCCATGACACCTATTTCAAATCTACTGAGTTTGCATGGATGATTTAAAGAGAAATACAAGACACAAAATACAAACAGTTTTATTTTGTTAATTTTCTTTTAGTAAGTTCATTTAGTTTTATTATCTACACTACCGGTCAAAAGTTTTGAAACACTTGACTGAAATGTTTTTCATGATCTTAAAAATCTTTTGATCTGAAGGCGTATGCTTAAATGTTTTAAATTAGTTTTGTAGACAAAAATATAATTGTGCCACCATATTAATTTCATTATAAAACTAAAATTTAATTAAAAACAAAAGTTTTTGAAATTGATGACTTGGACCAAATAATAAAGAAAAGCAGCCAATAAGTGCCCAACATAGATGGAAACTCCTTCAATACTGTTTAAAAATCATCCCAGTGTGATGCCTCAAGAAGTTGGTTGAGAAAATGTCAAGAGTACATGTCTGCAAATTCTAGGCAAAGGGTGACTACTTTGAAGATGCTAAAATATAACACAGTTTTGATTTATTTTGGATTTTGTTTAGTCACAACATAATTCACATAGTTCCATTTATGTTATTCCATAGTTTTGATGACTTTACTATTATTCTAAAATATGAAAACAATTATAATAAAGAATGAGTAAGTGTTTCAAAACTTTTGATCGGTAGTGTATAACTTACACTGAACATGGAAAACTACATTTACAGTAATTACCTCATTCAGGGGAAGGCTACATATTCACCTTCTTTAGAGATTGGCTTCAGCTCACTCTCTGTTGAGCTGAGACACATTTTGCACTGCCTCTTATGTTGAAAATATGTGCACAAATGAAGTGGCAAGAGCACAAGAAAGTGATGTAAAACTGTCTGAAGATGTAAAAATGCAATCGAATGCAACCATTACTGATACAATTACTAATTAAAACAGGTGTTTTATACAGTTTCCTGTGATTTATACAGCTTGTTGCAGCAATATGAACTTTGCATAAATGGCGGTGGTGGGTTGGATTTGGTTGATCCTGGGTCAATTAGATTGCTGTCCCCACAATGTATTTTTTCAGCCTGTTGAAGGAAATAAAAACAATATTTGTTAATTGTGAAATCAAATCATTCCCACTTGCACAGAAACTGCTTTCAGTGATTTTTAGGTGATTGAAAAATAATAAATGAAGCAATAAATCTAATAATAATTAGATTTATAATAATAATAATAATTGTTTATAAGTTTTTTTTTTTATTATTATTTTTTTGAAAGTATCAAGTACTTAATAATATATAAATACATTTGTTATTATTGATATTAATAAATACTACTACTATTACTAATAATAATACAATTATTTGTAAAGTGCTAAAGTGCTTCACATATCAGAAAATAAAAGAAAAATTAAGAAACTGGTTGTATTAAAAAGAAGTATCAAGTGTAAAAGTGTCACATATAAAGATGTCAAATAAAGCGTGGGTATAAATACTAAAATATGTCCCACCACATAGTTTGCTTCTGCTTGGATCTAACTTTTTAAGTTGCTTTGAAAAAAGCATCTGCTAAATGACTCGATGTTAAGGGAAGGTAATGTAATGAGATGCACTGAAACTCACAGGTGACTTTCTAACCGAGGTCACATACAGGAGGAGGTTTCCTGCTTTAGTGTTGTTTGGCAGTGAGACACTGAGGTAAACAAGACTGATTGGAAAAGTTCCTGTAGAAACCTGCAGAAATAAATACACTCAAAGTAGAAGATCACAGATCTCATAAAAGCAAGTGTGTAGAACATCACCCAGCAGTTGTAAATGACAGGTTGGAACATTAAGATTATGTCCACTACTTAGTTTTCAAAAATAACCAATAGGGTAGTGAACAACCTACAAGCTTTGAAAAAAAAAAAAAAGCATATGCACAACACAGAAATAGCGTCTTAGGAGTCAGGAGTTCAGTTTAGTTTTACCTTAAGACTTCAAAGACAACATTGGCATCGTTTTGTAGGTGATTCAAATTAAAGTCAAAGTTGATCACAAATGTAACCTGTGGGGAAAGAGATCAATACATTAGACTGTCAGTAAGATACACACAGTACTCATCACTGTCTCACCGACTGGTCCATCCTCAGGGCTGAATAACTCACTTGGCAAATGTGTGTGTCTGATTCTTTGATTAAAGTGCACTTTACCTCTGTTCCTTCAATCTGTAATAAAGATGTGAATCCACATAACATATACAGTAACATCTGGCTAATCTTAATATAATTGAACTGAAATTTACCAACAGTACAAAATTAGTAAATTAAGATTGACATTTGAACTGCTGATGTCAAATAGATCTTGACTGATGATGAAAATTGAGCATGTGCACGACTGTAGTTCCAGCTTTGACCACTAAAGGAAATTAAGAAAGCATGGGCCAATTTTAGAAAAAAAAAAAAAATTTGACATCCTGTGAGATCAGTCTGGTTGAACAGTCAATTGTAAACACAACATATTTAGTGTGTGTGTATATATATATATATATATATATATATATATATTAGTTTTGACTGAGCCACAGTCCTTTGAGAACGGGACCTGGACCACAAAACAAAATCCCAAAGAAACAAACAGTGAAAAAATACGATTTTGGAACAGTTCCCTGAATAAATATTATGTCTAGTCCTTGTTAATTTTCCAGAATCATTTTTCATTTCAGGACTAAGCTAAACACTTGTCCATCACACTGACCCACAGAGCCTAAAAACTCAAAGTTACTTCTTGCGACACTTACAAAAAACTCCATGCATTAGGGCTGAAGATGTTTAAAATGGGGTTGGCGCCTGGATGCCTGAGAATGATGTCCACTCTCAGAGCAATTGAGTTGATGAGGTCAGGGGTTTCCTGCACATAGACGTCATGCTCTTCACATGTGTCCTGTACATCAATGCTAAGATCTTTCTGGACGACTTGACCTGAGTTGCTAAAACGACCTCTGGAGCTGACTCAAGACAACTGCAAATCATCATCAAGGGTCAGGTTGTACTTCATATCTGTTTTTATAGAAGAAAGATTTATAAGAATATAAGAAGATTTATGATCTTTTGACCAATGTACTTGTCTCCCAACCATTTTTGTCTTAGATACAGATTTTTGATTTTTGGAAGTATTTCTCAGCTCTTTAGGTCCATACAATGTAAGTGCCAAAATTTTGAAGCTCCATAATCCACATAAGGGCAAAATAAAAGTACTACAGATGACTCTGGTGGTTAAATCCATATATTCTGAAGCGATTTGATAGGTGTGGGTGAGAAACAGATCAATATTTAAGTCCTTTTCTTAATATAAATTCTCATCCCTGCTCAGTCAATTTCAACTTTATTTTCTCATTCTCCTTCTTCTGTTATTGGTGATTCACATCGTTCTTGCATATTGCCCCTTAATGGGCAGGGAGGAGAATTTATTGATTTTTCTTTTCTTTTTTTTTAACAAAAAATGACTTAAATATTGATCTGTTTCTCACTCACACCTATCATATTGTGTCTGAACAAATGGATTTAACAACTCAAGTCATACAGATTACTTTTATGCTGCCTTGAATTATGGAGCTTCAAAATTTTGGCATCCATTCACTTGCTTTGTATGGACCTACAGAGCTGAGATATTCTTCCAAAAAACTTCATTTGTGTTCTGCAGAAGAAAGAAAGTCATACACATCTGGGATGGCATGAGGGTGAGTAAATCATGAGAGAATTAAAATGTTTGGGTGATCTATCCCTTTAAATAATAGTTCACTCAAAAATGTCTACTAAAATGTACTTATCATGTTGAATTAATCAATCATCATCTTCTGTGGAGCACAAAATCAGTTGATAGTAACTTATTCTGAAGTGTAAAAAAGAACACAAAAGTGTCAGAAAAGTAATCCATGCAACTTGTGCATCATATTCCAAGTCTTCTGAAGGCATACAATAGGTTTTAAGAAAAAATATGCTTTTGCTTTTTATGAACGTGCAAAGGAGTCTTCTGCTATGGCAGAAGTCAATATTTTAATGTAAAAAAATGTACATTTCGGCTTGTTTCTCTCCAAAACCTATCGTATGCCTTCTGAAGATTTGAAAAATGATGCACAAGTCACATGGACTAATTTTATGACACTTTTGGGTCCTTTTTTAAGCTTTAAAGTGAGTCACTTCTATGAATTGCCATTGTATTGAAATCAGAGAAAGGGACATCCTTAAAAAACTCCTTTTGTGTTCCACAGAAGAAAGAAAGTAATTTGGGTTTGAAAAAATATAAGGGTGAGAAAATTATTTTGGGTGAACTATCCCTTAAAAGAGCATAGTAAGTTGTCTTACCCACTTGTCCCACTGGATTTATCGGTCTGAATGTTGTGCAGAAACAGACTTTATCTTTGAAGCAGGACACTTGTTGTCCACCGTAGTGACAGGGTTTACTCAGAATACTGATCTTATCAGGGGTGAAGGAAACCTTGGCCGTGACCACTACAATTCCCCTGCTCCTAAAACCACACACATTATACAGCCAGAGAGTTCAAGAATGAATGCATCAATTAAAGCTCAACTGTTTAAGTGATTTATAGGTTTTGGAACAAACAGAACAGTCACACAGTAAGTTGAAGCTTAGAGAATCACTGCGGTGAAAAATGGGAACCAAGAGGACAGCTGAAGCAATCATTTTCTTGGCCACAAACAGATCCAGATATCCCACCATGACTGAGGCGACTGATGCAGCTGTTTCACTCTTAACTCAATTGTCGAAGGTGGGCAGTAAGTGAATTATTGCAAATTAGCATGGTATCCCGTTACATAGGACAGTCTAACTGGGCAGTTTTACAGCCCAACAGAGTATGAAAATCAATTGATACCCATTGTGAAATAATGGCTGATGTGTTGAAATTCTCACCAGAGTTGGACCACCTTCCCAAAACCCCAAAAAGTCGCTTTTCATATCCCCACTGCCATCTAGAGAACACCCAAAGAACATCAATCCTGGGTCCAGTTTTGATCCAAGAATTTTCTGAATTTGTGAGAACATTCAGAGTCTGGACACTTGCGAATATACTGTATTTTTTCTGTGTGGATGATTCTATTGTGTGTTTTGTGTTGTACCTGTGAGCTCTGATTTCCGATGGTTTAGATGGTCTCCATAGAAAATATAAATGGCACCTAGACCATTGCTTTCCAATGGAGCTCAAACCACCACAGCAGTTGATGGCCATGCCAAACTGACTGTTCTTTCGAGAACCCTCCAAAAAACCCTTGTTACTCAAGGTTCCCTAAAAAAACAGACAAGACTAGTACCACATGAGGGGACCGACATAATGACAGAACTTTTGTTTTGGACGAACTATCCCTCTAAATAGAGTTTCATAGGGTGCGTTGGCAGCGTGCCTACAGTATGATGCTTTAAAGTGCTGTCTCAGGAAGCAGCGCACTAGGTTTTGGTACTGACCCAAAAAGTGTTCTCTTTTGATAAGCTCCAATGGACAAGGAAGAGTGAAGATGTGGAAGAGTAAAAGGAGGAACCAGCAGTAGAAAATCAATCACCTTGGTAATGGAGAACAGGTAGACTCTCCCAGTTTCAAACTTCTCTTCACTCATGAACATTGGCGCTTCAACCAGCAGCAGATCAGTCACACCATCAGAATCCACATCAACAGGACAGAGAACACTGCCAAAATAAGATCCGATCTACAAACCACAGACATGATAATTAGACCTATATTTGCCATCCCTAAACTACACGTAAAAGCAAAACAAACTGTCATTGGTCACTTTAAATGAAGATCAGTTGGTATTTTCCTGTCTAAGTGGCTGGTTCTTGGCCAGAAGAAGCTGAAAAGTGGACCAGACATTGCTGTATGCTGTTAGTCAAAAGTCTGGTTATGTAAGACTATAGAGAAACAGTGTACCTGCTCTCCTCACAGTGAATCTACAATGGCAACAACCACATAAAACTGTCTGTTAATAATTAGGTGCATACAACAAAGCCAACTAATGGATACAGCATACAGTAATGCTGACTCTCCAAGTAATGAACTGTGATTTCTGTCCTCCAGGATTCTCTAAAAAGCACTTCTGGGGAAAATGTCTACTTTCTGAGCAGTTTGGTGAACAACAGTCCCAATCCAATTATAAGCTCCGGCTGCACCCAGTATTATCACATCCTACAATTAAAACAAACGATGTAAACTACTAGCAGATGTTTGAAATATCCGAAAATAAACATTGATGGAATTTCATAGCAGACACCTTATTTTTGGTCTGGTGTGCACTGAATCCCACTTGGGACATTTCCATTGTGAAATCAGCAACACCTTTTCCGACACCTAACATAAAGGTAAAATGGGATGTCAGCAAAAAAAAAAGAAAAAAGAAAATTGTGATTCATATGCTAGATGCTTCTCAATAGACCACACATTTCCATTATACAGTATTACCTTTAAAGGAATGCTTCACCCAAAAATGAAAATTCTGTTATTGTTTACTAACGCCCTCAACATTCCCAAACTTGTATTCTTTTTAGTCTTCTGTAGACCACAAAAGGAGATTATACAGAATGTTAAAACTCTTTTTCATACAGTGAAAGTGAATGGTGACCAAGCTCCACAAATGACAAAAATCACCATAAAAGACCATTTATACTATTTGATATTTACATATTCAAGTTTGGCATGTCACGACACGTCAAACATCTTGGTGTGCCTCATTTGAATATTTGAATGATATATGAGAGCTTTGATCTCTAACTTGAATTCAGACCTTACCTCACACAAAACTATCATATGGCTTCAGAAGACTTTAAGTGCGTTTGTAGTGCTTTTGGTAATTTGTGGCACTTGACAACCCCTGCTCACCATTTACTTTCATATAGTATGGAAAAGAGAAGTATCAACATTTTGCTAAACTTCTCCTTTTGTGTTCCATGGAAGAAAAACAATGATATAGGTTTGTAGAGCCGAGGAGGGTGGGGCCGGGCTGGAATAAGACACACCCGGTCCCCAATCAGCCTGATGGGCCGCGCGAGGGTTAAAGGCGGCCGGGGACGACAGTTCGAGAGAGAGAGAATTGCAGGCAGCTGTACTGTGTGTTTTCGGTTGTGTGTTTTGTTTAAATTGTTTATTAAATTATTATTTATATTATTAAGCCGGTTCTCGCCTCCTCCTTTCCACTGAACCCCCTTACAAGGTTTAAAATGACATAAGGGTGAGTAAATTCTGATAGAAATTACATTTTGGGGTTAACTATTTCTTCATAAACAACATACAATAAAATAAACATAATTATGGACCTTCAGTGTTGAAGATTCGATCTCCAAGAGTTCCAACGATCTCTAGAAGTGATTGTGACACATTGAAAAAGTATTTGTCTGTTGGAGAGCTGGCTATTGACTTTATCTCAGCAATGAGTTTACCTGTGTTAGTGTCATTTCTCAGGTAATATCTGTGCTTGGAGCACCTAGATCAGAGCAAAAATACAATCTCTTCACAATATTCAATTATACAGTGGGGTCCGAAAGTCTGAGACTTGTGAAAATGCTTTTATTTAGCATTTCTTTCTAATTTAATTGTTAATTTGACACATTTTCATGACATTATCAGCATCTTTTATTCATTTTACCTGAATTATGTTTCTTCGTTTTTATTATTATTTTTTCTTTCAAAATCCCAATGCTTTCTGTCTATTCCCAGGTTTAAATTAGATTTTGAATACCAGATTTTCAATGTGGACTTTTGAACCATGAAAGTTAAGACCCACATAAGAATGTGAATTCACTCTTTTAATTAGGACTGTTAATGTAACCACAATGCCAAAGCTAGTAATATTTTGGTTCTCACACACCAAAATAAATTTGTCCCTTAGTGCATTATCATGTGACTCTCTATCCATTACCACCACCATCACTTTAGTGGCCCCAAGATGACCTCCATTGTTGGTTAAGAATGCATTCTTTCGGGAGAGTCGTGTGGCGCCCTGCGAGGTTCGGACGTGTAAGCGGCGAGCTCTGCACACTTTGCTAGTTTTAATACTTTTTATGTCATAAACCAGTGAGATTTGATACACCCTGATCCTTACCTGTTCTAGGAAGACAATATGTCAAAGAATCCAAAATCCTCAGGCTCTGGACACATTAAAAGTCACCTATGTGCTCAAGCTGATGCCCACCAGAGGCCGCGGACAAGGGAGTCAATTTGGCCAGAGAAGTGAAGGTGATTCGGCGTGAATTGCTGAACGTGTTGGCAATGCTGATGAAGGTTTTTGCTGACTTGGAGGATCTTGCTGCAATACGTTGATCGATCACTGCCATGGAGATGAAATTCACTGATATGGTTACAAGAGTGGGGGATGTCGAGGAACGGATTGATTATCTGGAGTCGGGCTCTTTCCGAGTCTGCTCAACATAACAGGCCATAAACTGGAAATCGAGCGAGCTCACAGAGTTCTGGCTCGGCGATCTGCTGAGGGAGACAGGCCCTGATCAATTCTGGCCAAATTTCTGAGATCATCCGATAAAGATCTCGTGTTACGCGAGGTGAGGAGTAAAGGAAGGCTTTCTTGGAAGAACCACAGCATTTTCTTGTTCCCAGACTTTGCGAATTTGACAAGAGAGAAACGTGATCGATTCAAGGAATGCAAGAAACTCTTACATCAATGGAAGGTCGCTTTTGCACTGATGTTCCAGGCCAAATTGAGAATAGATGCTAAGGATGGCTGTAAAACATTCACATGCCCACAGCAAGCATTGTCCTTCATAAAGTCAATGGAGTTAAGTCATTTTGTGGTTCTCATGTTGCAGCCGAGTGGACCTGACTCACTGAACATTCACTTGACTGTTCGAGGAACTGAGCGCCTTTTTTGTTTCTTTTTGTGCTGGTTCCGCCTAGCGGCTGGAGTTTGTTTTGTGTAGTAACACTCCTTCGGGACAGTGTTGTGGATAAATCTGCACGTTCTTTGTGCTTATACCTCCTATTGGCTGGAGTTTGTTTTGTAGAGTATTTCTTGCAGGTCATTGGAGTGATTATGTCATTTGTTGCACTCATGTAGCAGTTGAATGGGACGGCTCACTGAATATTTGTTTGACTGTCCAAGGAAAATGTCCTTTTTTTTTTTTTTTTTGCTGGTTCTACTAGCGGCTGGAGCTTGTTTTGTGGAGGAACACACATTCGGGACAGTTATGTGGATGAATCTACACATTCTTTGTGTTTATTCCGCCTACTGGCTGGAGGTTGTTTTATAGATTATCTTTTGTTGTGTAAATCTGTCTCACAAAATTTGTATAGAAACACCGGACTTGAGCATTCCGAAGGCAAAGTTGTCCCGGGGGCCCTCGTAGGCTTACATGGACTGTTTGAGTTTAGAGGGATGGATGCCGGTTGGTGCTGTCGTGCGCGGGGTTAATGCACACATTTTTCTTTTTTCTGTTTGGTTGGTTCTGGGGAACGTTGGGGGTCTGATTGTTGCACTAATGTTGGAATGTGATCTTTATAATTTTATTTTTGACACACAATCTATTTTTTCTAATATTTCAAAATGTAAGTATGAGTGGATCCATGTGAAATGTGAATGGGTTGGGGCACCCCATAAAAAGAAGGAAAGTTATTTCTTTTCTTAAATGTAAGAAATATAATATAGTGTTTCTTCAAGAAACGCATCTTTCCCCACATGGAGACATGTTTTCTTTAGTGCTGGCACAAGTAAGAGCAGGGGAGTCATTACATTGATAAGTAAACATCTACAATTCAAATGTCTCAAACAGATTAAAGATAAATTAGGATGAGTCATTATTGTTTTAGCAGAAATTCAGGGGCAAAGTCTTATTTTGGCTAATATTTACACACCTAACGCTGATGATCAGGGCTTTTTTTTATAGATCTTGAAGGGATGTTGCAAGCTGCTGGCACCCCTCATGATATAATATAGGGAAGAGACTTTAATCTATTGATTGACTCAATCCTTGACCACAGTGAAGTAAAAGTGTGTAAGCCCCCTAGAGCAACATTGATGCTTCACAGGATGTGTAAAAATCTTGGTCTTACAGATATTTGGAGACATTTGAACCCATCTGGTAGGGACAATAAATTTTTTTCATCAGTTCATAAGATTGATTCTAGAATAGATTTTATATATATATATATATATATATATATATATATATATATATATATATATATTTATATATCTAAGTCCCTCATTTCATCTGTTGTTGATTGCTCAATTGGAAACATCTTAGTCTCAGATCACACCCTGGTGTGTTTAGAGATGTTGCCACATACGGAGAAAAAGAAATCATTTAGATGGGGCTTTAATGTATCCCTTTTGCAAAATCCTGAATTCAGTGTTTATATGGAGACCAATTGGTCCTCATTATCCTCTGTGGGTGTGGCTTGGGAGGCACTTAAGGCTGTTCTTAGGGGTCGGATCATACAGTATGACTCATTCACCAAAAAATCCAAAGCACAAGAACTTGTGGAATTGGAAGAAAATATTAAAAGTGCTGACGCAGAGCTGAAGCGCCAAATGTCATCTGATGGCCTCAGAGAACTGACCTGATTGAAATATAGATATAATACTATTTTGTCGCGGTAGATGGAGTTTTGGCTATTCGGGGGACAAAGCAGGGAAGCTTTTGGCTAGCTATATAAAGCAGAGAGAGTCTTTTTCTACCATTCCCTCAGTGAAATCTGCTGGTGGTGAAATATTTACCTCGGCCATTGATATTAATAATGCTTTTAAAGAATTCTATCTTGATCTCCATAGTTCCACATCTTCGTCTACTGTTGAAGATATTAGAAACTTTGTGGAACCATTAGATCTCCCTAAACTGACGACTGAGCAAAAAATTCTCTTGATTCTGAGATAACCTTGGAGGAGCTTGGCGAAGTAATTAAGGCCTTGCCTACAGGCAAGGCTCCGGGGCCATATGGCTTTGCCGCTGAATTTTTTAGATCTTACGCTACAGAACTGGCTCCAATTTTGCTAGAAGTTTATACGGGATCATTAAAGAATGGAAAGCTTCCGCCAACCATGACACAAGCTAGGATAAATCTGATTCTTAAAAAGGACAAAGATCCAAGCATTACTGTCCGATTTCCTGATCCAGATAGATGTAAAAATATTGTCAAAAATTTTGGCTAACCGATTAAGTAAAATTATGACATCTCTTATACATATAGATCAGGTGGGGTTTATTCGGGGCTGCAGCTCTTCTGATAACATTAGGCATTTCATCAATATCATGTGGTCAGTTGCGAACGATCAGACACCGGTCACTGCCATCTCACTTGATGGTAGGGGGGAGGGGTTTAATGTATACATTGATTCCGTATTTTATGTTATGTTTGTTTGTCTTATGAATGGAATCAATAAAAATTGTTAATAACAAAAAAGAATGCATTCTTTCTATAAAATCCCAAAACATCCAGACATGCACAAACCAAAAAAAGAAAAGGAAGTGTTACAGCTGTTAGAGTATCTTTAATTTTTTGCTCAAAAATCTACTTTAGTCACGTTCATATGGGGTGCATTCACTGAACAGGTCCTCCACTTTTGCGAGCTGTGTTTCAGCACAAAACTTGCATCTTATTCACTAACAAACTGCTATAGTTGTGCAATGCATATTTTTAAATATACCCTGCTCTTATTCTTTTCAGAGCAAACACTCCTCATCTCAATGTAAATGAGGTTTATTACAGATGCTTATTTACACTCAGAACCAGCATGCGAGATGGAGAACTGCGATGTGCAATTGGCGTTCAACATAGGTTTGTACTGTTTTGTGATTTCCATTATTCTTAGTGAATCGGATGCTGAAACAATAAAAATAATAATAATAATTTAAAAAAAATAGCAGCAGACACAATTCATAGTGAATTTCCCCTGAAATTAATACATACTACATTGTATATGGTCTTAAAGGGGTCATGACATGAGGAATTACATTTTCTTTGACCTTTTAACATATGAGAGGCCATTGCACTATAAAAACATACTGAAAGTTTCAGAACTCAAAACTTTCTCACTGCAAAAAAGAGCATTTGTTGAAACTAAGCTGCCAAAATGACTCGTTCTCTACTTCTTCCACACTGTGATGTCACACTGTGGTAGACATCTGCATCTGACCACCTCCACAACACATCAGTGCCTACTTGCCTACAGAGTGGTGGTGGCATAGTGGACTAAAGCACTGAACGTCATGGTTACTGGTGTAACCTCCGTTCCCTGATGGAGGGAACGAGACGTTGGTGTCGATGTAGTGACACTAGGGGTCACTCTTGGGAGCCCGAGACACCTCTGGTCTTTGATAAAAGGCCAATGAAAATTGGCGAGTGGTATTTGCATGCCACTCCCCCGAACATACGGGTATAAAAGGAGCTGGTATGCAACCACTCATTCAGGTTTTACGCTGAGGAGCCGATATAAGGTCCGGCCATTTCAGCGGGTAGTTCAGCGTTGTGGCAGGAGGGACCAACGTCTCGTTCCCTCCATCAGGGAACGGAGGTTACACCAGTAACCATGACGTTCCCTATCTGTCACTCACTCGACGTTGGTGTCGATGTAGTGACACTAGGGGTCCCTATACAAAACGCCACAAGGCTGAACTGTGTTACGTGAACTGGCGGTGTGTGGTGGGCAGACTTGCTGTGTGCCTCATAGCCAGCACACCAGGTCGACACGTAACCTCCCCCAACACAGTTATGAGTGTCGAACGGCCCTTTTTGGGGACAAGTCGACTACCCAGAGATAGAGACAGGCTTAACCCAGTCATGGCCTCTTTCCCCTTCTCTTTTTCCACTCCCTAAAAAAGAAGGGGGATTATCCGACTGGGCCGCCAGGTCTAGTCGGGGGGTGTCCCTCCCAAGGGGAGGACACCGCGGAGACCACACCTCGCCCCAAGAGAGGGGGGATATTTAAGTGGAAGAATACATCACATGGTCTTTCCAACCATGTGGAGAGCCTTCAAGGTAGATCCTACCCAATGGGGGAGGAGTTACTACAACATGGAGACTGAGGGGCTCTGCCCAAGGAAGACGCAGTTTGCCAGTAGGGAAACGAACTAGCGGAAGATATAGATCGCATGGGGTTAGCCTTACAGGGAACCGCCACATGCGGAGCACCTACCCCAGAACCGGGCTCTTAGTTAGCGCGTGTACTGGGCCGGCAGCGAGTCTCTCCGAAAACTCGACTGCCACAGGGCTCGGAGGAAGTCAACCAGGGAACAACCTTTGTGAACACTACTGGGAATTAACAGCGCACGTCTTCAGCTCAAAAGGAGGTGGAAGGCGCTATGTGCAAGCGATACACCCGGCCGGCTATCCCGGGCTTATCCGCTTGTGTTGCGTGCCACTACCTGGGACGAAACCGGTTCCACCCGTAGGTTGTAGAACCTTGCAAAGGTGTTGGGTGTTGCCCAGCCCGCTGCTCTGCAATGTCTGTTAGAGAGGCACCTCTGGCCAGGGCCCAAGAAGCCGCTACACCACGAGTAGAATGGGCTCGTAGCCCTACCGGGGGCGGCATGTTTTGGGCGAGACATGCCATAGTTATGGCGTCAATGAGCCAGTGGGCGATCCTCTGCTTGGAGACAGCGCTTCCTTTCCGCTGTGCACCGAAGCAGACAAAGAGCTGCTCAGAGAGTCTAAAGCTCTGCGTGCGATCCAAATAGATGCGCAAAGCGCGCACCGGACACAGCAACGCCAGGGCTGGGTCTGCCTCCTCCTGGGGCAGCGCTTGCAGGTTCACCACCTGGTCTCTAAAAGGAGTGGTGGGAACCTTGGGCACATAGCCCGGTCGGGGGTCTCAGGATCACATGAGAATAGCCCGGACCGAACTCCAGGCACGTTTCGCTGACAGAGAACGCTTGCAGGTCACCTACCCTCTTGATGGAAGTGAGCGCAGTCAGGAGGGCAGTCTTCAAGGAGAGTGCCTTAAGCCCGGCTGACTGCAAAACTCAAAGGGGGCTCTCTGTAGACCCTGAAAAACTACAGAGGTCCGATGAGGGAACAAGGCGTGGCCTGGAGGGATTCAGCCTCCTGGCGCCTCTTAGGAACCTGATGATCAGATCATGCTTCCCTAAGGACTCACCGTCGACTGCGTCATGGTGTGCTGCTATGGCAGCAACGTACACCTTCAAGGTGGAAGGGGACAGCCTCCCTTCCAACCTCTCTTGCAGGAAGGAAAGCACTGATCTGACTGCGCACCTCTGGGGGTCTTCCTGATGGGAAGAACACCACTTAGCGAACAGACACCACTTAAAGGCATACAGGCGCCTCGTAGAGGGAGCCCTAGCCTGAGTGAATGTGTCTACCACCGCAGGTGGGAGACAGCTTAGGTCTTCCACGTCCCGTCCAGGGGCCAGACATGGAGATTCCAGAGGTCTGGGCGCGGGTGCCGGATGGTGCCCCTTCCCTGAGAAAGAAGGGCCTTTCTCAGGGGAATTTGCCCGGGGGAGCTGTCACGAGGAGCGTGAGGTCCGAGCACCACGTCTGGGTGGGCCAGTAGGGTGCTTACCAGGACGACCTTCTCCTCGTCCTCCCTGACCTTGCACAGGGTCTGTGCGAGCAGGCTCACTGGGGAAAACGCATATTTGCGAATGCCAGGGGACCAGCTGTGTGCCAGCGCGTCTATGCTGAGGAAGGCCTCGGTGAGGGCGTACCAGAGCGGGCAGTGGGAGGATTCTTGGGAGGCGAACAGGTGCACCTGTGCCTGACTGAATCGACTCCAAATCAGCTGGACCACCTGAAGGTGGAGTCTCCACTCTCCCTTGAGGGTAACCTGTTGTTACGGCGCATCCGCCGAAGTGTTGAGGTTGCCCGGGATGTGAGTGGCTTGCAGCGACTTGGTGCTGCTAACTCCGTTGGAGGAGACAGCGGGTGAGTTATGACATACAGCGGGAGCGCAGACCGCCTTGGCGGTTGACATATGCTACCGCTGCCGTGCTGTCTGTCCGAACTAGCACGTGCTTGCCCTGGATCAACGGCCGGAACCTCCGCAGGGCGAGCAGAATTGCCAGTAACTCGAGGCAGTTGATGTGCCAACGCAGCTGCGGACCCGTCTAGAGGCCGGCAGCTGCGTGCCCGTTGCCAACAGCGCCCCAGCCCATTTTGGAGGCGTCTGTCGTGACCACGACGCGCCTGGAGACCAGTTCTAGCGGAACACCTGCTCGTGGAAACGAGAGGTCGGTCCAAGGGCTGAAAGACGGTGACAGACCGACGTAATGGCCACGCGGTGTGTCCCGTGGCGCCATGCCCGTCTCGGGACTCGAGCCTGGAGCCAGTGCTGAAGCGGCCTCATATGCATCAACCCGAGCGGGGTGGCCACCGCCGAGGACGCCATATGCCCCAGGAGCCTCTGAAAATGTTTCAGTGGAACCGCTGTTTTCTGTTTGAACGCCTTCAAACAGGCCAGCACTGACTGGGCACGCTCGTTCATAAGGTGCGCCGTCAAGGAGACTGAGTCCAACTCCAAACCGAGAAAAGAGATGCTCTGAACCGGGAGGAGCTTGCTCTTTTCCCAGCTGACCCGAAGCCCTAGTCGGCTGAGGTGTGAGAGCACCAGGTCCCTGTGTGCGCATAACCCGTCTCGAGAGTGAGCTAGGATTAGCCAGTCGTCGAGATAGTTGAGAATGCGAATGCCCACCTCCCTTAACGGGGCAAGGGCAGCCTCTGCGATCTTCGTAAAGACGCGAGGAGACAGGGACAGGCCGAAAGGGAGGACTTGTACCGATACGCCTGACCCTCGAACGCAAACCGCAGGAAGGGTCTGTGTCGAGGAAGGATCGAGACGTGAAAGTACGCATCCTTCGAGTCTACCGCCGCGAACCAATCTTGATGCCGGACGCTCGCTAGAATGCGTCTTTGCGTCAGCATCTTGAACAGGAGTCTGTGTAAGGCCCGGTTCAGTACTCGCAGGTCCAAGATTGGCCGCAACCCACCGCCTTTTTTCGGTACAATGAAGTAGGGGCTGTAAAACCCCCTCTTCATCTCGGCTGGAGGGACAGGTTCTATCGCGTCCTTCCGTAGGAGGGTAGCGATCTCCGCGCAAGGTAGCAGCGTTTCCATCTTTCACCAAGGTGAAGTGGACACCGCTGGACCTGGGCGGATGCCCAGCGAAGTGAATCGTGCAGCCGAGTCGGACGGTCCGGACCAGCCCTCGCGACGGACTGGAAAGCGCAAGCCATGCACCCGAGTTCCGCGCAAGGGGGACCAAAGGGACAACGGCATCGGATGTACCGGCGGGTGGGGCCTCGCGGCGGGGCGGAGCTTGAGGTGCCACACCCCATCGTGGCCGTGCTGAGTCCGAGGACATCGAAGCACTTACCTGGCTCCTTGTGACCACCCCCGGAACAGCCTGGGACGGGGGAGGAAGAGGCCTGTCCTCATGACCCGTGGAGACTGTCACATCGGGGGCGGATTTGTGCCACAGCTGGGCGCTCAGGGCGGGAGACCGCCGCTGGAGCGCCAACCTGCCAACTGGAGTGGTGGACGGTGGTCGTGATGCCAGCCGTACACACCGAATATGTGACCCAGGGAACAAGGAAACCACTCTTGCGGAGCTCTTGAGTACTGCAGCCACTTGGGCATGCAGCGCAATTAAATGCAAAAGGTAACAAAAAGAAGATCTGCTTACCAGCTCCAGAGCAGCGGGTTTCGTTGTCCCTGGGTCGCCCGTCTCAGGGGCGCTTCGAAGACCTCCGTGGGTTCTTCGGTGCCGGCTGTGAGACGGGTGGCGTCGGCTTCCTGCGGTGGGCTCCACGCCGGGGCCGGGCCGGAGGGGCGGGCTGCGGCGGAGCCGGTGCAGTCACCGCAGGGGGACGCCTTCGGCGATGAGTAGATGGGGGGATCTTGAGCCACGCCGGGGCAGGACAAGCCGGCTAGCATCCATCTACTGCTCTACCATCGAGAACTGCTGGGCAAAGTCCTCGACAGTGTCGCCGAATAGGCCCGCCTGGAAAATGGGGGCAGCAAGGAATCGTGTCCTGTCGGCCTCACCCATCTCGACCAGGTTGAGCCAAAGGTGGTGCTCCTGGACCACTAGTGTGGCCATCGTCCGCCCGGGAGACCGCGCCGTGACCTCCGTCGCTCGGAGAGCGAGGTCGGTCGTCGAGCGCAGTTCCTGCATCAATCCCGGGGCGGAACTACCCTCGTGCAGTTCCTTTAGCGCCTTGGCAGACTTGCAGGAGAGCCATGGCGTGCAGGGCGGAGGTGGCTTGTCCAGCAGCGCCGTAGGCTTTGACCGTCAGAGACGACGTAAACCTACAGGCCTTGGACGGGGGCTTTGGGCACCCACGCCAGGTGGCGGCGCTCTGCGGGCATAGGTGCACCGCGAGCGCCTTTATCCACCGGGGGATTGCCGAATAACCCTTGGCCGCCCCACCATCGAGGGTAGTGAGAGCGGGAAAGCTGAAAAGATCGGGACCGGGCAGTAAAAGGTGCCTCCCGCGATCTTGTCAGCTCTTCATGCACTTCCGGGAAGAAAGGAACGGGGCGGGGCGTGGCTTTGAGCGGCGCCGCGAGCCCAGGAACCAATCACAGAGCCGCGAGGGTTCAGGGAAGAGCGGTGAAATCCACTCTAACCGACGCTCGCGGCTGTCCGGGAAAGCATGTCGTCATCTCCGCGTCAGCCTGTGACTGGGCGATCGACCCCGAAGGGAGGAGCCCAGCCGAGGCTTCCGACTGGACGAGCCCGCTCTCCGATGCTGCGCTCGAGAGCTCATCACTTTCGCGGGCTCCGAATAAGAGGTCGAACTCGCCGTGAGACGAGCCGGCGGACTCACCCGGAAGCCCGATCGGGGCAGACGAGCGTGCTGGGGAATGGGAGTTCCGCGGGGGGATACCCGGCGGAGGCGGTCCCATTGGGGTCCCCAAATCGCCCCCAGTGCTAGCCGCGCTGGCCTCAAACCCGTGGGTAAAAGGACCGAGGCGGGAGCCTCTGGGGTGGCTCGCTTCCTTACGAAGGCGAGCCGCGACCGCAACGTTGCCATGGACACATTCTCGCAATGAGAATGTGACCATCCACGAACGCTGTCTCCGCGTGAGCAGTGCTCAGACACGAAAGACAGTGATCGTGACCGTTAGAAGGCGAGAGATAACGAGCACAACCAGGAATAACACACAATCGGAAAAGCATCTTTAAAAAGACGCGTCTTTAAAAAGACGTTCCGTGTGTGCGCTCTTTTAGAGAAATATATACTCTTTTAGAGGGGAAAAATGCTCTTTCAGAAAATATACTCTCTTGTTTTTCTGCCGAAGCGCCCAGGGGCGTTCTCTGCAGTGCACCAGTGCAGAGGAGGGAGAAGCCGCTGAAATGCGCCGTCAGATCCAGCAGAGGTGAATGAACAGTAGTATTCAGCTCAATGAGCATGACCGTTCGGCTCCGAAGAGAAAATCTGAATGAGTGGTTGCATACCAGCTCCTTTTATACCCGTATGTTCGGGGGAGTGGCATGCAAATACCACTCGCCAATTTTCATTGGCCTTTTATCAAAGACCAGAGGTGTCTCGGGCTCCCAAGAGTGACCCCTAGTGTCACTACATCGACACCAACGTCGAGTGAGTGACAGATAGGGAACTGGTAAGCAGAAGGTTGTTGGTTCAATCCCCATAGCACCACCATTGTGTCCTTGAGCAAGGCACTTAACTCCAGGTTGCTCCAGGGGGACTGTCCCTGTAATAAGGGCTATAATAAATGCTTTGTAAGTCACTTTGGATAAAAGCATCTGCCAAATGCATAAATGTACTTTAACTTGTCACTTCTGTAACCCCACCCAGTAGAGGTGAACAGTGAGAGTGCAGGTCAAGTAGAGAGCTACTGTATTATGAAAAATAAATGCAAACAGCAAAGAAACGTTTCTAAAAAGCTTTTTAAATTATTATTTATGTTATTTTTTAAGGGTAATTTCTCTCATTTAATTATTAATAATTTTTTCATTATTATTTTATTATCTATCAAAATGAAGTCATAGCAGTTTGTATGAAAGAACACAACACGTTTCGGATGTGTTACACACGGTTTACACATGGTCGGGAGCAGGTACAAATTTTGAGCATGCCGACTAACGTTTTGAAAATATGAAAACTTTCATGAATCCGAAAATTTACATCAGACCGGCTTTACGAATGAGTTACACGAAAATTCATTCTGCTCGTGTTTCATGAATGATGACCATTCAATCTAAAGTGGAGGTGCTCCAAACGTATTAAGTCATTCATACCTTGCAAAATCAATGGCTTTGAATGTATTTGTCTCTAATCCTTTTTTCTGCTGAATATTTGAAGCGGCTTTAATCATGGCCTCTTTTGTCTTGTAAGAGTTCAGATAGAACTCAAAGGAGCTATCAACAGCATACACTGACCTGTTCAAAAGAAACAGATATACAAACATCTTACATAAACTAGGTATAGAAAAGCAACAAAAGACAAACCCAGGTAATAAGTACACAACCTGTTTTCACTTGCCTGAGTGCTATGAGGTCCAATATCTAAGCTTTCCAACAGTTTCTTGAGGAAACCAACAATTGGATCCCATGGGTGTATACTGTTGAAGCCATCCAAAACAATGGCAATGTCCATAAGACTGTCACACTCTGTTTCAGATGGAACAACACTCACGTTAATATTTTGCTACTATATAATATCATTTATGATATACTGTCGGTGAACTGTGACAGTACACTTCCAGAGAGAAGAAATAAAACTGTCTTCATACTTTGAAGGGCAGTAGAGAAGGCCGACTGCAGTGAAAACTGTGGACTCACTTCAGCACAGACTCCTGGGTAAAAATACAGACTGCCTCAGAGCTGGGCCCACAGAGGACCACATGTCTGAAACACACACACAGATAAAATTGTATGTGATTTTTTTTAATGTGATTTAAAAAAAACAGTTTGTGGTAAATTTGTGGCAATTTTTTCCACAGGTGTTTGCCAGAACAGTATATTTTTATAAGAGTACTATGTCATATATGGGTACCAGTGCAGGTTATTACAGAATTTAATAAGATAATATTTGATTGTGAAATTATGATTTCAGATGCAAAGTGTCCCTGATTATGAATTTTACAGCATGGGAGAAACAACCTACACAAAATATCAGAAAATAATTTCTTACTATAAATCCGCCGTTCTTGGTTGTTTGAGTGAGAGTGAGACCTAAACTCATGTTGATGTTGTTGCTGCTGGAGACAGTTGGCATATCAACATTATCTGTGAGAACATTAAATACGGTGACATCTTTATCTATATGGGTGTTAATTTACAATACACTTACTAAATTTTTAGCAGGCTAAAAGTCCAAGGATTTGCTTTGGAATGTCACTGCAGCTCAAGATCAGGGGCCTGATGTATAAACGTGTTTTCCACGCTCATATCGGGATTTATAAAAAATAAACTTAGCGTAAATATGTGCGCACCGTACGGACACTCTTGACTGTGCGTACGCACTCTTTTACTGGTGTGTGTGTGAACTGACGACTCGAGCTGGACAAATAATGAACTGAACAGACTGATTACAAACT
Organism: Myxocyprinus asiaticus; assembly: GCF_019703515.2. NCBI lineage: Eukaryota > Metazoa > Chordata > Actinopteri > Cypriniformes > Catostomidae > Myxocyprinus > Myxocyprinus asiaticus. The sequence continues at coordinate 25,349,018 of NC_059385.1, read as the reverse complement.
CTGATTTTCATTTAATTCACATTTAAAAAAGTATGTAGTTAAGCACTTGAAACAGAAGTAATCGTTATCAAGCCAATAGAAGGCTAAATTATTTTATGTAACTAGTAGTTGAACGGACCATTGGAGAGACATGTCTCATCAGAAACAGTTTTGTACAGCTGCAAACAGGTACAGCAATGCATATAAAATGTGCATCAAATGTGCTGCCTGCTCCTCTTCATCCCAAATATCGCAATGAAACCCCCATTCTAGTCTAATAAAAACATGCTGAAAAGTACATTTGCCGTTCAGCTGGGGTGTCTGTGTGGGTGTCTCGTGCCGATTTTGATTTTCGATTTTGAGTGTATCCCTTCCATGGAGAACCCAACAGGAGCCTGAAAAACAGTGAGAGGTGTTAGATAGTTCTACCATCCTGAATGAAAGGTTTAGCTGAGATTGCAGAGTACAAAACACATTATTTTACTGGATGTTCTGGATTGTCTATATTTAACTTTTTTATTACATGTAGGCTAATATTTATATTTTTATATTTATAGTTTCCTCTATTTTTAAGTTTATAGAGTTTGGGGAAGGGCAACTGTATCTGTTTGTCTGCAATAGTATAAGAGAGGATTGTTTGTGAATATTGTTCATTGTTATTTTAGCAGTTGAGCTTGGTGATGCTAGTGGCTAAATTACACACATCACCTTTAATGACTAGTGATAGCACAGTAGGGTGTGTGTATCTGAAAGCATATCTAAGTTTATGTGAGTGTAGGTGCAGGCAGCTTCTTTATATTATACATCTAAACACACCCACTAAATTACACAGAACATCACTAGGTCACTTAAGCATGATAAGGTGCTCTGCCCAGACTAAACACATCATTCCTCAAACAGTGACACACAAGCTTACTTCCCATCCTATGAGAAAAACAAAAACAAAACAAACCTGCCTTTAAAGGTGCACTCTGTAATTTTTCCTCATGAAAAAAAAAAGGATTTACTCCCAAATAAATAAATTGTAATTTTGAAACATATGTATAAATCATGACTAATCACATGAGATGAAGACTCCAGTCCTATCAGTAACCTTATGAAAGCTGTTTTATTATACATGGGGGAGGGGCGCCATTATGGGGGCTGCCATGTTAGGATCACATGACCAGGATCACATGATACTACTTGCTTAATTTCAGTAACTGCTCTAATATTACACACTTCTGGATTACATTTTCATGACTGATGGTGAATATTAGTGAAGTAATAATATTGGAATTACAAATTGTGCTTCTTTACCTCATATTACGCTAAAACGTGCAATTTTCCCGGCTTGTATAGCTAATGTGCATGCGCGTTAGCGAGTTAATTAACAGGCGATGTCTGTATCTAAAAGGTGATTGCCTCTTTTTCCTGTAAGGTGGGACTTCCTTTCTACATCCGTTGGCCGTTGGGTGCTAAAGCTTCTTAGTTGAGCGTTGCAATTTCCCCCATTCATTTAAATAGTGACCCGTCTAAAAAAATGCAAGCTAGTCTCATAGAATGAACGTTACTATTACTAAATTTTTTCAAACTGAATTTTATGTGCTGCTGTCTATGTTTCGTCACAGTTTTCTGATGAAATAAACACTAGAGGTGCAACAACAAACAAATCATGACTACAACGGCTAATTATGACTTTATAAACACTTATTTTTTTGCACTATTACTCACACACTGCTATGTTATCATGTCAAAACTCTTTTACTATAACACATCATTTGAAAAACTATATGTTTTAAAGCTTGTTTTACAGACCGATTTACATTTTCACACTTAATCCAATGTGATTAGCTTGCGTGGTAGCTCATCTGATAGAGTCCACAGTTCAAACTCAACCAAGCATGCAAGCTAACACGTGACATGAAACTGTCATAGAAGTGACACAAAATGACATGCTTGCTTCAGAAAATAACCTTTTCATGTCGCATTTGCTTTTTCCACACTATCGGTTAGGTTTAGGTATTGGTTAGGAGTAAAGATGTCTGATATGTTCACCTCTCATTTGCTTTTGGAACACTATTGGTGAGGTTAAGGTTAAAGTTTTAGGTTAGGGAGGTACATTTTACTCATTAAAATCTCGTCTGATTACGACACCATTTCACTCGCTTTTAGCAGCAAATTGTGTAATAAGGCACATCATTTCTTTTTGCCATGATAACATAGTTTTCATGAGATCAGGCTGAAAAAACAGCATGGATGGACACAAAAACACGTTCAGTGTGTAAGGCTCCTTCGAATTCAAGTGTAGTCTGTGTATATCGGCTGTTTCACCACGGCTTTGAATGTGGCTTATCCAATCAAAATTTAGAATCGAACTCAATATCTGTTTTATAGTTTTACTGATTTTCGTCTTTTTAAATTGTGAAGCTGTTTTTGCACTGATGCCAGATTTATCATTTGTTGGTTATAAATAATCTTATCTTTTAGTTTGTGTCCAACAAATTCAACATTGAAAGAGAAAATAATGAAATCAGATGAAGTACCTTTATTTGTAAAGTATTTAATTAACTAAATACCTACTTTTCAAAAAATAGGCATTACCATATGGCTATTATAATATTTAAAAAAAAATTCCCCCACAAATGTCATGCTAAAATATCTATATTGTGATATCTATTGTTAGTGTCATATAAAATTACTCATACTGTGATGTACGGTTCAGGTCAAACCACCCACCCCTACTTAATAGGGCTACAAAATTCTGTGTCGGGAAAGTTTAGGGGATTCTAAGGAATAGATACAAGGCATAAATCACTATTAACAGTAAGTAAAACTGAGTAAATAGACACAACAAGGGATTCTGGTAAAGACTGACTCATTTTTCATGGACATCCACTGACTCCAGGTTTTGTAGTCTCTTTTTAGGGGTTTCTAATATGTGTTTTGGGAGAGGGCAAATCAGATTAGTCAGACAGAACTAATGCCAGACTCACAGTGATAATGATGACATCAGCACCATTCAGTATAGTGCACACTAATGTATGAAACCTCTTGTTTAACAAATATGAGTTAACCAACACCCTCCAATGCAGCCCACACTAGCACAGGAAATGCCTCATCTGAAAATATGTGACCTGTTGCACAACAGGGAGATTGTTAAGAAACAGCTACATTAGAAGCTTGTCTAGACAGGGCAAAGGTAGCCATGAGTGAACAAAAACAGAGGCGTAAAGACATACTTTATGGGCACCACAATTAAAAACCAACAGAAGTAAATGGTGCCATCTGTTAAATACTCACTGTTTCAAAAGTATGTGTGTATATGCATGTTAAAATGATTTTACAGTGATAAAATTGCTTACTAACCTTTTCTGTGTAAAGTTATATCCAATTTTATAACTTTGTTGCCATGACAACATTGTCACCAAACCCTAAAACCCTAAAACTACCACAAAAACGCCAATTTAATCAACTTTTCAGCTTAAATAATACACAAGTTTTAACAGAAGAATTAATGTAAGTGCTTTTATAAAATCAAAAGCTTCACATTTCTGCCTTTAAACCCTCCAAAAATTTGCCCCATTCACTTCCATTATAAGCGCTTCACTGTAACATTAAAAAATTTATTTTTGTTTTCGAGAAAAGGAATGAGTCAAAATGTATTTTTGTGGTAATCAATGTTATGCCATAAATGCTGTCGATTGAGCTTAATTACTGACTATACTGAATAAACCTTTAATAAAAAATTTCGTTGAAATTGTGTCTTAATATATTTATTATATAGTAACCATTAAAAAAAGCAATATGGCACTTAAGGCCTTAAAATAGTCCTTTATTATATTCACAATATAGCATAGCCTTTCATAAATTATTGCTTAATTAAACCTTTTGGGGGAGTTCTGCACAGTGGAGAATATATATATATTTTTTTGTAAACATTGCAGACTTACAATGTGTGACTTATTGCTGCCGTTTCAGCTCTATATACAGTAATTAGGATTGCTATTATGTGTGTTTGGTGAAAGGAATGAGTGGAATGCATTCGTTTTCCTGCAGATAGTGATTTGTGATCTGCTGGATGCAGACAAATTTAATGACCACAGGAAGTGTTTTCTGTGAAGTATATATTCAGAGGAACGATATTGTAAGGGAAAACAGCTATCACCAGGGTTGGGGAGTAATGAAATACATGTAACGGGATTACGTATTTAAAATACAAAATATAAGTAACTGTATTCCACTACAGTTACAATTTAAATCATTGGTAATTAGAATACAGTTACATTCAAAAAGTATTTTGATTACTGAAGAGATTACTTTGCATTTTATTGTCATTTGATTCATTTAATATTTAGTCCTTGCAGCGGTGAAACACTTTCTTATGATGTGTTACATTCATACGAGCAGACAGATAAGTAAATTTGAAGTAAGTTTGGAGCTTGTGTAAATTGTCAGCTTTACGCTAAGCTAAAATGCTATTTCTAGACATTTTACATGCACGTTACCAGGCACGATCATATTTTTTATCAAGAAAATTCACGTTGGATCATAATTTCTTTTTTTTCTAGAAAGATTTTTGATATTAGGGCAAAAATTGTATTCCTGATAATAATTTTTGTATTGTTTTCCTGTAAAAATATCTAAAAATCCTTAAAACAAGATCAATACAATTGATCTTGTTTTAGAAACAACATTACATACGATATTTAGGTTTTTCAGAGAATGTATTTTTAACATGTGCATTTTGTCTTACTGTACTGGCAGAGTTTTTATAGTCAAAACAAGTGAAAAAATCTACCAGTGCTGAAGAAGTAATCCAAAGTATTTAGAATATGTTACTGACCTTGAGTAATCTAACGAAATAAGTTACAAATTACATTTTACAGCATGTATTCTGTAATCTGTAGTGGAATACATTTCAAAAGTAACTCTCCCAACCCTGGCTATCAGTATATGTGTATGTGCTTGTAAGTATGCATACTCAGGGCAGCATGTCACAGGCTTGATGCTCAGGTCATGTGACCCCCTCTAAATACATAATAAATGCATGGGAAAGAGGATACAGTGGGTGTCGGGGATGGACTGGGATATAAACACAGCCGAGACCTATGCTGGCTCAACCCACAGTAATCCCCCACTATGTATCACATATGCATATAATTAAAAAAAATTCCACACTTTTTAAATGCAATTAAATTACGTTTTTCTTCAAAAAAGTATTAATTTTAATCGATTTGATCTAGTCTTGTTGTATGAACGTTAATTCATTTTGATATATCTAATGGAAAAATATGTGTCAAAATCACCATTTTAATTATGTACCGTTTCTGACTTTTTGACCAGACTGATCACACTGTGAATTCGGCAACAGGAGGTTGAAAGTTCTTCAGCTGAAATCGGTCTGTGCTTACCGAACCACTGTCCCCAGTGGCCAAACGTGGAAGTGCTGTTCAGGAGAAATGTCCACAGGGTGGCACAAAAAGTGAGTATTTTTAGATGTAAAAGATGTAATTTACTCAAGAAGACCTAAACTTAAAGGGATAATTCACCCAAAATTGAAAATTCTGTCATTATTTACTCACCTTTGTGTTGTTCTAAACCAATATGACTTTCTTTCTTTTTCGTTACACAAAGAAAAAAATTCTGCTCAGTAATGTCATACAGTGAGGATGGTGACCACCTCGTCAAGCTTCAAAATACACAACAGTAATTCAAATAATTCAGAAGTCTAATAAATAATTTATGAATAATAAGCCCTGAATTAAGGCTGCACAATAAATGGAAATAAAATCGAAACCTCAATATGACCTTGTGTAATTATTAAACTGCAAAGAGCAGCGATTTAATTTAATGAATAAATGGTCTGCTCGTGCTGCTAGCTCCAAAGTTTATATACTCTGCTGTGTCCTGTCTGTATTGTTACTGCATTATTACAATGTTTTCAGAGTGGTTCTGTGCTGCATAATCCATTTCCTGCTCAGAGTAACAGATGAGCTAAGAGTTTGGTTCCAGTTTGGTTCCAACTTCACCCAGAACCGGCAAGTCCTGGGTGAAGTTGTCTTTATTATCGTCTGCGGTGGCGGCATATCAGTCTCTGCCTGCCAGATGCAAAATAATAATATTGCGGGATTAGGGTTGCACGGTATACTGGTACTAACGAAATATTGTGATACCAAAAAATGTAAAACGGTACGATATCATCTTGTTGTTAATTTTGGTACCATATTAAAGTATGATGACAACAGGGATCTAGGAGCTTAATACAGCTTTATTCTGTGCATGCCATTTAGGAGACTGTATGTCTATCCCTCACAGCCTCGCTTTCATTCTCGTTAAAAATTAAAGATGGCACTACTGTGAATAAGGTCTATGTCACGGTTCTCGCTCTCGGTGGGGCACGTGGTGAGTTGTGTGTGGATGCCGCGATGAATAGCGTGAGGGTGCTTACACACTAGGGAAAGCTTAGAGGGAGCGTTTGCTGCATGGGAGAGCAAAAGTTCCGTTTGGAAGGCGTGTACCACAGAGGGAAGACACGGGTGCTGGTCCCACTGAAGCCAGGACATAATCGCGTTCACACTAACAATGATGAGCATGATTCGGGGCTTGCATTTTATCTCTAAAAATTTAGTTTTTTAGTCCACTGACCATTAGGTTTAGCATTGGAGTTTGGGTTAGGGTGTATGGTTAGTATAATATGCATTCCTGTTGACCGTATTAAATCATTTAGAACTTAAAATACAGCTCGCTTTTGGCACCACTCTGTGGACATTTCACCAGGAAACTGAAGCTCACACATGCTCCCATTATCAACAACACTTCCAGCTTCAGCCACTGGGGGCAGTGATACAAATTGTGGTAAGCACATACAACATTTCCACACTTTCTAAACACAAAACAAAACAGAACAGAACACACTTACCACTATATCTTATATATCTTACCATTTTCCTTGAGAATTGCTGAATTGTTGTATAGTGTAGCCAAACTGTTCTGCTGCTGTCCCTGAGAAGATCTTAGCTCCTGAAGTCCCCACATTAAATCCCTGAGTGATACCAATGCTAAAACCTGTAGAGACATTGCAAAACTCAGTCACCTTTCTCAATAAATACACAACATCTCCCAGCACACATAGACAAACATTTAAGCACTTGTCCAAAGACAATGATTAGGAACTCGGATAAGATCGGATACAATGCATATTCTATCATCTGAAAGTGGAGGTGCTTTTTCAGTTAACTAGGAAAGAGATATATAGACATGCCACAACATGAGATGTGCACAGGTCAGGATATAGAAACTGTATGCAATGAAACTTTGATGTGGGACTCTCGGGGATTGTAAACAATACTTAGGCACCTAAACAGATAGCTAAACCAAATCAGTATGTTGCAAGAGCTTCATACCACATCCAAATTTATTTGCATGAAATCTTTTTACAGATTTTCAAACTCAACAGTCAGGGGAAACAACAATAGTCTTGGTTGCCAACAAATACAGTTTGAATGAAAATCTTTTACACCAAATGAGAAAACATGTTCTAATCTATGTACAGTTTAAACTGTTCAGTATGAGTTTTTGGCTATAAAACAATCATAAAAGACAGTTTATGTCTCATAGTTGCAATTTATAAGACAACGTATTAGTAGAGAGGACAAAACAATACATTTATGCACTCTAATACCTCTAATTTTGAAGGCTGATTCGAAATTTAATCTGAATCTAAGTTGCAAACTGGGCTACTTTTCAATTTACACCAAAAGGAAACTGACTCAGTGGGTTGGACTGCTCAAAAAGTTCATGAAATATACAGTAACTGATTCATTAATTGGTCATTATAAAACACATTATAAGAGAATGGAATATGTGTGTACTGTAAATTTTTCTGGGTCAGATGTTATGAACCGGTATTTGACAGTTCTGCAGGTCCCACTGTAGAAAAAGACTGTTTTAGACCTAATTTAAACATTTCTGGACCTAAACGTTTATGGAGAAAAACGACAAAGGTCTGTGTACTGAAGTTTAACAGGGAGACTTTTCAATTGATAAACCCATAAAATGTTGAAACATGCCTGCACAGGGCCTCCATCCTGAGTTATTTGTCTTAATCTGAACTTGTTTTAATTTATGCTCTCAAAGCTCTCTGTGTGTGTCCTTAAATATAAATTCTGGTCATCTGTTTTTCATCTTTATACTGTATATTCAAAAAATATTCTAGTCTAGTAATTAACAAAATCATATTCTGTGCCAAACGTGACACACAATCTGAAATTCTGGGAAAAAACACACAAGCTGGGAAGCGTGCAATAGTGTCCACAAGTGTCAAGCAGCATATGCTGTATGACCTATATATGGAAACAACAACTTAAAGAGACATTCATTACACAAAGAAAGCCTTTAAACAGTGTAGTGTGCAGACAGCACTGAAGGAAACACAAAACAAGACAGAGGAGGAATTAATTAATTAACATGAATGAAAAGAAAAAAAAAAAGGAGAGGTCAGACTGTGGGATTAGACAGAATGAGAGAGAGAGAGAGAAATTGTTCAGTGCCTGCATTATGATCAGTAAGCCAGATAACCCATTTTAGATACTGATCTTTGACATCACTGAGAATAGACACAGAATGAGAACAACACTTTTGCTAAGCATTCTTTACTATTTTAACTCTGACAGCACATTTTGTCCATTGCATGGGTTAGATATTTCCTGTCTGAAGTGTAAAGTTTTTAGCAGTCATGTAATTTGCCATTTCATGAATGTCAGGACAAAATATGTTATAACATAATAAAATGTCAAACAGCAAATTGTCTTAAATTGTACATTAATTTATCAAACTGACAAATATCTACTCACAGATCCATTTCAAGAACGGAAACAAAAAGGCTTAAAAGGATGATTCACCCCAAAATAAACATTCTGTCACCATTTACTCACCTAGGGGCTTTTCAGACCGCAAAAAAAAAAAAAAAAAAAAAAAAAAGACAAAGAGCAACAAATGAAACAGTGTCTCGAGTCACATTTTTAGAAGTTTGTGTTCTTTTTAACTTCAAATGGTGCATAAATGCGGCACTCCTTCGCAAGATGCTGAAAAAATGCGAAATGAGGCGCAACGGTCAAAAACATACATTTATCGCATGTTTACATACACTGTGGAAACAATTGAAAAACTCATTCGGTGTGAACAGCCCAACCCAAACTCACAAAAAGTCGTACGAATGCATAGAAGTTGGCTAAATTGTATGAAATCATACAAATTCTAGATATGCAAATATCTGTACTAAAAAATACTGTGTACATTCTGTACTTATTAATTATATGCCCTTACCCAAACCCCATATCTAAATCTAACCATAGAGAAGAGTCTGTAAGGATGATTTGAAATGTAAAAAGTCTGTTGTGTATGCTGGAAAAAAGTAATTGTTGCGTTTTAGAAGTAGATGAGGGAGTCACCTGACTGGCTGTTGTAAAAGTCGTACGCATTTATTCGACCTAACTAGTACAATTTCATACGATTTAGCCAACGATTTCTCTGTGAGAATGTGTTGGAAGGTGGAAACAGTCCCTGACTTTCTTACGTGGAACATAAAAGGAGATGTTAGGCAGAACAGAGACTTACTGCCTAAGTCACCATTTATGTCTGTTGCAATTATAACATTGTCTGATACTGAAATCTGATACTTGGCCATATATGAACAAATACAATTAGTTCATATATTTGAGCATTTATGTACAAATTTAAATTCCAAAAATTGGAATTTCTAAATTGCCAGTTTTGTCATGTTTTGAAATATGTGGCATATAGGTATATGTATATACAGCATGTGACCTTTTATATCAGTAAAAACATTAATGAACATTTACTTTCAGCATATTTTGCCATTTTCAGATTTGTAGCCTACTGTATTAATAGCACTTCAAATTTGACCACATGACCATTAACAACCATTGCTTCAGTTTCTTTTTGACTATAATTTTTGTTAAGCTCTGTGTAGTTTAAATGACTACCAAAAAAAAAAAAAAAAAGAGTAGTCCTTTTAATATATAAAAATATGAGGCTTAATAAGTAAACAACAACAACAACAACAACAACAAAGTTTTGGAATGACTCATCATCATTTTCCAAGATATGCTGAAGTCAAGTCATTTTTATTTGTATAGCGCTTTTCACAACACACATCGTTTCAAAGCAGTTTTACAGAAAATCATGCATTAACAGAAAATTAAACTGTAATATCTATAAAGTGTTAGAGTCATCATTGTGTAGTCTGATTAAATATGATTGTACATTTTGTATAAATATAAATAATTGAATAATAATTGTATTTAGAACCCCAGTGAGCAAGCCGAAGCCACCGTGGCAAGGAACACAAAACTCCATAAGATGTTGGTATATTATGTATTATTTACTATTATAAATGATAGTACAATTTGCACAATACAGAAAAAAGTAAAAATAAAAATACTTCAAATTTTAGCTACATTAATTGGTTTAAAAACTTAATTGTAAAAAAAGAAATAAACCAGTAATGCATTACGTTGAACAGAAGAATGCACAACTGTAAGAAGGATCAAAACCTTTTTTAAACATGCTTTGTATTTATGGAGTACAGGGAGAATTGGTTCATAATAAAGAAAAAGAAAAATAATACTGTTGTTACATTAATAATTCTCAGACACTGCTTTCTTTACATGTGTCAGCTACACATATACAGAACAGTAAGTGCTTATTTGAACATTAAAACATAATACAGGCAAAAAATGTCAAAGCCACCACTAATCTGTTTAAGATATGCTTATTATTCCAGAATGTCCATTCAGAAGGGTAAACAGACAACATAAACAAGTTTAGACAAAGACAATCTCCCTCAGGGCTTGCATAATCACAACAGAAAGAAGAGCCATTCATAATAGGAATTTCACATAGAGGAGTTGCAACCACAATGTGTGTCATCGAACTAGAGTGGGTTTTAAGTTTGTGTCATGAGTAAGTTAAATATGACTCAACTCTGGAAACACTTTACAAAGTTTGCCTCAAAGATCTGAATGCATGTCTTCGATAGAGGGGCTTTTGTGATTAACTTTAAGGAGACTTTTAAAGATCACTTCCTCACAAATCAAATGGAGATTTATACTTCAAAGTCTGTCAAGCTCAAGAGAGGACAAAAACACTATTAAAGCACCATAAGTGTAGTCCATATGACTTGTGCACTATATTCCAAGTCTTCTGAAGCAATGCAACAAATTTATGCGAGGACCAGACCAAACTTTTATTTGTTATTCTCTGAAAATCTTTGCTGTAGCTTTCAAATCAAATATGACGTCTTTAGTCGTCTTTGTGTTCCAAAAAAAAAAAAAAAAACAGTATGAGAGTCAATTAATAATGCATGCCACTGTGAATGTGTAATGGATGTCAAGATTGGAATGACATAAGGGTGAGTACATGATGACAGTATTTTCAGTTGGTGAACTATTCCTTTAACTGAAAACCAAGTTGCTACATACTGAATCAAATTAGAACGAGAATGTTGAAGACACACAGGAATTAACAGAGGCATAAACGTCTCCCTGTCTTTCCCCATCCTCCTCTGTCTTTAAAGAAGCATATCCCTGCTCTCCTGCATGCACAAACTCATTGGTTCATACTTCTGTCCAAAATCTGAGAACTGAGCTAAATTGAAAAAACACAAAGAACACAGCGTAATTCTATTACCCCATTTACACCTGGTATAAAGATGTGTCTCGGGTGATCGGATCACATGTGGTCAGGCAAGACACATTGCTGTTTACACCTGGTTGCTTAAATGCATCTCCTGTGACCAGTTCACTTGTGTTCAGATTTTGGGGGGAGGGTCTCTGTTTCATGACGATGTACATCAAATCACAATCATTCATGTCAGTGTGTTACTGCATGACATTAAAGTGCAACATAGTTAGAAAAGTCAAAAGAAAGTGTGAACAAAACGGCACATTGTTTCTCCCAGATGCAGCTGATATTTTATCTTAGCACAAATGCAACATTTCGAGCAGACTTCTCCATTTAGTGAATTACCTATATTAAAGGAGGTTCAAATGTTCGTGCTTATAATCTGTGTTGATATCAGACACACTGAAGAAGATCTGTAAAGTTCTCTTGCCTGTGTATGCTTTTTTACATTTTCTGATCGGATGGTTAATTCATTTTAAAGCTGCTCGTAACCAGCTAAGTTTAAACTCTTGTTTTAGCGCAGCGATTGATTGACAGGTGAGGGGAGGCACTTCACTGCTGTCTGGGATGCATCAGGATGGATAAGTGCTTACACCTCAAATGTGATGTGGTCACATGCATTTTTGACTACCTTTGTATGTGGTTTTTGTGATTTTATCACAAAACATTTTAGACCCCGTTTAGACCTGTATTTAGCGCTGACCACATGTGATCGAAAAAATGCATCTTAATACCAGGTGTAAAGGGGGTCTATAAGAGTGAACAGTTGTGATCAGGGCCAGTGCTATGATATGTGAGATAATAGGCAACCAACCAACCCCCCCATTATGACCGTCCATCAAAAATGGTCAATTTCATCTAATTTCTCAGCAAAACCTATCATATGCAGACTTAAAAAAAACTTGGAATGTGGCACACGAGTCAGATGGACTACATTTATGACGGACCTGAATATTCATAAAAAAATTCTCCTTTTGCATTCCACATCCAAGTCATATGGATATGAAACGACATGAGGGTAAGTAAATTATGTCACACTTTTCCATTGTGGGGTGGACTATTCTTTTAAAAGCTCATGTGCATTTTTCCCAGTTCAGAGTGTAAAAAGTGTCAATTTTAACATTGCTCTGTTTGTTTAAACAGCCCAACATGTCAACTTATGGCTCAAATAATGGCATGAGTTTGAGGCCGGAATACTTGGAGTGTTTGAGAAACCTGTTTGGAAATGATCATTATTTTCACAATTCTGTTTGGGGCCACCAGTGGCACTGAAACGACACACACAGTATGTTTACATGTGCAGTTGTATTTAGGAATGGCATTTTCAAGTAATTTTGTAGTCAAGGTCTCTAACCCACAAAAAACGAGTACCCAATTACTTGTAATGTAAAATATAAGTAAAAAATAACACGTATGACACATACATGAAATTTAAATTTTGTTTTATTCACAAACATCACCAAGAATAGTTTCAAAATAAGGTAACTTCAAAAAACTATGTTTTTCTTTTTGGTTGTGGGGGAATGAAATGAACAATATGCATCAATAAAAATGGAAAACAAAAAAGATTTTAAAATAACAGCATAAATATTTGCACTCACCCGCATCTTAAATAGAAACAAGTACTGACGGCATGAGGGTAAAGCACATATATAAATTCTGAGTCTGCATAAAGTCTTTCACATTTTTATCATTTCACATGTTATTATTCAGAAAAACAAGTGGTGAAAGTAGGTTTTTTATTAGATATGCTCTGTTGGTGTTCAGAAATGTAACACACATATACACATAATGAGCTGATAAGCTCTGAGTTCCTCATATCCTTCCACAGATAAAAGCAGATCCTCGTCCACTGGTTTGCATGACTCCAACAAGAACCGAATACAAATACAGTAGAATTCAATAAGAATCATAATAGTATTATGAAGTTGCGGGCCGTGCATTAAAGTCTAGGCCTTCAGTGTGATTCATTTATTAAGAAAATACAGTTTCACAATGAATAAGACACCCTATGCCTTTGGGCATTATACTTTATGTCACAGCTAACTAATAATACCAACTGACATTTTAAAAACACATCCACGCATGAAAGCCGGACTTGAAACGACACTTAATGCTCAAGCCCAATTTTAACTGCAGCATGACTGTTTGTGAAATGAACTTCTCTCGAACAGACATTCAAAATCATAATTTTTCATATGAATCTACCTCAAATCTATCTAATAATATTTGCGATTTAAATGTTGCTTGCAATACATTTCATTTCGTCAGGGTACACGGTTATGCTGCGTCCCATTCAAGTTGGATGTGGGATATTCCTACTTGACATCTCCGACCATAAATGCATTCCATTCCCTGATATTCGGAAGATGTCGTTTAAGGAAACAAAACTGTAACGCTCCTGTTAGCTTAGCAGGGGTTTGACTCACATTAGAGATGTATCCTAGCAACCCAACTGATAAACAATGCTGCAGCGCTAGCATTTGTGCTACAGGTGTACGATTATCAAAAGAGATTATAATGTTTTATTCACCTGTTTCTGCAGGCGTTTGTTAAACATGCTTTAATAATGTGGAAACGAATTCATTTATCGATATTACTTAATAAAGTGAATGTTTATCACTTACTTTGTATATCTCCCTGAGTGTCGACATATTTGTGTGACATCATGCCCCTGCATCTCGGCGAAATCGGAGTTGAGAATTTCTGCACGAGTCAACAAGTTGTAATTCTGACTTCAAGATGCATTCCATTACACTTTTCCTAGTAGGAAGTTGTAAAATCCGACTTTCCGAGTTGAATGGAACGCAGCACTACTTTTCAAAACTTGATCTGACACTGAATTCTCAAGCAGCCTAATTTACACTTAGAAAACTCCTGATGTTGCTATAACAACGCAAAAAGCACTTACCAATTTACTTGAAGTGAAAATCAGCCCTCCTTTCCTGTTTAATAAATTAAGCAATCACACGGTGCAGAACATCTCGGGTTTTTAAATCCATAAGGATCTCTTTCTCAGCCGACTGTCAGCAAGATATCGCACTCTTCGCTTTCAAATTACGTACATCACTTAAAGCGTGATTGCGTCACTCAAGGCCAGCTAGAAGGCCTCGACTGGGACATATCCTAAAGATCACACCCACCAAGAACAAATAAATCAATCTGATTGGCTGATGAATCTGACATTAAATGCTCATTCATTTGCAGTGTTGAGGGATTCTGTAGAAATTCTGAAGGCTTAGTGGGGTGGAGCTCAAACTCACGCAATGCTTCAGGCATGCGATTTGTGAAACAGTTGTCACACTTTGCTTGTAAGCATCAAGGAATAAATTTTGACTGGATAAACTTTTGATTTTTCTCTATTTGTTTGTAGATTAATTAAGAATGGAAAGCGTTTAAAAATACATAGGCAAAAAGGTGATTGAGAATGAAAGGATGAAAAATATTTATTTATTTATTTGGCATGTTAGGCCAGCAGAGAAGGCTTTGCTGGCCCTGAGAATTCGCCACTGGCATTATGCAGGTCTGTTAGTCCAACTTCTCAAAAATCAGAAAGTTGTACAATTTCAGTCGGACTAAAGCGTTAACATGACATTTTATTAAGTCTAATTATCGTTTTAGTCCAACTGAAATCCAACTTGTAAAGTGCATGAAAAATGTACTGTAGCTTTAACCAAATCCACCAGTGGTAGGGATTAGAATTTCACCCTCAAAGGGCTCTAGACTGAATATCAGTCATGTCACTGTTCATTTTGAGGCAACCTCAAAGAATTTACCATATCAGCACATCTGTGCAATTAACATTAAGCAAGTATTCAATAAGAATCTTAAATCTGCCAGTTTTCCAACTTCCAACAGTTCTTCAATGAGAAAGATTTATTCCACTCTCATGTATCCAGACACCTGAGTCTGTTTGTCCCATTCATGCTGGATTCTCAAACAGACCCTCTTCCTCTGCTTTGTTCTGTTCATTCCCAGTCAGTGGCAACTGCTTTCTCTTGAAAAAGCCAAGCTGTTGGGACATCAGATTAAAATTATTTTTTTTAGTAATGTTTTATGCAGGATTTTACTTTGTAAAATATACAGTGCAGCCAGTACTGTTTTAATCATAGTTAATGCTTAAAGAAAGATTACATACCTTCCATAAAATCACAGTGGCTAGAGCCAAAAGGAGGAGCCCGCCAATGACACTTCCAATGATAATACCAATCGGAATGTCCCCACTGGCCCCTTCTTTACTTACTGTAATTTTTATCTACGGCAGAGACAGTAAAGATTAGATAAAGTAAATCAATGACTGGGTTTGAAACATAATGACAAGACATGTTCCATTAAAGAAATACATTCTCTCATCATTTTCTCACCCTCATGCCAACCCAGATATGTGTACCCAGTGTATGACTTTCTGTCTTCTGTCTTCTACTGAACACAAACAAATATTTTTAGAATAAAACCTCAGTAGATCCTCACAATGCAAGTGAATGGGTACCAACATTTTTAAGTTTCAAAAAGCACAAAGGCAGCATAAAAGTAATCCATACAACTCCAGTTCTTCTCCCTGCCCAGTAGGTGGCGATATGCATGAGGAATGCGAATCACCACAAACACAAGAAGAAGAACGTGAAAGAGAAAGTAGAGATTTATTTTAAAAAGGACTTAAAATGGATCTGTATTTCACCCACAACTATCATATTGCTTCAGAAGACATGGATTAAACCACTGGAGGTGTGGGGATTACTTTTATGCTGCATTTATGTGCTTTTTGGAGCTTCATATTTCTGGTCACCATTCACTTGCATTGTATGGACCTACAGAGCTGAAATATTTTGTTATTTCTTTTGTTTGTTATTATTTTGTGTTCATCAGAAGAAAGTCATACACATCTAGGATGGCATGAGGGTGAGAAAATGATGAGAGAATTTTAATTTTTGGGTGAACTATCCTTTTAGAGGTGCACTCAGTAACTTTTTGTTTGTGTCATCTTGGACTTACAGTGACACCTAGTGGTGTGGATGAAGCATCATTCAAAATAAGTAGTTTTCTGTAACAAATACCATTGTAGAAATGAACTATTCACAATCAGTCTAAGAGTGAAAGTGTCCAATAGCAAGATGGTTACTGAGATTGAGCGAATAGTATTCAGCTGGTCATGTGATTCTAAAATGGCAGCCCCAGTGAAGGAGCCCCTGCCCCATGTAGAATAAAAAGCTTTTATAAGGTTACTGATATGAGTCCTCATCTCATGTCAGTGCTCATGATTTTATACATGTTTCAAAATTACAATTAATTTCTTTTGGAGTAAATTACTGAGTGCACCTTTAAGAAAATTCAATGTCAGATCTGGTTTTGCTAGTCATGACTATGCTGTCCACTTGCATCAAGCCAGCATAAACCAGTCTGGACCAGAAAATTCATGTTGGTCTAAGGTGATGTTTTTAGTAGGGTTGATCATATCTGTAGAAAACTAAAAGTCTTGTGACCATACCTGCTGTTGTTTGTGTGAGATGACTATGAGATCAGGCTGAGGTGTTTCTATCTCAGCACTTCCAGCCAATAAAACTGTCTGAAAATCAGCCTAGACAGAAAAAAACATGAAGCATCGGCTCAGAACAGATAACAGGGTAGATTGAGATCTTTTTAAAAAAAAAACTCAAGATATGCTTACAAAGGCAAAGGTGCCATTCCAGATCCGGGTAGTTATGTTAACAAAGTAGCTGGTCTTCATCCCCAGGTCTTTGAGAACACAATTCATGGGTTCACATTTTGCTGACTTACAATTCTGAAAATGAACCACTGTTATACTGTAGCCTATAGCCTACTGGTGGTGCAAGATGTACCATATATTATGTATAATAACAGATAAACACACAAGCACATGCATACATGGTTACGTAGCAATCTAAATGAGGACATACAGTACAGTACCATAGACTATTTTTATATACAGGTAATTAGAATTTATAATGACTCTAAACCCAACAGAAATTGTGCATTTTTAAAATTTAAAATATATAGTGCATAATGCTCAAACGCGCACGCACGCACCACACACTAACCAGTTCCTTTGTTCCTCTGAAGCTCTCTTTAGTGAAGCTGGCAGTGTAGATTTTCTCACTGATCTTCAGTGGATCAATCAGACTGCTGGTGTCACAGAGCACTTTTCCAACCTGTTCAGCAGAAATAAGTTTAAACAATGAAGTGGTGTACTTTGATTGCATCCTCATGGTTATGGCATGCGGTGTGACAAATAAAAGTTTTAAATACAAAAATATTCCATAGAGTCTTAAAGGTGCACCAAGTAATTTTTTTAATGTCGTTTTGGACTTAAACTAACACTTAGTGGTGTGGATGCAGCATCTATCAAACATAATAGTTTTCAGTTACTGATGTCTTTGGAGAAATTCACTATTCACATTTAACCATGATTAATTGAATCCCTGAGAGAAAGTGTCCAATATCAGGGTGATTACTGGGATTTAGTGTGTAGTATTCAGCTAGTCATGTGATTCTAACATGGCCGCCCCCATGAGGGGACCCTCTCCATGTAGAATAAAACAACTTTTTTATAAGGTTACTGATATGACTGGAGTCTTCATCTCATGGTCATGATTTTATACATATTTTTCAAAAGTTTTATGCTGTTTTAATGTTTAATGCCCATGTCAAATACGCTTATACTATATATGCAACATAATTAAATTACATTTATGCACAGTAAAATACATTTAAGGAAGGGTACAATTCAAATTACATAGTACATTGTTCTTTCCTTCCTTTTTTAGTTAAACTAAATACTATTATTTTATAAAAATATAATATATTTTATACATATTTATTTACATATTATATAAAATCACTATGGTATCTGAAAAACAACAGAGTTCAGTCTAGTTTAATACACAATCATACTCACAGGTGCAGTTTTGACTGAGGTCACATATAGTAAAGGATTACCAGCTTTGCTACTGGTGGGCAGTAAAACAGTGAGATGAGCCTGATTGATTGTGAACGTTCCAGTTGAAACCTGCAGGAAGACAAACCTCTAACAGCTATCATGTAGTTCTCATTACAAGCAACACTAGGAGGAACTAATGACAATTATATCATCATAAAATCAGGTTTAATGTGGCCATTTGACTCACTCGTAATGTCATGTTGAATTCTGGGCCGATGTCATCGAAATCTGTGACAATATTTTTAACTTGGTCTTCTGCACCAATGACGGTAAAATCCAAGTTCATCTCTCTTGAAAAACAAATAGAAGGATTTATTGAAAAACATATCCCAGTTTAATGTTTTTCTGATACAACAGAAAAACAAATATAAAGATTAAGATTCCAAGTCAAAAAAGCCCACACCCACAAGTCTGTATGATATTATGACCTCTAGATACTGTATGGCTCTGGGATTTTCTTTGTGCACTTTATCACCACACAATTTTAGGTATCACTCTTCTGCAGCACAAACAGTGTAGGTCGACACTAAAGTTAAATACTTACTGTAGGGTAAAAAGTTTGTTCAAACCCTTAGCAAGAACCAATAAGAACTGCATATACTTGTTTATTTTTCTTTAATCTGCAATAAGTATACAGTCATTTTTAATACTTAAACGCTTTAGTATTACTGGCAGGCATTTTCATAGTATGAGTTTGACCGCTGACCTGGTAAGGATGATTTCGGAGTCGTACTGGACTGGGATGGAGACAGAGACCTTGTTATCTGATGTCACTTCCTCCTCACTGTCACTGGAGAATATTGTTCATGATTAGTCACAGACAATGCAAACACACACACACACACACACACACACACACACTCATGTTGGTGCAGCTATCATTATGAGGATTCTCCATAGACATAATGATTTTTATACTGTACAAACTATAGATTCTATCCCCTAACCCTACCCCTAAACCTAACCCTCACAGAAAACTTTCTGCATTTTTACATTTTCAATAAAACATCGTTTAGTATGTTTTTTAAGTGATTTGAATTATGGGGACACTAGAAATGTCTTCATAAACCACATTTATAGCATAATACCCTTGTAATTACCAGTTGGTAACCTTAAAAAAAGTCCTGTAAACCACTTAAACCTGCACACACACACACACACACACACACACACACACACTGGGGGGGAGGGAGGAAGTATTTACAATACTGTAAATATTTACCTTTGAACTTCAAAATTTACCACAGCATTTTTCTGTAGTTGTTCCATATTGAAGTCAAAGTTGATCTCAAATGTTACCTGAAGAGTAAAAGTGATGCAGTATTGAATGAGGACATACTATAGAGTTCTATTGTTTTTATATACAGCTATATAAATACTCAACTAAATATATATATATATATACATAATTAATCGTTTTTCCAAGTGAGGACACCCGAAATGTCCCCTGAATGTTTATTTATTTATTTATTTTTAGCTAATTTCAAAAAGAATAGCTACGGTATGCAATAGGGGACAAACACACATACCTGTAGGCATTTCTCTTACCGTTTGGCTAGGTGTCAGGGTTGGATATCCAACTTGGCAGTTGAGCGAGTTTGCCTTTGAAGTGCATTTTACCTCTGTGTTATCTCTCTGCAAACACAAGCATGGGCGCTCACAAATACAATTTCTTGCACTCACATCAGAACCGATTTATGTCTGAATATTAAATGATAAAATAAATGGCAGGCGTTATTCTGAGATTCTAAAATTGGCAGGTATATTTCTGAAACTGATGCACTAAGATTCAAAAGCACATACAGGTGGTGTAATAGAAGCGTAGAACAGGTTACTGGAGAAGTCAGCAGACACTCTTGTATTATATGCATTCTCCTTCTTGTTCATTACAGTCACAACGAAAGTGAGTCTTCTTCTGTCCTGGCTGACTAGCAGTGAAGATGAGCTGCAAAACATAAAACAATCTATATAAACTTAAGGAGAGATGCACAAGACTGTACATGCAGATTTGAGCTTGGTTTAAATTTCAGGCTTCTGGTTCTTTAATAATATATGGTGTTCCACAAAAAAAAAAAAAAAAAAAAAAGGGGGTTCAAATGGCATGAAGGTAAGTAGGTGATGAACAAATTTAAATTTGTGTGTTAACTATTTCTTTAAGCTGTGTTTCAGAAACTGGCCCTTTAAATGACGTAAAGGAGCATGAAGTCACCTTGGTACATCAATAGCCTTCACAGTCAGCTTCAAGTCACTCGTGCATTTGTCATCAGAGCCACAGTCTTTCAAAAAATGAACCTGAGCAAAGAGAATAAAAAATTCCAACAAATTTTTCCAAATGTTTTTTTTTTTTTTTTTTTAAACCAATGATTCATGTTGGACTTAAAAGCTAAAGTGTGTAATTTCTGTGCCACAAGCGCCACGAAGGGAGCAAAAATAATCGTTTGGTTTCAAACCTCTTGTTGAATATGCATCCTGTTGGTCAAACAAACAGATAGTCCCACCCCAAACTCACGACACTGGTTATTGTTATTGTGTAGGGCTGGACCGGTTGTCAAAACAAACAGAGGAATTTTTATAGCTCCACGGAATCAACCTACATACTGTATGTATAAAATCATGAGCACTCACATTAGATGAAGACTCCAGTCATTTCAGTGTCCTTATAAACCAGGAGTGGGGAATCTTTTTCCTACTAAGGGCCATTCGATTATTTACAAAATTATTCGCAGGCCATTCAATTGCTTGCAATTTCTGATTGTGGGTTGAAATTAATGTATGCATTCTGTTACGTGCTTACGTACCAAGAAAAAAAGTTAAAAAGGTCTTTCTATTATACAATATTTAGCGTTGTTATTATTCAAAATAATTTGTAATCATTAATATATTTTGTTTTTTACAGTTAATGGAATCAAGGCAATTTTTTGCTGTTCGTTATTTCTCAAATGACCTCGTGGGCTGGGTAAAAACGTCTTGTGGGCCTTATACGGCTCTGAGGCCTGACGTTCCCCACCCCTGTTATAAAAGCTGTTTTATTGCACATGGAGAGGGTCCCCTCATGGGGGCGGCCATGTTATGATCACATAACCAGCCGAATACTACTCGCTTAATCTCAGTAACCACCCTGTTATTTGATACTTTCACTTGGGTATTAAATTAATCATGGCTGACTGTGAATAGTGATTTTCTACAATGGCATCTTTAACTGAAATCTATTGCACTAGAATGATGCTGTATCCATGCCCCTAGTTGTCAGTGTAAGTCCAAGATGACATAAACAAAAAATTATTGAGTGCACCTTTAAGCTTGGATAAGAGAAAGTATTTTAACACAGAAAAATTTACAGACTTCAGCTTTAAATTTGAGAGAATCTTACAAAAAATTTCCAAGATTTGGGCTGGAATACATCGAGAGCGAGGCCGGCTTCCAGATTTTGTGTACTGATGTCTACTTGCAAAGCAACCGGACTCACAAAATCCGGAGTTTCCTTTTGATAAATGAATACAACAAAGTGAGATAATAATTTTTAATATTAAAAAGATACAAATAGCGTATTGATATTCTAAACAATATGAAACTTGCAAAAAGTGGTCAAAACTAACCTGCACATAGACATTATGATCTATACACATTTCCTTCTTAGAGACACTGATAGTTTTCTGGATAAGATGCTCTGAGTTATCAAACTGGGCTCTGGAGTTGTCTCGAGGTGACTGCAGGTCAGCATCCAGGGTCAAATTGTACTTGATATCTGTTTAGAAGAACAGTACAGTTCTGCTCACTTTCGTGGAAATATTTATAAAGACCAGCTTAGCACAGCATGAATTCTCATGCTGGTCCAGGCTGGTTTATGTTGGTTTAGTGCTGGTCTAATGGACCAACATAACCATGCTGTTCATGTATGATGAGAAATCTTTAAATTCATATTGAAATCTCAGACATTTGAATGCAAACTGTGGGATCTTAGGCAAATCTGAGCGCAGTTTAAGACATTGAGATCTCCTCTGAAACTCTAGATGAGTTACATGTGAGATAACTGGGGTCTATTTTTCAGCAGAAACATCTGAGAAGAACGAGACTTAAGCAAAAGCCTCCATTTGATCTCCATTTAATTTATTTCCTACGGGAATGGCAGAACCGCTTTTCTTGATGGTGTCTACACCAAGAAATGGTATCTCCTCTAAAAACTACTCCTTTAATAATAATTTTTAAAAAATCCATCAGCTTTGAGTAAAAGATCTGGTATAGTTATCAGTAAGTGAAGATACTTAAGTTAGTCTTACCTACTGGTCCCAATAATGTTTTGGGTCTGAACGTTGACCTGAAACACACTTTAGCAGTGAAACAGGACACCATCCTTCCACCAAACTGACAGGGTTTACTCAGAATGCTGATCTTCTCAGGGTTAAAGGTGGCCGTTGTTGTGATAGCTGCAACTCCCTTTGACCTGAGATCGGAAATACTGCATAAACATTACAATTTAAGTGACTGATTTACTAGATCTTTAACAACTACACTTCGAGACCCTCACCAGAGTTGCACTACCTTCCCAAACCCTCCGACTGAAACATCAGGGATTGAGTCACCATTCATATCTCCACTGCTATCTAAAGAACGCCCAAAGAACCTGAGAGCCGGGTCCAGTTTGGATCCAAGTATTTTCTAGAAGAACATTAAGACACTGGATTTTAAGACATACTGTAAAAACATTATTTGTTCCACAAGTTAGACCAGCACCAAACCAGCATACTGTAGAAATTCATACAGGTCTAAAATGGTCTTTTCAGCAGGGATATTAATGATGAATATCTGCATCAACAGTGCATTCTACCTGTGAGCTCTGCTTTCTGATGGTTTTTCTGTCTCCATAGTAGATATAAATGGCACCTTGGCCATTGCCTTCCAATGGAGCTCCAACCACCACATCAATGAAGCTGTCCAGATTAATATCTGAAACGGCAGTGATGGCCGTTCCAAACCGAGCGTTCTCCAAAGGTGAGGAACCCTCTAAGATGCCCTGGTTGCTTAAGATGCCCTAAGAACAACATGTGGAAAAAAATCAAGACACTTGTAAACTTTTCAGTTCGTACAAGATGCTCTTTATGTGGATTTTTGCTAAGCTTTACATATGTCTGTGTATGGACAGTAAATCTATATCACCTTGGTAATGTAGAACAGGTAGACTCTCCCAGTTTCAAACTTCTCTTCACTCATGAACATTGGCGCTCCAACCAGCAGCAGATCAGTCATGCCATCAGAATCCACATCAACAGGACAGAGAACGCTGCCAAAATAAGACCCGATCTACAAAACACAGACATATCAATTAGACCTACATTTGCTGGCCCTAAACTACACATTTACATTTACATTTATTCATTTGGCAGACGCTTTTATCCAAAGCGACTTACAAGAGAGGAAAACATAAGCGAATCATCTTAGGAGACAGTGGTATGAAAAGTGCTGTATTACAAAGTATCACTAGCATCATAATAGTATTCAAAACAGAATAAAGTGCAACAGAATTTTTTATTTTTTATTTTTTTGAATGATTGGTTAAGTGCTCATGGAAAAGATGTTTTTAGTCGTTTTTTGAAGACAGAGAGTGAGTCAGCTTCACGGATGGAGTTGGGAAGGTCGTTCCACCAACGTGGTATGATGAAGCTGAAAGTCCGGGAAAGTGTTTTGGTGAAACAAAACACATGAAAACAAAACAAACAGTCATTGGTCACTTTAAATTAAAAGTGGTTCTTGGCCAGAAGAAGTGGACCATACTTTGCTGTATGCTGTTAGTCAAAAGTCTGGTTATGTAAGACTATAGAGAAACAGTGTACCTGCTCTCCTCGCTGTGAATCTACAATGACGGGTTGTCTCTGGTTGTTGATTATGTACACTATAACCTGTCCTCTATGAATGGCACGAGGAGCACCAGCCACATAAAACTCAGATGATCCATCAGTCAAAGTAGTGACAGAGTATCCTGAACATACAACAGGGGAAACAAATCAAACTGAGATAACAAACAAAAATCTATCAAAAACTACAATATCAGGAGTTTTGGAGAAATATGTACTGTAGGTTTGAATAGTAAGATGCATGACCACTTTACTGTATTTGTGCTACTTACAATATGTATGTATTTTGTATTTTGTTAATGAAACAATGTACTTTAAAACTACAATTTATTAGTTGATTCAGGACCACATCCGTCAATTTAATACTTGACTTGAATACTTGTCTTTTATTCACTTGTAGACAATTAAAGTAATTTGTTGGTGTTGGCGGTACGATTCTGTTCAAGGCAAACTCTCCGCCTATCCATATAGCCATACATGGACAGTGCAGCAAATAAAAAATGCCCAAAGGTAACAGAACATTACAGCAACATTATAACAACATTGTTCAATTTTTTTAACATTCTGACAGTGCAGAGTGTTATAATCCTTCATTGCGTAATAGATTAAATAAACAATTAAAAGAACTTCAAATATTGTATATCAAGTTAATGAATCAAGTACAAGGTGCAATGACACATTTAAAGGAATATCCCAGGTTCAACACAAGTTAAGCTCAATCAACAGCATTTGTAGCATAATATTAATTACCAAGAAAATCTATTTCAACTCGTTCCTCCTCTTCTATAATAAAAAAAAAGCAAAAATCTGTGTTACAGTGAGGCACTTACAATGGAAGTGGATGGGGCCAATTTATGAAGGGTTTAAATGCAGAAATGTAAAGCTTATAGTGTTATAAAAGCACTTGCATTAATTCTGTTAAAACTAATGTATTGTTTGAGCTGTAAAGTTGTTTAAATTGTCATTTGTAAAGTCATTTTAGGGTTTTAGGGTTCGTTGACATTACATCGCCATTGCAACGAAGTTGTAAAACTGGCTGTAACTTTATCACACTAAAATCATGTTTACGCACATATTGTTAATGTCTTGTGGCTATACTTTTGAAAAAGTGAGTATTTTAACATTCAGAAATTGGCCCCCATTCACTTCCATTGTAAATGCCTCATTGTAACCTAGATTTTTGCTTTTTTTAAAGAAAAGGCGGGACGAGTCGAAAATAAATTTTTGTGGTAATCAACATTATACCACAAATGCTGTTGATTGAGCTTAACTTGTGTTGAACCTGGAATATTCCTTTATGATAGGAATTCTAAACTGGCAAACAATTGTAGTCTTAGAGCGCAGAACACAAGACAGATTTAGAGAAATCTAAAAAGCAAAGCTGCCATACAAGAGGTGAAGCTGGGGATGGAGGAGGATATGAAGTGCAGCTTGCATCCATGCAATGAAAAGGCAGCTAAGGCAATTAATAAATGGAGGACTTAAATAGGACAGCTCTGATAACCATCTGAAATGTATTGGTAGACGTCATGATCTGCTGAGCGTCAGCTGATTGCAAGCTTGGCTCACGTGACCTGCCTGAACTGACGCTACGCTTGATATTATCCTCTTAAAACAAACTGATGTGTACCGCTGGCTCACCAAGTAATGAACTGTGGTTTCTGTCTTCCAGGATTTTCTCAAAAGCATTTTTTGGGAAAATGTGGGATTCCTGAGCAATTCGATGGACGATGGTCCCACTCCATCCATACGCCCCAACCGCACCGAGCATGATCATGTCCTGTGGAATAATATGACATCCTGTCAAACCTTTTAAAATGCATCTTTAATTTCTTGTCAATGATTGTGGCACATTATAAGGATTATTGGACTGTTCGATCAAATACATGATTCCTGGATAGATACTGTAGATCTCTTATTGGCACCTCATTATTGGTTTGATGTGCACTGAATCCAACTTGGGACATCTCCAATTGAAAATCTTGTCCTTGGCTGGTGCCTAAAATCAAATAAGAAAGAAAATTAATATCCTTAATATAATTTAAAGTAGTAATTTAGGTTAGCAATCTGATGTTGACATTTTCTTATTGGATGAAAAACTGTTAGTCCCTATTCTGAGAAGATGAATGGTTTACCTTCAATGTTAAAGATTCTGTCCCCAAGAGTTCCCGCAATATTAATTAGAGCTTTCTCTGACGACACATTGAACATGTAGTTCTCTGTCGGAGTGCTAGCAATCAATTCAATCTCCTGGATGAATTTTTCAATGTTGGCACTTTCCTTGAGAATCTGTTTGAAATCATAGATGGAAATATTACAAACTATTCGAACCAGTGTTTACAAAATTAGGCACACTTTATCACAATATGCCAATAAATTACTAGAATAATTTTTGTTGCCAAAATGATGCCTTTTGAAACAATGGTGACGTAAATTTAAATCAATATAAACCCTAATTTTCTGTCTGAGTAATAACCAATCCTTTACTAATGTGGTTTATTTGAACAGATTTTTATATGTGCTTTTTTCACATTCACTTACAGCAATGCCAAAGCGAATAATGCCATCTTCGTTACACCTCTTAATGACCTCTTGACCTATATGCCCATCAAAAGACTCTCCATCAGTTACTACTACCATCACCTTAGTGGCACCTGGACGGCCACCATTGTTTGGTAGGAAAGCCACTTTTCTGAAACAATAATAATTGCTACAATTAAGTTAAATTAGCCACACACACAAACAAGTTTGGAGGACATTTAATTATTGTAAAGTTGAATGCAAAGGCCTCACTCCTGAGTGACACAATGTATGGCAATAATTTAAAGTTTGAAGGGCAAAGTGTACCTGACATTGTCAATTGCATCAAAAGTGTGGGTTTCGTCTCCAGTTTTTTGAGGAATGGCAGAAGCCATGGAAATAACTTTTTCTTTGTTTTGGTCAGAACTAAAATGGTTATGAAAGGACCAATTATTTGAATACTGCACAATACTGACCTGAAACAAACAAACAGAAAGCAAATTAAATCAAATGTTCAAATGAATACTCCCAAAGAAAGATACGGATCAGGATCAGACTACTTACTCGAGTTTGATCAGGTCCAATATCAAGATTCTCCAGAAGTTTTATGAGAAAGTTTATGACATCAGGCCAAGGGTATATACTGTTTGATCCATCCAAAACAATGGCAACATCCATTGGCCCGCCGCATGCTGAATGAGAAATGATTAAGAATGACTAACTTACTGTAAGAACATGTGTGTATTGTGTAATTTTTTCAAAAAACATAATGAGAGAATACACATAACTGTGTTCCTACTTTGAAGGGCAGGGGAGAAGGCCGACTTGAGAGAAAACTGTGTTGTCACTTCAGCACAGACACCAGGATAAAAGTACTGACTGCCACAGCTCTGAGCCCACAGAGGACCACATGTCTGAAACACACATATATTTATTCTATTAATATTTTTTTATACATTTCTACAGTTGAATCTATGCCATAGTGTTTTCAGAATCTTAAAATTCTGGTGACTGCGCCCTCTGGTGTTGTTTGGAAAAACAATTGAATGGGTGCACTGATTTATTTTAAGCTTACCATAAATCTGTTACTTTTAGTTACTGGAGTGAGAGTCAGACCCAGACTCATGTTGATGTTGATGCTCTGCACGTCGCCTATGCTGACAGACTCTGTAAAGAAACAAATATGATTTCATGTAGATAGTTAAATAAGCAAAAAATCCTATTATTTTGAAACATTTTAAAGAATCCCTTAAAGTACAGTGACAGTACAATGGTATAGTGATGGTATCTGATGGTAGCACCTTGTAGCACTTTGATGCATACAATACTGAACCAGATAGATAACGTTTGTAAAGACAAACTTTGATGTTGGCTTGACAAAGCCAATACATTACATTAAGACAAACAGGCAACTAGCTAGACAGTCAGAAAGACTATCACACAGATAGATAGATAGATAGATAGATAGATAGATAGATAGATAGATAGATAGAGAGCGAGAGAGAGAGAGAGAGAGAGAGAGAGAGCAACTTAAAGCAGATTAAAGGCATTTTGTGGGTTTGTTTACATTAGAATTTTTGACAGAGTTTGAATTAACGAGCATTCCATTGGTCCACTTGATCGTCCGCTTTGCAAGAAACATTTGTCAACTCAAAAGCAGCCTGATCTCATGAACATTACGTGACCGTGGCATCTTTTACATTTTTGTAAAACGAAATTCCGTTCCTTATAAATAATACATTTCACTGTAGTTTCCCAGTGAAATGTCCAGCGTGGGGCGCCACAAACGAGTGCAATGGTGTTGTAATCAGACAAGGTTTGTTGACAAAGATGAATATTAGATGGAGGTTTAAATTAGTAAAACGTACCTCCCAAACCTTAACCTAATCAACAGTGATCAAAAATCTAATGAGAGGGAGACACAAAACAGACATCCTTACACTTAACCAATGCCTAAACCTAACTGATGGTGTCCAAAAACCAAAGAAAAGTGAAATGAAAAGCACATTTTCTGAAGCAACCAAGTAATTTTGTATCGCTTCATCTAATGTGGCAGTTTGTGCGCTTAGCTGGTCTTGAACTGCAGATTCCTGAATCCAGAGACCAAAACTCAGTGAGGTGAGTTACTGCGGAAGTTAATCACATTGGAATAAGTGTGTATATGTAGGTGAGTCTGTAATACAAGCGTTAAAATGTATTGTTTTTCAAAGGATGTGTGAGTAATAGAGAGAAAAATAAGTGTTTATAAAGTGTTTATGGTTGGTCTATAATCAACCATTGGAGTCGTGATTTGTGTGAAAGTGAATAAAACGGTTGTTGTAGCGCCTCTAGAGTTAATTTCACCAGGAAACTGTGCCGAAACAGAATTCTGAATGCAAAAGTCAGTTTGCAAAAATGTAGTTATACTAATGTTCATTCTATGAGACTAGGTTGTTGAAAAGTCATGTGTGTATGTAGCTTGAAAACTCTAGGAGGAGTTTGTGTCAGAAATTTTGTTCTCGGTTTAGGGATTTAAAAAAAAAAAAAAAAAAAAAAAAACTAAACTAAACAAAGTGTGTAAAATAACAGTATTTTGACTTCTTCAAGCCAACATAATAATACCATATTCATACTGTATTCCGCAATATTTACATGGTACTTACACACCCAAAGTACTTACAATAAAAAACATGGTATACTGTACGTGTCCAAATAAACA
The DNA here is from genome assembly GCF_019703515.2 of Myxocyprinus asiaticus. Taxonomy (NCBI): domain Eukaryota; kingdom Metazoa; phylum Chordata; class Actinopteri; order Cypriniformes; family Catostomidae; genus Myxocyprinus; species Myxocyprinus asiaticus. The sequence goes on along the minus strand of NC_059385.1, from coordinate 25,319,332 downwards.
TGATATTATCTTGGTAACATGGTACTTTTGTGAGTGCCTCATTATGAAATAAAGAGAAATTTACTTTCAAGGTGTAGTTTCTCACAACTGGATCTAGAATCACCAATCTCACACTTGTACACGTCTCCTTTTCTATTTTGTGGGTATCCGCTCCAGGGAGAACCCACCAGCAGCCTGAAGAGCAATAACAGAATTTGTCTGAAGGATCAAATAATAATTAAAGGTAATGCAAACAACTTTTTCATGCTAAAATAATGCCAGTGTTTGAGTTGACTAAGCCGACTACAGCACAAGCCATATGATTCTCTTGCTGTACTAAAAATATCATTATTTATGGTTAACTCAGGATGATAAAGACAGGTCTGTGTATGAACATATTGTGAGCATTAGACTTAAGTATCCTCCAGAGCCAAAATCAGATCTTTTTTTTTTTTTCACTACAATACAGTACTTCTTTGTATATGTGCACTTTTTCCAATTCCCTTATTATTATTATTCATTTTATTTTATCATCGTTGTATTTTATCATTTTGTATAGTCTATCATTGTATACAATCTAAGAGTGAAAACAGTGGCCTAACTAACATGTTTTAAACCATATGGCTCGAATACATATCTTACAATTTTCCTTGATCATTGCTTAATTGCTGTACAGTGTAACCGAATTCTTCGAGCGCAGGACCTGAGAAGATTTTAGCACCTGCTGTCCCCACATTAAACCCCTGAGTTTGAGCAATGTAGAAACCTATGGGGAAAAAAATTCTCAGGTTTTATTCATTGTAAACTTTGTTGTGTTTCAGATTAATTTCACATTTTTGCTTGTCAAAGTTTAAAAACTTAGTTGAAGAAACACTGGTAAAACCTTTTAAAAAATAGTGACAAGTGTTCAAGTGAGAACCCAACCCTTTTTAGACTTTACCCTAAACACACCCTCAAACTTATAATAAGGTAGTAGGGGTCTAACACCACACAGATTTATCATGTACACCTTTATAGTTAATTTACAAGATCGATGAGCAGATGTGTGACTAGCCTAGAGTCATTGTCATAAATTCTTCATTTGCTGCAGTTTGAGAATGTAAGACAAGTCTGTCCACTCCAGATAACCCACACACATAAAACTATTCTCTTTTTTTATGACTTCATGAAGATTACTATCAAGAATTACTGTATACATATTGTATATATTTAAAAACTTTGACAAAACAACAAGAGTACTCACTCTGCAATAAAAGTAGTATCACAGCTTTTTCCATTTTGTCCATGCTGGGAGAGATAGTTAACAAAGAAGAGCAGATACTGATGTCTGCAGTCTCACAGTCTTAATGAAACAACCTGAGTTACCACATGGCTCAGGGTTAAAATTGCTATGACAGGATGTGATGTCATTCCAGTGCTTTGGCAGACTTGTATCTGCCTTTGATGATGGCATTACAAAATGCAAACAACTGACCATAACAGGAAACTCTCTTTAGGGTTTATGTGTTTGCACATGTTATCCCAATTAATCTGGTAATCCGGACAAAATTGTGTAATATAAAATATGGAATTGAAAAAATTTCTTTAATAGCACAATTTAGGAAAAATCTTTCTCATAAGGAAAAAAGAGAGGAGTAATAAGTAAAATCAAGAGGGTAAGAAAAGACACTTAGATGTGCACACTTCTGATTTTATAACAGACAAATAAGACAAACATAGTGGAGTTAGCAAGATACATAAAGGAGAAGCTTTTATTTTACACAAATAATGCAAATAAAGGATAATCGTGATAACAGATTTCTGGCATAAATGTTAAGACACAGTATACACAGGTGTGTCTAGTCCTACCTGTATACGGCTAGGGTCTGTATTTTCATACACTCCTATTGGCCGAACCATGAGCCTGGGCATGGACAGGTGGACAGAGGGGTGGATTTAAAAGGACTGAGGAAAGATTGCTCTCTCACACTGTTAGTCATAGACATGAGTATGTCCATTGTAGACCATGACACACACACACACACATGCAAACAATGATAAAGCCAGTCCTAGAGTGATTTTATCTCCCAGACCGAGATGTAACTGAGAAGTTTATCTCACTGTCATAGTTTCAAAGCAAACAGGAAATACTTAAGATATACTCTAAAACACTAGCTCTGTTTGTACAGAATTCAGAAATTCAACTACAAGGTTCCACACTTTACAGGGGATTATCATGACACTTATGTAATTAGGAAAAGTTCAGCAGAATAAGGAAAATTCTGTCATTATTTACCCGCCTCATGTTGTTCCAAACCTGTATGACTTTTTTTTTCTGCAGAACACGCTGATAACATTAAACCTCATTTACTCATGACATTGGTCACAAGACGCACAAGAACCAATGAGATTTGATGTTACTGATGTGTCACATTATCTGATATAGGCTGTGTATACATGAGTTTAATTGACAGTGAATAACAACTTTAATTTTGTTCTGTACATCATACAAAACAAACAATTTGTATGCTGGGATTGTGTATATAGCAGGATATTGTATAATCGTTACTAATCCATTAAATAAGATTAATTTGTTTGTTAATTTGTGGCAGTTCACTGAACACTAATATTTTAGAAAATTATGCACTTGTCTTTAGAAACACTTATCATTAATAATATTTATCAAGATATTTTTATTTGATTCAGTAATTTGAGAGATGATTGTACATAGTTGTCTGTGTTATTATGCATGGGATTTTAAATTACAGCAGTATATTCTTGTATAAATAAACACTCACACCTCTCTTGAATTGTCTAAATTACAAAATAAGCATTTATTGTTCTGCACGTTTTCTGGACAATATGTACAATGCTTTTTACATCCATGCTGAAGAAAGTATGTACAATATAAAACATCAGTGCATTACACAGAAACTTCAGAGCAGAGTGTCTGACAGGTACCCAAGACATTTGAGAGTGAGGCATCATTATCCTATCATTAACTTTTTTTTTTAAATGTATATGCTCGAAACATGAATGCTGATGGTCATTATCTTATATATGGTATAACAGAATCAAATTATTCAAAAATGAAACAAAACATATGTAAACGGTTATACAAATTTGACAGTGTATGTTAAAGTTAACAATAGGTAATACAGTGACAAATATGAAGAGGAAATAATCATTCTTTGGAGCATCGTGAGCCTGCAGAACATTGTTCTGATCTTTGCATGCCTTTGTATGCATTTCCTTGTTCTTTTTTCTAATAGAAATCACCATTCATTTATTTTTTACAATATTTGAATGTTTAATGAAACTTATATTTAATTAGATTAGAGAAGCAGAGTTTGAAACTCTAACCATTCACTTAGTGTTTTTGACATCATTCTGTTAATGTCACGTTCTTGGCAACCTCAGCCCAACTACCAGCAAAAATAGGAATGTTAAAAACAAACAAACAGAAAACAACTACAAACTTGAAAAAAAAAAAAAGAGGAAACAACTACTGTATGAATTTCCATTGATGATTCCATTGCAACATGCAAACAGACCAAAAGAAACTTGTCGATGTAATTTGTGCTGAACAAATGCCTACAATGTACCTTTGAAAAATTTCAGCCTAAATTTGGAACGTAAAAAGAGAACTGATCTTATATTTATTTTTGGAGTAAAATGACAGACAGACAGCAGTTAGATGTTACAAAAATTATGTTGCACCCACCCAAAAAACAATAACTCGGAATTGCTACATTGCTTCTGTTTGGTTTAACAACTTAAATCTTTGGTTTAATGCATCATTAATGAACATGTAATTAAATGTATTAAGACACAGTTTCACTTAAATGTGTAACATAGCATTGTAAAGAAAGAGTTCTCCTTCCTATTCATAGACCCAGTGCATCACAAATTAAGGCACTCATAAAGTATATGCATCCTGCATGTCTCATTGCACCCTTTACAATATGAGTAATTCAGTCTAATGTTTTGCACTGTACATTATTTAACTGCATCTGTGTACTCTGTGTTCAGTGTTTCTGTTGTTTTGCACTGCATTTCCCCTTTGGGATCATAAACATTTATCCATATATTTAAAGGATTGGTTCACCCAAAAATGAAAATTCTGTCAGCATTTACACAACCACATGTTGTTCCAAACCTGTATGATTTCCTTTCTTCTGTGGAATACAAATGGAGAAATTATGAAAAATGTTCAGGCTGCTCTTTTCCATACAATGAAATGATATAAGTGATCAGGGACTGTAAAGCGCCCAAAAGAATATATATATATATATATATATATATATATATATATATATATATATATATATATATATATATATATATATATATATGAATGGAAAAGAACATTCTGAACATTCTTAAAATGTTCACATTTTGTGTTCCAAGGAAGAGAAAAAATCATACAGGTTGGGAACAATATGAGGGTGAGTAAATGATTACAAAATTGTCCTTTTTGTGGGTGAACTTACTCTTTAACATATATTTTAAGTAATTGTATTTCTGATATTTACATATGGCAAGAACTTGTCAAGACAATAACTGTCCAATTTTATGATTCCAGACATTGTAACGACATTGTAACAATCTGGAATACCTGAGAAACGTTGCATGAAAAGGTCAGGAAACAAGCCAGGAGTTATTCTGAACACAAATAAAGCAATAACTTTGATAAAGCCATTAATTTATAATTAAAGTGATATTGCAAACATGCATTTATATACATTTAAAGCTTTACATTTACAATACAAACAAATCTTTTCCTCTTCATTCTCGGATGAAGACAAAAAGCGTGAAAAACGTCAGTGAACAAAAATAAATGTGCCAATATTCAAAAGCCCACGGAAAAAAAAAAAAGAAAAAAGCTTTGATCTAAAAAAAACATCAATGTGCAGTGCTTTATACAGTATAAAAAAGCTCTAAAACTTAGTTATTGGAATAGATCTCTATATATAAACCTGTTACTCATAAGAGTGTAAGGTTCTGATTACAAGACTGTAGATCACTGCAGGGACTTTCATATGTAATGCCAGGATAGGCATGAGCTTTGCTGTGCTGATGATGAATGCTGTAGGAGGGTTGTGGAGGAGGGTAAATTTTTTTTAGGCTGGTGGGAGGTTCAGTTTTCAACAAAAGCTTGAAAACTGAAAAAGATGGGCAAAGCTTTCATGGTTTGGCAAAATGTCCACCACCAATCTTGTGGTGCTTCAGAGGTTCATTGATTTCATATACAATTCAATTCAGTTAAAGTTTAGCGTGAGCATGAGAAGATAAATCAATGAGTCAAGCCAAGCGCTGGGTGAAGGATCTTTGGTAAGCCCAGATGTTCTACCTGACTTTGGTTCTAGAATGTGATCTCGATGACCTTGGCTATGTGTAGTATGAGTTGACCTGAGGGACAGGGGCAACAGAACTGTACTCAATCAGAATCCTTCATATCCTCCTTCATGTCTTCAACTGATTTTCTCTTGAAGAATCCAGCCTGGAAGAGAACAGACATTCGAAGTCACACTGCAGTTTGAACTCCTTGAGCACTCTGAACTAACAGACACCATTATTTTTCTTGATTGTTCTAGCATATGTGCAGCATTGCATGTGCAGGACAAAGAGGGTGAGCTAACCAGTGTTGGAGTAGTTAACTAAAAGTAGCGACGCTACTACCTTAACAACATTTTTCAGAAATGTGACAGTAGCTCAGCTATTTTCACAATAGTGTAGCTTTCTCAGTAATAAACTACATTTTCATAATCAAACACACTCACCTACAGTAAACCGTCCTCATTCTCATATGTAGCGCAGCTGGGGAATCCAAATCATTTAATTGAAACAGTTCTTTCAGACATATCATGTAAATGAACTGGTTAAAATACACTATTCCCTTACATTTAATGTTGGGAATTCCGATTCATTTTAGTGAGTCAGTCCTTTCGAACAGTTCATGTAATTGTTCAAGTTCACATAATTGATTTGCTGATTCACTTAAGCTTTGTGCAGCCGTAAAATGATTTTGCCTTCTTTTCTTTGATAAGTGAACTATCTAGTTAATTGCTGCTGTTTATCACTATATTTCCATCCAGATATAAATTATAGGGTTTTTCAAGTTTTTTTAGTTTATATTAAGTATAAATTTATGTTATGTTTAATGTTGTCACCCTGTTTGTTTAACCCTTACGAAAATGAACCATGTCTTTACCATAGTTATATTGTAGTAATATTGACTGCAATAACCAAGGGTTTTGGAGATAACCATGATTTGATACAATTAACAATGGTTTCACTACAGTAATATTGTTGTATCTACATATAAACCATGATTTTACTATAGTAATATTGTAGCAACCATTTCTGTAGTAACCGTTTTGAGGTTACTTTGTTTTTACTAAAAAAACAATATTTGTCACTCACTCAACGTTGTGTCGATGTAGTGTCACTAGGGTTCGGACTTGGAAGCCCCAAACACCTCTGATATTTGAGAAAAGGCCAATGAGAATTGGCGAGTGGAATTTGCACGCCACTCCCCCGGACATCCGGGTATAAAAGGAGACAGCTCACAACCACTCATTCAGATTTGTTCTTCGGAGCCGAGCAGTGTTGAGAAATCCACCAGCGTTCCATTTACCTCTGAAGCGAAGCGAAAGTGTAAAACGGCTGTTGGATATATGGCGCATTACTACATGTTCTACCTTTCTTGCACAGATAAGTGCAGAGAACGCCCCTGGGTCGTTATTTCTCCGCCTCTGACGGCCACGATCGCTGTCTCAAGTGTTTGGGTCGCAGGCACGCTGAGACAGCGTTTGTGAACGATTAATGTTCTCACTGCGAGAACATGACCATGGCAATGTTGCGGTCGCAGCATTCTTTCTTCGGAGAGAAAGTCACTCCAGCTGCTCCTCACCCTGGTCCTTCTGCCTACATGCACAAGGCCGTGATGGTTAGCGCTGGGGGCGATTTGGGGACTCAAGTGGGAGCATTTCCGCTGGATGAGTCCCCACGGACCTCCCATTCCCCAGCAAGATCGTTTCCGCCGGTCGAGTTCATGGATGAGTCAGGAGGCTCGCACCAGGGCGAGCTTAATGTCTCATTCGGGGCTCGGGAGGAGGATGAGGTTTCGATCGCAGCATCGGAGAGTGGGCTGTTACAGTCTGACGCAGAGGACTTGGCTGGGCTCCCACCATCTGGTGCGGTCGACCAGTCTGAGGCCGACGCGGAGCTGGTGGCCATGCGTCGGGCTGGAGTGTAACCCTCCACCCTGCCCTGAGCGTTCGCAGCTGGGCGATGTCCACCATGGTGGTCCAGGAATGCCACCTGTGGCTCAACCTTGCAGAGATGAGCGACAGCTCCGACATGGTCCGCTTTCTTGACGTACCCATCTCTCAGGGTGGCCTGTTTGGCGACACTGTCAAGGACTTTGCCCAGCATTTCTCGACAGTCAAGAAGCAGATGGAGGCCATCCAGCACATACTGCCCCGGCATGATTCTTCCTACGGGCCGTCGAGATCCCGCACCCCATCTACTCGTCGCCGAGGGCGTCCTCCTGCGGCAGCAACACCGGCTCTGCCACAGCCCGAGCAAACTGCTCGGCCCCGGTGTAGAGCCCCCCGCAGGAAGCTGATGCCCCCGTCCCTCGGTCTGGTGCCAAGAACCCCAGGAAGGCTTCGAGGCGTCCTTGAGAAGGGCGAACCTGGGGTGAGGAGACCTGCTGTAAGCCAGGAGGTGGTACACAGACCACTCCATTCCCCGGTGGAGGGCCGGGAGGAGAATCTTTTGTTCCCTTTTGTTTTGATTTCACTGCATGCCCAAGGGGCTGTGGCACCCTCATTTAAAAAAAAGAGCGGTTTCCTCATTCTCTGGGTCACACACTTGATGTCTACGATGTCCGTACATCAAACACTCGCAGCAGGGGCGCTGCGGACATGGGTACTCCGCCTTCGCACACCCAGCTGCGACACACACACTCCCACGATTAGGTGGATGTGACGCGCCACAAGGATGCCAGCCTCCTCTCCCATCGCAGACCAGTCCTATGGTGGGTATGGTTCCTGCTCTGCCCTGCCACAAGGCCCCATCTGCAGGTATGTCAAAGGCGATTGTCCCCTTGGTGCCCCTTGCTCGGAGTTTGGAGGCATGGTTAGCGCTCATGGTTAGCACCTGTTGTTCTGGCTGGCCAGGACGATCCGACTCGGCTACACGATTCAGTTCACCAGGCGCCAGCCCAGGTTCAATGGAGTCCGTTTTACCTCAGTAGTAGACAAGGACGCTGCTGTTCTGCATGTGGAAATCGCAGTCCTTCTAGAGAAGGGCGCGATAGAACCTGTCCCTCCAGCCGAGATGAAGCAGGGGTTCTACAGCCCCTACTTCATCGTACCGAAGAAAGACAGTGGGTTGCGGCCAATCTTAGACCTGCAAGCTTTGAATCAGGCCCTGTACAAGCTCCCGTTCAAAATGCTGATGCAGAAGCGCATTCTGTCGTGCGTCTGGCATCAAGATTGGTTTGCGGCAGTAGACCTGAAGGATGCGCACTTTCATGTCTTGATTTTGCCTCAACACAGACCGTTCCTTTGGTTTGCCTTCGAGGGTTAGGCATATCAGTACAAGGACCTCCCCTTTGGTCTGTCCCTGTCACCTCGCGTCTTTATGAAAGTTGCGGAGGCAGCCCTTGCCCCGCTAAGGGAAGTGGGCGTTTCTCATCCTCAATTATCTCGACGACTGAATGATCAGCTGATTGGGGCTTCAGGTCAACTGGGAAAAGAGCAAGCTCTCCCCGGTGCAGAGCATCTCTTTTCTCGTGATGGAATTGGACTCAGTCACTATGACAGCATGCCTCATGAGTGGGTGCACCCAATCGGTGCTGAATTGCCTGAAGTCATTCAGGGGAAAAACAGCGGTCCCACTGAAACAGATCCAGAGGCTTCTGGGGCATATGGCGTCCTTGGCGGCGGTTACGCGGCTCGGGTTGATGCATATGAGACTGCTTCAGCACTGGCTTCAGACTCGAGTCCCGAGATGGGCATGGCGCCGCGGTACGCATCACGTGGCTATCACGCCGATCTGTTGCCGCTCGTTCAGCCCTTGGACGGACCTTGCATTTCTACAGGCAGGGGTTCCCAGCGGACATGCTGTCGCAGCAAGTGACCCTCAGAGGAGAGTGGAGACTCCACCCCCAGGTGGTTCAGCTGATTTGGAGTCGATTCGGAGAAGCGCAGGTAGACTTGTTTGCTTCCCAGGAATCCTCCCACTGCCCGCTATGGTACTCCCTGACCTCGGCACAGATGCATTGGCACACACCTGGCCCCGGGGCCTGCGCAAGTATGCATTTCCCCCATTGAGCCTGCTTGCACAGACTTTGTGCAAAGTCAGGGAGGACGAAAAACAGGTCATGTTGGAGGCGCCGTACTGGCCCAGCCAGACTTGATTCTCGGAGATCACGCTCCTCATGACAGCCCCTCCCTGGCAAATTCCCCTGAGGAAGGACCTCCTTTCTCAGGGACGGGGCATGATTTGGCACCATGTCTGGTCCTTGGACGGGATATGGAATACCTAAGTGGGCTACCACCGGCGGTGGTAGACACTATCACTCAGGCCAGGGCTCCCTCTGTGAGGCAGCTGTATGCCTTGAAGTCGCGTCTGTTCACGAATTGGTGTTCTTCCCGAGGTGAAGACCCACAGAGATGCGCAGTCAGGTTGGTGCTTTCTTTCCTGCAGGAGAGGTTGGAGGGCCAGCTGTCCCCCTCCACCTTAAAGGTGTATGTGGCCGCCATAGCGGCACATCACGATGCGGTAGACGGTAAGTCCTTGGGGAAGCATGACCTGATCATCAGGTTCCTTATAGGTGCCAGGAGGTTGAATCCTCCTAGGCCATGCCTCGTTCCCTCGAGGGACCTCTCTGTTGTCTTGCTGGGCCTACAGAGAGCCCCGTTTGAGCCCCTGGAGTCAGTCGAGCTAAAGGCCCTCTCATTGAAGATGGCCCTCCTGACTGTGCTCACTTCCGTCAAGAGGGTTGGGGACCTAGAGTTCGGTCCGGCATACTCTCACGTGATCTTGAGACCCCGGCCGGGCTATGTGCCTAAGGTTCCCACTATCTCTTTCAGGGATCAAGTGGTGAACTTGAAAGGGCTGCCCTGGGAGGAGGCAGACCCACCCTTGTCATTGCTGTGTCCAGTTTACGCTTTGTGTGTTTACTTGGACCGCACAGGGAGCTTTAGATGCTCTGAGCAGCTCTTTGTCTGTTTTGGGGGACAGCAGAAGGGGAAGGCTGTCTCCAAACAGAGGATTGCCCACTGGATTGTGGATGCCATCACTTTGGCATACCAGGCCCAGGGTGCGCCGTCCCCCCTGGGAGTACGAGCACACTCCACTAGGAGTGTGGCATCCTCCTGGGCTCTGGCGAACAGTGCCTCTCTAACAGACATCTGTAGAGCACCAATACCTTTGCAAGATTTTGCAATCTCCGGGTTAAGCCAGTTTCATCCCGTGTGTTAGCGGGTATGGACAGGTAAGTATGCTGGCGTATCACTTGCACTTAGCGCCTTTCCCCTCCCCGAGGGGATAACGTGCGCTTTTTTCATCCACGTGAGATCCTGGGGTCAGTGAACCCTGGATGTTCTTCCTCCCCCATCACCCTGCGGCAGATGAATTCAGTGGAGGAATTCGATGCCAGGCCCAGTACTCGTGAAGCATGCTCTGTTTGGTCAGCCCTTGTACTTGGGATAGGTGCTCCATATGTGGTGGTTCCCTGTCGGTAACTCCATATGAGGTGTTTTCCAAGGTACGGTTTCCTGACGGTAAACCCGTGTCTTCCCTTGGGCAGAGTTCTGCTCTGCCACCAGTCGCTGCGCTTGTAGAGCTCCTCCCTTCCAGGTAGGACCTACCGCAGGAACTCCCTTCCATATGTGGTACTTCCTGGTTGGTAAGTCCATGTGATGTGAAAACATCCACAGACATACTGAGTTAAGCAGGAGGCCATGCTGCTGCAGTTGCAAAACACAAACATCAAACAACACATGACATGCTGCTGCATAGGGATGCAAATTTTGGCAAATTCTTTTAAGCGAGTAACCACCAGTATTAAAGGGTTATTAATATAAGCCATGAATCAAACAAGTTGCCAAACAGGTGTGGCAAAGGTCTATACTGGCTGAATCAAAATAGGCTTAGATGACAGATGTGCACATTTAGCAATATTTATTACATCAACATTGGAATAAACAACCGTATATTTTTACAATTTAAAACAGTTTAACAATGGAAGAATAAGGACAGCCAGTCTTCCCACAATTTGTGCTGCTAGACAATTCTAACAATTTTGTTTAGAAGAAACAACATATCCATATAGAAACTTTGGTTTTACTATAGTAATATTAATACATGGGCAGAGGTCAGTATGGTATGCAGGCTGTTGATAGCAAGTCCAGGAACCCGCTCCAAAGGCACTGAAGTCTCACCGCACATGGCACTCCCGTCTCCCATGCAACAAAAGAAAAATGCGGGTTGCAGGGCTATAAACATATGCTCTAAGGTGTCGAGGCTTGCAGATGTTTCTTTTTTATATGGTACTGCATTGTAGTCGTGCTACTACTAAACTTTAAAGTCCTATTTTACAATTTGCATTGGAACATGTCTTCACGGATGAAACTGCATGCTTTATATTTGCTTGTAATTCAGACTGAGAGGAAGCTAGTTGTTTACGTGTTAACAGAGCCCTCGTGCGTACATATGCCCTACATGTTAAAACCATCAAATTACCTCTCTATTGTTTCTTTAATTAACGTCTTGTTTAATTTTGAACCAATATTATTAGTCGAACAAATCGTTAATGCCGGTTAATCAGTTAACCGATTAACTATCTACATCTCTACTGCTGCACAATAAGACATAAATACAATCCCCATGTTACAGATCTAGAAAAGTGGAGCTGAGGAGGTGGAGGGTTTTAGAGAACACTCTCACAGCACACTGCAGTGAAACCAGCTTGCAAACTAAGCAAATTTAAATATTAGGCAAAGTGAGTTGACTGGCTACCTGGTTACATGTCAAAGGACCTATTCAGCTAACACCATGTGAACCGAAAGGCTTGAAATATCACTTATAAGTGAGCTGATTGGCTAACAGAAAACAATTTCAAAGAACCAATCAGCTTACGCCATTCAGAGTTTCATGGCAGAACTTAGTCATTTTAACTACTTTAATTTATAAGTAGCTTGTAGCTTGTGAAGCTGCAGTTCCAAAGAAACTTCCCCAACACTGGAGCTAACATAATCCAGATGATGACACTTACCTTCCATAAAGCGAAGATAACAAGTGCCAGTATTAATAGTCCTATGAGAATACTAAGGATAATAATCCACAGTGGAATTCCACTTTGTATGTCTTTGGTGACTTGAATCTTGATCTGTAGCAAAGATGAGTCAACAATTTAAATTCTAAAACTGTATAAAACAACCACTTATTTAAAGGTGCTGTAAGTGATTTCAGCTGTTTTGCAAATGTCTGACATTTTGCAACTGACTTTGCACGCCCTTCTCCACAAGCCTGCCCTCCAAAGACATATAACAAATTTGAACGCACAAAATGAATCAGAGGCAGAAAGTATTTGTGACTAGTTAGTTTTTCCAGAGTCTACTTTCAGTCAGTGGGTTAAGGTTTGGCTGGTTAGCATTGGGAAGTTAGCCCTACTTTATATGAATGGGTTTGATTTACTGTACAGAGCCTAGTATTATCACAGAGAGAGATGTGATTACTCAGGACACATCTTTCAGTGATATCTGTCAGGTAGTTGGGACATTTTTATGTGTATTTCAACAAAAAGAAATCGCTTATAGCACCTTTAAAAAACAGAATGAACTTGAGCTACATTTAATCATAATGGTATGATTTTATTTTGGGGCTGAGTGTAATACTGCTGATATTGAACCCCATGTTTATGTGAAACATGAATATGGACACAACAGTTGTCATACCTCTCGTGTCTTGACATTCCCATTTAACACAAACAGGTCAGTGTTCTTGCTCTCCAGTTTGGCTTCAACAGCCATGTAGAGACTGGAAAACTCTCCCTAGATGATTCATGTTGTAGAAGGTTACATGTAATTAGCTAAGTATTTTACTGCAGCATATTGAGAGATCACACTCAACAGGACTGTGAAAGTAAAAGATCAGTGAGACTGACATACTTGGATGAAAGTGGGCCACCACACTCTAAAAGTGGTGTTGATCTGGTTGAAATCAGCAGGAGGGATATAGCAGCTAAATGACTTACAGGGGTTTCTCACTTCTTTACAACTCTGAGAGACAGAGAAAGGCAGAGAGAAAGAGATGAGACAAACACTTGCCATTAGTCTTTACAGGATATCTTATTCAATCAGATTTATTTATGTACAGTGGGGTTTCAAAGTCTGAGAAAACTTGGGGAAATGCTTTTATTTTGCATTTATTTTGCATTTGCATTCGAGCAGGCATGAAGTTTGTGCAAAACATGATGATGATCCATCTTATCCCAGCATGATTTGAGAACGTTCCACAGAGCATCCCGAGTACCTCAATGGAAGCAAGGAAATCTTTTGTGAAAACATTAATTAACATGAGTTAACATTAATGCCATAAATTTGCTTATTTGAATAGTAGCCTAGAAAAAGTGCAAAATCTTAAATATTTATTAATCATTTTAAATCAGAACATTGCTTTGTTTTACATTTGTCAAAATCCTAAAACTTTGTTTATTCCCAGGTTTCAATTTGATTTTGAATCCCAGATTTTCATTGTGCTTTTAGACTTTTGGACCCCACTGTATTCACTGGAAAAGCTGTTTCTACTCACCAGAATGTAGATGCTCAAGGTCTCTGTTTTAGAATTCACCTTGTGTGGATTGTCAGGTTTTATGTTTAAAGGGTTAATCAATTCACTGCCAGTACATCTGATGTTCTACAAGAACAGAATGAGGAAGATCAGACAGTTCTGATTCACTTATGGGCAGTCAGGGCTAAGTCATCTGTGCCACAAATAGCAATTGTGGAATCAGAGCACCTACCCCTGTGTGCACAAGATCTGTGAAGTACAGCAGGTAGTTATTTGCAGATGTGAGATGCGGGTAAGTTATCGTGAGCTGCAGCGGAGGACTCTGCATTTCTGGATCTCTCTCGATCTGTCGAACACAATCAGAGTGTAAATTCTGGATCAACAGTGCATTCTCACCTGAACCAGTTTATGTGAATCTGGATTGTGACCAATGTTCCCTCTAATTTTTGTTCTTGCTGAGCAAAACCTATTTCTATTGGGCAGACCCTTCGACCACATGAGCAGAAACACACAGTATATTCATAAATATGAAATATTTATGTATAAAAATGTAATATGTACTATGATTGAATGACATGAAATTAGTAATAAAATAGTCATTTATAAATAAGCAATATCATACGAGCAAGGAGTGTGAAAATGTTTTTAATACAACAGTTAAACAAACAAGTAACTAATATTAAATAACTAATGTTTCAAACAAAAACTGGCCAGTTAGTGCTTGCATTTCTTCTCCGTCAGTGACAGAAGCCAAAACATCAAGCACAACTCCACTCTCTTTACTGCTGTCATACTCTGTGGTGTTTTGTTTGTACATAAAGCAGTGCTTCTGAATGAATCCTTTAAGCGAATGAATGGTTTTGTTCACTTCCATTGTTTTAGTGGTGTACAACTTTGTGTTTTTAAATGAATCAGTTGAGTAAATGATTGAATGACTCACTCATATCATAAAATACACTAATTTGTCACCACCTACTGGAGTAAATGTGCAATCCCCAGAAACGGTCACTGAATGAATCAGGAAAATAAATCAAAATGAACGATGGATCAAAATCTTCACCACTATATAGAAAGCCAGAGGTATTAGGGAGGCCAGCAGGGGGTGCTCACCCTGTGGTCTGTGTGGGTCCTAATGCCCCAGTATAGTGATGGGGACACTATACTGTAAAAAGGCACTGTTTTTCGGATGAGACGTTAAACCGAGGTCCTGACTCTCTGTGGTCATTAAAAATCCCAAATTCCCCCCATTGGCTCTTCGCAGTCATGGCCTCCTGATAATCCCCATCGATTAATTGGCTCAATATCTGTACTCTCTCCTCTCCACCCATAGCTGGTGTGTGGTGGGCATACTGCCGCACTATGGCTGCTGTTGCATCATCCAGGTGGATGCTGCACACTGGTGGTGGTTGAGGAGATTCCCCCTATACTAAGTAAAGCGCTTTGAGTGCCTAGAAAAGCGCTATATAAATGTAAGGTATTATTATTTTTATTATTATTATAAAGCTACAAACGGTGAAGCTGAGTGATACAAATGGTAAAGTGTCCCAGTGTTGTTGGACAGTATATCAGCACTCTTAGAATGCCACTCATCCAATCAAACTCGAGGACTGGAACGGCTGTATAATTAATTATAAATAATGTTATCTAGAGGCCGTACTTTACTGTAGTTATTCAGCAAAACACAAGATAACTTCTTAAACAAGACTCTGTGGACTTCCGTATTTGCCGGCACCACAATGAACTGGAAATCGACTGTTAATTTACTGAAATAACTGTGAATGAATCCATTCGCTAATTAATCAGCACTCTTCATTTCCGAAGATTTCTCGATTTACGGGGAACAGTGAATCACGTTGGCACCAGATCCTATTAATCTAAGATGACTCTTTGATCACACTGTCTCTTAGTTTTTATAGTTTACACCAAATTTTTCTATTCTTTACCATGACATAGACATAGTTCTGCTTAATACTTCCTCCTTATTTTCCACCCTCGTCCACATGATAGTCTACTCTAGAGGACATTGACCTGAAGGAGGTGTTTAAATGAATGCAAACACTGTTCAAACATTGAAATTCTGTGTCTTACCGTGTAACTGATTTTCACCTCATCTCCGATCACACTAGTGTGGTTGAAAACACTTGGTATTGTCTCCTTCTCTTTCAATATGATGTAGTCCTCCTTCATATACTTGTTCCTGGGAAAAAAATATATAAAATTGTCAGATAAGAAACATGATCTTGAGGTGAGCATCTGTGTGGTGACACATCAAGTTGTGGTGGTCATGCAGCTGACTCTGATTCTTGTGTACATGTAAATATGCCTATATTGAAGAAAACTGTATTGTTAACCATATTTAAAAACTATAAGTTAAAATTATGTAAAGATTAATGCTCATCAATTGTATTGCACCTCACTATTATCAACATGGTGAAATGTATATTGACCATAGCGTTTATTGTATTGCAGGTCATATCACAAGGTATTTGCCAACAGTCTGCACTTCATGCTGTTGGTTCAGTAGAGCTGCTGCTTTGGCTCAGCTGATTGGCTGGTTTAAATAAGGTGGTGGAAGTGATTGGCTGCACTTACGCAATGAATCGTAGGTTGGCCACATACTTTACAGGGATGACGATGCTCACAAAGTTGTCTTTCAGTTCAGAAGCTGGCTCCTCGCTATCACTGCGGTAACAATATTGATTACACACATCAAAAACATCTCTATTGTCTGATCTTTAGAATTATATAAGTGACTTCCAAAAGAGAAACTATGGACGCAAGTCTTACGTGGTTGCAGTAACATTGATCACAATGTCCTTGAGAATATGAGAAGGATTAGACTCAAACTGGATTCTGAATGTTTCCTGTTGGATTGACATTGATGAATGAAAACAGAATGAGATGAGGGATACTAAACATTGATTTTATTATGTTAGTTCAATAACAGGGGCAAATCTCACCATTTTATCAGTTTTGAGGAAAGGGTATCCAACTGCACATACTATTTCGGTATTATTAGTTTCACAGTCCTTCTCTTTAGGCTGCAATAAATGTGAAAAAAAAAAAACAATTCAAATACCAAACAATTTAATCACAGGTGTGCCACAAGCAGTGCTATTGATTTATAATTTTTTTTTTGAACATTACGAACAACAATGAAAATATTTTTGTTTAACAGAACACATAGTATGATACAATTTCATAACTCCTAAACTGCTGGTAACTGAAATCAAATAAAAATTACTTTGAATTCGTTTTAGTTTTTGATACACAGTACATTATTAAATGTAAACCTTTACAACCCGCCTTCATTAAACAATAAACTAGGATTTTTATTTATTTATTTTTGCATTTCTGTTTGCAAAACAGAATTTTACCCTTAAAATAGAAAAATAAATGATAAAAAATTTAAAAGTTTATTTATGCATTGCAGTGGTGAATTCTCAGGGCCAGCAAAGCCTTCTCTGCTGGCCTAATGTGCCAAATAAACACATATTTTCATCCTTTCATTCTCAATCACCTTCTTGCCTATATATTTTTAATCGCTTTCTACTCTTAATTAATCTACCAACAAATAGAGAAAAACAAAAAGTTTATCCAGTCAGAATTTATTCCTTGATGCTTACAAGCAGAGCATGACAACTGTTTCACAAATCACATGCCTGAAGCAGTGCATGAGTCTGAGCTCCACCCCACTAAGCCTTCAGAATTTCTACAGAATCCCTCAACAGTGCAAATGAATGTGCATTTAATGTCAGATTCTTCAGCCAATCAGATTGATTTATTTGTTCTTGGTGGATGTGATCTTTAGGATATGTCCCGGTCGAGGCCTTCTAGCTGGCCTTGAGTGACGCAATCACGTTTTAAATGACGTAATTTGAAAGAGAAGAGCACCAGATCTTGCTGAGAAGTCTACTGTCATTACTGCCACTATCACCATTGAGAAAGAGATCCTTATGGATTTAAAAACACCAGATGTTCTGCATGACTGTGTGATTGATTAGTTAAAGAGGAAAGGAGGACTGATTTTCACTTCAAGTAAATTGGTAAGTGCTTTTTGCATTGTTATAGCAACATCAGGAGTTTTCTAAGTGTAAATTAGGCTGCTTGAGCATTCAGTGTCGAATCAAGTTTTGAAAAGTAGTGCTGCGTTCCATTCAACTCGGAAAGTCGGATTTTACAACTTCCCACTAGGAAAAGTGCAATGGAATGGATCTTGAAGTCAGAATTACAACTTGTAGGCTCGTGCAGAAATTCTGAACTCCGATTTCGCCGAGATGCAGGGGCATGATGTCACACCAACATGTCGACACTCAGGGAGATATACAAAGTAAGTGATAAACATTCACTTTATTAAGTAATATCGATAAATGAGTTTGTTTCCACATTACATGATATTAAAGCTTGTTTAACAAACGCCTGCAGAAACAGGTGAATAAAACTGTATAATCTCTTTTGATAATCGTACACCTGTAGCACAAATGCTAGCACTACAGCATTGTTTATCTGTTGGTTTGCTAGGAGACATCTTTAATGAGAGTCAAACGCCTGCTAAACTAATGGGAGCGTTTCAGTTCCGAATATCGGGGAATGGAATGCATTTATGGTCGGAGATATCAAGTAGGAATATCCCACATCCAACTTGAATGGAACGCAGCATAACCGTGTACCCTAAAGAAACTAAATTTATTGCAAGCAACATTTAAATCGCAAATATTATTAGATAGATTTTTCCAGGTATTATAGACCTCCTTGGTAGATTCATATGAAAAATTATGATTTTTGAATGTCTGTTCAGGAGACGTTCATTTCACAAAACAGTCATGCTGCAGTTTAAATTAGGCTTGCTTGAGCATTAAGTGTCATTTCAAGTTCTGCCTTTCATGCGTGGACGTGTTTTTAAAATGTCAATTGGTATTATTAGTAAGCTGTGACATAATATATGATGCCCAAAAGCATAGGGTGTCTTATTCAATGTGAAACTGTGATTTCTTAATGGCATGAATCACACTGAAGGGCTAGACTTTTAATGCACTAGTGCATTGATTTAAATGACATATATTGTAACTGTTTGGTTTCATCAAATGGCAAAACCAACTGTTAAAGGTGGACTCAGTAATTTTTTCCTCATTAAAAAAGTTTTACAACCAAAAAAATGTATAGTAATTTAAAACATATGTATAAAATCATGAGCACTCACATGAGATGAAGACTCCAGTCATATCAGTAACATTATAAAAGCTGTTTTATTCTACATGGAGAGGGTCCCCTCATGGGGGCGGCCATGTTAGAATCACATGACCAACATCTCAGTAGCCACCCTACTTTTGGACACTTTCACTCATGGATTAATCATGGCTGACTGTGAATAGTAAATTTCCACAATGGCATCGATAACTAAAAAGTGTAGCATTTGAATGATGCTGCATCCACACCCCTAGGTGTCAGTGTAAGTCCAAGACGACATATTAAATATGTGCTGAGTGCACCTTTAAGAAAACAGATCCAAAATCTTCTACATACATGCCACATTATAAAGAGGACAAAACTTACCTCGACTTTGACATAGTTGATATTTTCTGTGTGAGTCAGTGTAACCTTGGTGTTGTAAGCATTGTCTCTCTTGTTGTGGATGTTGATGTTGACATAAAATTTCTCCTGGTTGCTTTTTATGAGTAGACTACAGAAATAAATACAGAGATGAATACTGTTTAAATGCTCTGCAGACAAAACTGCGGCTGATATGGTATGTGCTTTAGATTTGATGGTCCTTCATAATATGGTGACAATAAGAACAACTTGTGTTCTATATAAAAGGAAATGTTTATTATTTTAAAAGTTGACACAGGGGGGCAGTAGAGAACAGAAAATGCCCAATCGGTATGGATTTATCAAGAAAAAGGAGCAGAAAGACACATATTTGGATGATTAAAATGATCACACAATAAAAGTTGCTAAAAATTACTATACTGGTAAATGTATAAATGTACCTTGAGATGCTGGCAGTCGATTTGAGGTGCAGATTAGCAATGCACTTTTTGTTGCTCCCACAGTCCACTAAAGCAATCTGAAGTGAAAGAAAATATGAAAAGACTGTAATAAAAGGAAGATGTACAATGATGTGCTTGAATAGCCATAAAAACTGTCTTAAAAAAATACTCACTTTATGTTCTCCAAACCTTCCAAAAGAAATCCTTGTTTTATACTCTTTCCCAGTAATGTTGTATAATTGCACCACCAAGGATTGCAGCAACTCAAATGTTTACCACAGGTATTTGTGCCAAGTGCTGTTTTCCTGCCTATACTTTTACTGCAGAACAACATAACTTGAGGGGATAATCCAGGCTGAGACAACTCTCTGATGTCTCTAGGAAATCATGCTTTTCCTCCATATAATCTTATCTTGTGGTCTTATCTTATCTCTTTGGTTTTCACAATATTATTATGCTATAAATGTGGTTTATGAGGACATTTCTAGTGTCCCCATAATTCATAGAATCTATAGTTCGTACAGTATAAAAATCATTATGTCTGTGGAGAGTCCTCATAAGGATAGCTACAACAACGTGTGTGTGTGTGTGTGTGTGTGTGTGTGTGTGTGTGTGCAGAGAGAAATATATACTGGCCCATTACAACCCACATAAGCTATGACAATCATGAAAGTGAATGTGGCCAAATTTTGGAGGATTTAAACAGAAATATAAAGTTTATCATTTTATAAAAGCACTTGCATTAATTCTTCTGTTAAAACTTGTGTATTATTTGAGCTGTAAAGTTGTTTAAATTGTCATTTTTACAGTCGTTTTAGGGTTTGTTGACATTACATCGTCATGCTAAGGAAGTTGTCAAATTGGCTATAACTTTACACAGAAAAGGTTTGTATATCAGTATTATGCCACAAATGCTGTCAATTGAGCTTAACTTGTATTGAACTCAGAACATTCCTTTAAGAGAGCGTTTTCTTCAACAAAGAGAAAGTCTTCCAGCACTTGTAAAATTAGAGCGAATTCATTTGGATAAATTACAGCTGCCACTCACATTTACTCCTTCTTTTTCATGAGTATCATTACTACAGCAGCCAATCTAGCGGTTACTGAAGCAGTGAATATTGCTGTGCTGTATTCACTGTAAACTTTCACCTCTGCAATAAAGACACAGCAGCAGAAAAAGATAGAACAGGATCTTACGGTCTTGTTGAGTGATGTCGGTAATTCCCCATCCAGAACTGGACCTTTGTCTTCATCCACTAAACCAAATTCCAATGTGACCATAATGGGATCTCTGAAATCTAGTTTATCCTGTGGGGATAATGGAGGATGTTTTTTTTTTTTTGTTTTTTTTTGCATAACGTTTTTTCTAACAACACAAATAAACAGATTGAGGATTTTCAGAAATTGTATGAAATGCATTCTCTTGCTAGCAATCCTCTATTAGCCATAACCCAGCAAGCACACAACATTTTTGCAACATTGCGTTTTGGTTGCATTTAGGTTCCATCGCTGTGCACATTTAAAAAACATTCTAGAATGTTTTGTAAATGTTGTGAAAATACCTACAAGGAAGGTTTTCTTTTTGTAGCCTCAAAAAAAATAAGGCCATATCCACACTAATCTGTCTGTGTTCGAAAACTTCATTTTTAGTTTCATAATGTCATAGTTTTCCAAAGTATGCATTAATGGAGTAATATTTTTAAAACATTCTAGTTCTAATGTGGATGAGAGGCATAAATGCAGCAAAATCAACCTCTTTTTAAACTAAAATGTGTTAGTTTGAAAACTGGCCTAACATTTTTACCACAGGGAAAAAAAAATTATTACAAAAACAGACCAAACTACAAACGTTTGTGCAATATTTTGACAAGGTCTGAAAAAATAATTTCAGATAAAAAAATGTAATAAAAATTAAATAATGTAAAAACAGTGCATTACATTAAAAATAATGCAATCTGTACATTTAAATGAAACGTTTCAAAAACTAATAAAACACAAATTAAATTATGTAATCTGTAAATTACAGTAAACTAATGAAATAATGTAATCTCTACATTTAAATTAAACTTTTAAAAAGCTAATTAAATACATTCATTAAATACTGTAATCTGTCAATGAAATAATTAAATAATGTTATCACAACATTTAAAATGAAATGTTAAAAAATAATTAAATAAATAAATTATATAATATAATCTGTAATTTAAATAATGTAATATGTACATATAAATGAACGTTTCAAAATTAAATAATGTAAAAATAATTTTTTACATTAAAAATATTGAAATCTATACTGAACTTTTTGTTTAAAAAACAATTTAACTGACAAACAAAGATTACAAACACTTGACTCTGTTGGCTTAGACTTAGACTATGCCAACATAGTCATTATTACCTTAAAAAAAAAAAAAAGTTGACATGTCATAACAACCTTTTCACAGCTTAAACAAAAGTTATTAAAATGTAGTTGTCAGGCTATGTATTATTGCTCTACTGAAGAAAAAAAAATGACATCATTAAATGATTAGAGATCTAGCTAATTTTCTCACATTGATCATACAGTATGGGACTATATGGTTCTTTGTGTATGGTATGTGGTTTTATTTATTTATTTTTTGCTTATGTACAGCATTCTCCCTCTAGAGCTCTAAAGCCAAATATGCACTGAAGTGGGATATGCTGCAGTCTCTCAATGGGGGCTGGGGGTGATTTTACTGTAGCAGTCAGGCCACTTTCTCAGGCCTGTGATCAGAGAACCTCTGGCTTTTATTAAACTCAAGTCCTCTTAGTTTCAAACGCTTAAAGTTTTTTGCTCTTTATCTACTGACAGACGTTAAAGTAACATAATCTAGATCAAAGGCAAAAAAGATACACAGTAAATGGCTTCAGAGAAGAGTGACTGCTTTTATAAGAGGGTTGTCTGCTCTACAGTCTAGTTGAGCCCAACTCAAAAATTCAGTCTGTCTTGTTGACCCAAAAAAAAGATAATTATAATGACTTTTTTTTTTTTTTTTTTTTGCAACAGAGGTACACAACTTAAGCAGGCTTATTCAAATCTTGTCCTGGAGGGCCACACTCCAAGAGTTTAGTTTCATCCCTGCTTTACACAACTGCCTATAATTTTCAAGTGGTCCTGGGGGCCTTGATTGGCTTGTTGCGGGGTGTTTGATTGGGGTTGGAAATATACTCTGCAGGACGGTGGCCCTTCAGAACCGGATCTGAATAACCTGATTCTCAACTGCTGAATTGCACCCAAAAATTAATCATAGGTCTTTTCTGATTGGGTCATAAAAAGAAGGGGAAAAACAATGAAGAATGCAAATAATAAAATTCTAACTAGGCAAATAAACATGCATAGTTAAGATTTGCCATGTCTTTTGCTGATGGTGTTATTTTAAAATATTAATAATTTCAATATATGATTTTAAGGACGTTTTTGTATACTTTTGTACAATAAACAATTTTGGCACTGTTTTGGGTCAATACTTGATGTCCAATGTAAAATCTGGTTCCTGAAACAAAACCAGCTGAGAACTACTGGTGTAAACATACCAAATTTGCACCATACAGTATATACATGCACACAAACATGCACAAATCACTTTCAAGACTTCCAAGTAGTATCCCGCTACTGCTCGGTTCTTGTGTGTGAAAAGACTGATTTACTTGCCGACGTGTAGAAGGTGTGCTCTCTGCAAAGCACATCATTGATAGACTCCTTCTTCTGCAACCTTCTGTCATCTGTCTCATTAAAACGTCCTCTGGTAATCGCTCTCAAAGAGTCCAGCGTTAAATTGTACCTGAAGACTGAATGGAGGTAAACAGTTTATGAAAAACTCATGCTTATAGATAATTTCAAATGCTTTGCTCTTATGAAAGTTGTCTAAAGAGGAACATGACAGGTTTGAATGTGGTCAATCAAGGCAAAACATAAAAGAGTGAATTCACTAAGAATGAACTGCGTATGCTGATAGCAGTGTTTATTTGCGCATGCTGTCTGTGTTTTTTAGGAACTGATTTTTTGGGGGGGAAGAAATTGCTTTAATCAGTTAAAAGCGTAAACCTGCCTAAAAATGTAGGGTTATATACATGGTCGGGTCTAAGAGGGGCCTTTTACTTTGATTTTATTTGCGCAAATATAAATTTTTTGGTGAACTATTCCTTAAAACTGCATTTCACGCAAATAAGAGCAAGTTTTTGCAAGTTTTGAAATACCACAGCCCATATTGTTGCGGTGACTCACCAGTTCCTGTGTTTGTTTCTTTTTCAGACTTGATCCGATACTTAAAACACACTTTGGTTTTCACACACACTGTGTTCTTTCCATAGACCTGACATGTCTGCTGCAGATTGATCTTGCTGGGGTCAAAGGTCATCTCTGCAAGCAGTTCTGCTACATCCCGAGACCTGGATTAAACAAATAAAATGTTCACAAGATGTTTACACAAATCGAGCAGCATTTGGAGGATAAATAGGTATTTCAATTCATCCAGTACAACAACAGCTGGTTCATAGATCATAGACCGATTTCAGTCCAACTAAACACTTCAGATCGTCTCCAGAAATATAATATGTGGTCAATTACAGGCAAATGAAGAACTCCTAAAAGGCTGGGTGGTGCAGTTTTGGATGTCGAGATGGCAGTGGTCGCTAGATTCCATGGGGTCATTTTGTGGACTTTCTGGAATCGGGGAGTGACTGTGCTCTCTATAGGGGGATCTAAGAAATGCTGCCAAGAGTTTACTTCATGGTTGGAGGCAATCTCACAAAAATTCAGATCCAAGATCCAAAAGTAACAAGCTGTAGCTGAGGACATAACCCCTAACAGACAAGCCTTGGTGGACAGTATGGGATATTTAGGCTCGGGTCCAAATTTGAGACAGCTGCTATGGGTTGGAACGAGGAAGCTAGACATCCAGAGGGTAGTGGGTTCAAGTTCCAAACAGATTTTTTAGCACCAGCCATGAGTGGGAATTTAAAATGTTAGCCAAACTCTATTTTGTGGATACACTGTCACAGTCACAAACAAAAAAGATACTTTAATCAAAAAAAAAAACAAAAAAACAGCCCTACTCACCAATAAAGTGCGGCCCCTCCTATTCCTCCGATAGTGACATCAATGATGCCGTCATTATTCAAATCCATAATGCCGTGAATTGATTGGCCAAAGAACTTCATGCTCACTCCATCTCCACCAGCAGCAATGCGCTAAACACAAACACACACAGTTTAGACCATACATAACATGCCCGGTGTGTGATGTACGTACACACAGTAGATTCAGCAATTCCTATAGGTGCTTATGAATCAGAGTTGCCAGATCTCGCAAGGCAAATAAGCAACCTAGTTTGACAAAGCAAGCCCAATATAACACACACTAGCCTCACCAAAATAATCCTAAATATATAACTCTATAATAAAAATATACCCTCATATATTAGGCTGGGGTATGGACTAGGAAGTGTGAAAACCGGAGAGGAAAAGGGAAACAGAATATGAGTAATAAAGACATAATTAAGCATGTCTGTTAAGTGTGGCTCGAACACCATATTTGACAACTGCAATTAGTGGTCAGTCATATTTTATTGTGCTATAAGCACTAGTCCAAATACGTGACCTTATTCTGAATATTAGTTAAAAAAACAAAAATGCAACTGAAGACTGTCCATATTAATACTTTATGAAGAAATTAGCCAAAACTTGCTTATAATAAGTCAACATGGCAACTATGTTATCAACACTGAGTCAGGAACTAGACACAACTCTTTGAAAATTCTTACTTTACCTGTACATATTTCTTTTTTATTGATTGCTGAGAACCGTGGTAAATATACACCACCCCTCGATGGTCGTTCTCCAAGGGGGATCCGATCACCAAGTCATTAAAGCCGTCCAGGTTGAGGTCAGGCACAGCAGCAATTGCAGTACCGAATCGTGCACCACACGGCTCGTTCTTATTCACGGTTTTACAGCTGCTGTGCGAGTGATCCGAACAGCACATTTGATTCACCGGCTTGAGTGTCATCTCATGTTCAAAGAGTCCATCCTACGAGGGTAACAAGAAGACAGACACTGTAAATACTTGGAATATGGAAGATCTTTGTGTGACACACATGCCAAAATATCACTGAACATCTGATGCATATTGCACATGAAACTGCTAAGCACTATCCGAAAAATAGGTCCAGTCTGATTGGTTGGCTTTTTTGCAATTTCCAGTAGTTGGGGTGCACAAAAATGGTACTGGACGGGTACAATGATTGGTTTAAAACTTGCATATATCTAAGTTGTATTAATTTAATTTATTTAAAGATTACTCAATTCAATTTGATGGAATTTTTTTTAATGAAATTCAGGTTACATCCACATTAATTATTTCTTTACATGATGATCAGACAAGCACTTCCTGTCTAAGTGAGCGGTTCA
The DNA here is from genome assembly GCF_019703515.2 of Myxocyprinus asiaticus. Lineage (NCBI taxonomy): Eukaryota > Metazoa > Chordata > Actinopteri > Cypriniformes > Catostomidae > Myxocyprinus > Myxocyprinus asiaticus. The sequence goes on along the minus strand of NC_059385.1, from coordinate 25,293,146 downwards.
CAGCCAGAATAAGTATCAAGGCTATAGTATAGGCTACGCTAGACTAGTTCAAATCCCGCAAGGGCCAATCTATGAACAATCACCATTGTGTTCTTGAGTAACTTAGGAAATTTCGTGAACAACGAAGTTGATTGTGAAATTATGAATTAAGTCTTACTTCAAGTCTCGATAAAATAACAATGCATAACAAAGAACCACTAACCAATGAGCAAAAGTTCCAAAACAATAGCAATTGCTTCATTTAAGCCACTATTTGGAAACTCTTGAGAGCAGGTGTTTGACAGAGGCTGGTATATTTGAGGAAGATATTGCAGTTTCATAAGATTTCCATTCCCATTATGCCAAGCTGCTGCCCTCTCCCTCTCATTCCAACCCTCGTTCTGCTCTGGGAGCACTTATCTCAAACAGAACACATGCACACACACACGCACACACACACACACACACACACACACACACACACACACACACACACACACACACATACTGTGTGTTGCGGATATCCTTATGAGGACTCTCCATAGATATTATGATTTTTATACTGTACTAACTATAGATTCTATCCCCTAACCCTAAACTTAAACCTAACCCTCACAAAAAACGTTCTGCATTTTTACATAAACACACACACACACACACACACACACACAAACATAGTTTAATATGTTTTTTACACGATTTGAATTATGGGGACACTAGTAATGTCCTCATAAACCACATTTATAGCATAATACCCTTGTAATTACCAATTTGTAACCTAAAAAAAGGCACACACACATGCACACACACAGATACAGATTTATTGCTCCCATATGCCCTCAGAGTGGAATTCAGGTATAGTACTCCCCTACACAAGTTTTTAGTATGTGGAATGGGGCATATCACACACACATGTGTACTGATTAAAGGCACATACACACCTCATTGAGTTTGTAGACATAGACTTGACCTTGTTCATCCCTCTCTGGACCCATGTACATTGGAGCTCCTACCAGAAGGATGTCAGTGTAATTGTCACGGTCGATGTCATGCGTCTGAAGAACGCTGCCGAAATAGGAGCCGATCTAAGAGGAACATGACATACTTAATCAAGCTTTCATACCTTTGAGAATTATATGAAACAGACAATGGAAACAAAGAATATGAAATCACTGACATCATTCCTATGTAGAAGTAGACCGATATATCAGTTCACCCAAAAATGAAAATTCTTTCATCATTTACTCACCTTCATGCCATCCCAGATGTATATGATTTTCTTTTTTCAGCAGAACACAAACAAAGATTTTTAGAAAAATATCTCAACTGTAGGTCCATACAATGCAAGTGAATTGTGATCAGACTTTTGTTGCTCCAAAAATCACATAAAGGAAACATACAAATTTATAAGAGATAAGATAAAAGACTCCAGTGTTTAAATCGAGATCTTCAGAAGCAATATAATAGATCTGGGTGAAAAACATAACAATTTGTAAGTCCTTTTTTACTCCAAATCTCCCCTTTCACTTTTACATGTGAAAGTGAAACTAAACAGGCATCACATGTTACTTTCAGATGTAAAAATAAAAGATTTATAGTACAAAATGAACATACATTTTCATTTGTTTCTCACCAACACCTATCATGTCACTTCTGAAGACATGGCTTTAACCACTAGAGTCTTATGGGTTACTTATATGCTTCCTTTATGGTGGTGCTGGTGCTACTTCACAAATTAGTCAAAGTTTGTGTCGACGCATCCAGTGTAGACAGCCTCAAGTCGCTGCGCCGCGTCAATGGACGTGACCGGTGTAGACAGGGTGTGAGAAAAGTTTTTTTAACATTCTATAAACCGATTTTAAAAACTATTGGCTGATAAATCAGTTATCAGCCTTTTCTGAATATGATTCTGGTGTGAAATATGACCTGAACATGTTTTTGTGAGATTTACCCAGACATTATTCAGATTGTAATGATGATGATGATGATGAAGATTCAGATACCTGCTCTCCTTTCAGCGTCTGTGTTATAGTGACATTTTCTCTGTCGAAGCGGTACACCGTGACACGCCCGCTGTGGTTAAAACGTGGTGCTCCGGTGATGTACAGCACCCCATTGGGTGTGTATGCAGACTGCACATCATAACCTGCATGCAAAACCACACTGCCACTTTACTACCACACACACGACCAACAAAACCTCCACTAACCTCATATATCATAAACAGTAGTCTGCACACATTATAAAAAACAGCTGGGAACAAAGTTATAACCAGGGACACAGATATTTAGGTCATGTCATGATAAACTAAGAGGACTGATTGTACTGTAATTCTGTTTAGTCAAATCAGCATTCATGAAATATTTCAAACAACAGTCCTATGCAGCTCATTCTCTGAACACTTTTACCAGACAAAGTCATTTCAAGTTGCGCTCTCTTTGTTTCATTCTGAAGCGACATCCTTAAAAGGGGATGTGAAAGTAGTGTGAGTGTTTGCACTTGGCGTGTGAGTGTTTATAGGATGGCAGCAGACCATGAAAATGTGATTAGACTACTACTGAGATTCACTCTTTTGTTATTAACTGCTCTCTCTCTATCTGAGCTGAGTATTACAATGGATATAAAATTCCTGGTGTGTACAAATTTTTATGGTTGATTATGTGGTACCCAAGATGTATCCACACAGAGGTCTCTGCCCAACCAAGCAACTTCCTATTAGTCTAATGCTGTGAATTCATTTGTCAAAGTTCACCAAACATAAACCCCACGCTAAATTCGCATTGGGAAATTTCTTCGACACTGGAAGTCCATCAGGTGAAATTCCTGATAGCACAGATTCCCATTGAAATGACTGTATTTCGCCGGGTGAAGGGGAGATTTATATGCTCCTACACATTGAGCTGTAGTGCTCCTGTCAGCAATGCAAGTTCGAATTTCATTCACAACATTTTGCAATTGCGTTCTTTCTCCCTCCTTGTTATTTCCTGTCCTCTTCCTACTTTTCACTTAAAAATGAAAATTCTCTCATCATTTACTCACTCTCATGTCATGCCAGATGTGTATGATTTTCTTTCTTCAGCAGAACACAAACAAAGATTTTTAGAAGAATATCTCAGCTCTGTAGATCCATACAATGCAAGTGTATAGTGATCAGACCTTTGTAGCTCCAAAAATCAGGTAAAAGAAACATAAAAGTAATCCATAAGACTCCAGTGGTTAAATCCATATCTCCAGAAGCAATATGATAGGTGTGGGTGAGAAACAAAACAATACACAAAACCCACACCTATCATATCGCTTCTGAAGACATGGATTTAACCACTGGAATTTTATGGATTACTTTTATGTTTCTTTTATGTGATTTTTGGAGCTAAAAAGTTCTGATCACCATTCACTTTCATTGTATGGACCTACAGAGCTAAAGATATTCTTAGAAAAATCTTTATTTGTGTTCTGCAGAAGAAAGAAAGGCATACACATCTGGGTTGGCATGAGGGTGAGAAAATGATGAGAGAATTTTCATTTTTGGGTGAACTATCTCTAATAAAAAAAGGAAAGATAAGTATTTTGATACATTACAAATTATTTTTTGTTTTAATTTAGAACAACATGCACTATTGAATTATGCACAATAGGACCGAGAATGTTTTTTAAGAAAACAACAGGGTCCATTTTAGTTTCATGTTGACTTAAATTGTTCATTTTAGTCCTTACCTACGTATCCCGCCATGCCTTCGTACCTCTGCACCTCAGGATCATGGAAGGTGTTTTTTTTTGGTACGATAAACTCTTTGTCTGCTTGCATCACAACAGTCCCATTCCAATCAAAAGCACCAACCGCTCCTAGCATCACACCCGCCTGTCGGGAAGACATCCATCAAAACCTGTACAAATCTGAGGATGCTATCACAGTGACACGGTGCAAAAATGCAATTTCTATCAATGCAGATGATTCTACGTGTTCATGCAGGCATATATTTGAAATATATAGAATGCTGTTTGGGAAGTCCTTTCGAATTTTGGAAGGCATTTTGTCATTTCATTGAATCCGATGGCAGTGATTCTTTATCAGCTCAAACCTCTCAGTTGCTTAGAGTTAACCTTAACCATATGCAATGTGTTTAGATATTCCCCACAGTGTATTTGAAAATATGTTGTCAATGTAAGGCTGTTGCATAAAGGTCATGTTCCTAATAGCACACGTGATTTTGGCTTGGGGTCTCATGACCTCTCATGACATGTATCCGTGAAGTTTACAAGACCATGAGGTGTCCAATTTGTCATCGGATGATTCGGAAAGTAGCTCAAAAAATGTCTTAACTAACCACTTAACAGTTTACTTGTTTCCTCTGACGGCAGGCCTATGCATGACATACTAACAGCATGATATATGAATTAGCAAAAGTCAATCAAAGAACAGGAGAGGCCAGAATCTGATAGGATATGCTCTATTTCACAATATTCAAGAGTATAAGCTTTATCAAGTAAATAGACAGACACTTACTTTCGATGTGTGAGCGCTGAAGCCAGACTGAGACATTTCCATGTCAAAGGAGGAGGTGTGAGTCCCTGATGTGGCTGTAAAGACATTTTGATATTTTTATGATTTCATCAGATATATTCTGTTTACTAAAACATGTAAAAATGTAAAAATTATTCAGGAATTTGCAAAAAGAGTGAAAATATAAATAGATTTGAGTGAGTTGTGCGGCCTGTGCACAAAGCTAAGGTGTTGTGAGTGGTTGCCAGGTCATTGCTATGTTGTTGTTAAGGAGTTCTGAGGGGTTTTAGCGCACTGCAGTGCGGTTGCTAGGGTGTTTTGGGTCGTCATAAGGTGGCTGTTTACTGGCTCAAAGAAAAGAGCCCACCCCCAAGTCTTGGGTCTCTCCTTTAAAGGAATATTCCTGGTTCAATACAAGTTAAACTCATGTGACAATATTTGTGGCATAATATTGATTATCACAAAAATTTACTTTGACTCGTCCCTGCTTTTCTTTAAAAAAGCAAAAATCGAGATGAAAGTGAGTCACTTACAATGGAAGTGAATGGGAGGCAATTTTTTTTTACGATAAAATACTCACTGTTTCAAAAGTACAGCCACAAGACATAAACAATATGCCTGTAAACATGATTTTAGTGTGAGAAAATCACTTACTAACCTTTTCTGTGCAAAGTTATAGCCAATTTTACAACTTTGTTGCCATGACGATGTTATGTCAACAAACCCTAAAACCTTAAAATGACTGTAACAATTACAATTTAAACAACTTTACAGCTCAAATAATACACAAGTTTTAACAAAAACTGTAAGCTTCACATTTAAAACCCTCCAAAAATGGTCCCCATTCACTTCCATTGTAAGTGCCACAATGTAACTTCGATTTTTGCTTTTTTAAAGAAAAGGACGGACGAGTCGAATGTAATTTTTGTGGTAATCAACATTATGCCAAAAATGCTGTCGATTGAGCTTAACTTGTATAACCGGAATATTCATTTAATGTAAGTCTGAGGATTTTATTTGCCCATTTTATCGTCCATCAGCCGAAAATTGTAAGTCTGACAGCTTAGAAAAGTAAAAGCACATTTTATGTATCAGTCATGTCTGTAGCACAAACAGGTTACCTGCTGAATTTTAATACTTATGGTTATGGGTTTGTTCAAACTATTGAGCATTAAGGCCGAAACATACTCTACGCAAGTATGTGAACGCATACACTTTTAGCTACGCAAGCTCAATTTTGTGCGTTGTTGTATTTTAAAATGTGTGCGACCACAATACATAACACAAAGCAAGTACGCGTTGCATTCTCAATGTTGCCACAAGGGGCACTGTAGTGAACATTAGTGTGAACTGTCCACTTCTACTGTGAATTTTCTCTTTCAAGCCAACTACTGTAATGGCAGAGCAACAGTTTAAAGAGAATACTGCTGAGCAAGTAAGTTAGAGTCCGTATATTTATATCAACTTACCTGAATAGTAACAAATCCAGTTTAATGGCACATATTTTTGAAGGTAACTCTATCGCCCCCTTGAGTATGGAGATTTGTTATAACCACAGTAAAGCAAGAATTGCGTAAAGTACGTTTTCTGGCCTTAGCCTTAGCAAGCACCACTAAATGCACAGAATATAGACTATTCACCCTATAACAAAAAAAAAAAAAGAAAAAATTTGCAATGTGTCATTTGTGATTTATCAGGTACTTTACCCTCTAAGGCAAAGATCTTGCTTCCCAAGGCGTCGACGATGTTCACTAGTGCTCTTTCATCCGACACATTGAAGAAATGATCATCTTTAAACTCGCTAGCAATGAATTTAATTTCATCAATAAACTTCTTCACATCTTCGATGCTTTTATTTAGACGATTATAGTCGCCAAGGACCTAGAATAAAAGACATTACAGGCAACATGTAATAGTCATTTCAATTTGTTGGTTCCAATTACCCTTGTGAAAAGATTTAAATCTACCAATGACAGTATTTAGTATTTGTTTATATCTATTAAACATAGTTGAATATACTTACAGCAATGGCAAACCTCTCAATACCATCTTCTTCACACTCATTAATGACACCTTTCAAATTGTAGTGGTCATGTGACTCCCCATCTGTGACAATCACCATGACTTTTTTGACACCTGGTCTTGCCCCTCGCTCCACTGTAAAGGCCTCTTTCCTTTAGAGGATAAACAACCAATCAGAGCACCCCTTTAGGTCAAGGTTCTTTACAAATTCTACAATTTATTTGTTTAAATAGAAGCTTTAAAAGTGATTATTTATTATAAGAGTTTTCTGAAATACACTGTATGGCCAGATGTATGTGGAAACAGTTTGTGCAAGCTGTTAGGGAGGGGCCAACTCCCTGTTATTGCCAATCATTTTGAAATTAAATGTTCATCTTTTGTGTCCACATTCTTTTGGATATATAGTGTACAGTAAGTGCAGCACCTTGCTTTGTCAATGCCGAGAGCTGTCATAGTTTTGTGGCCGGTTCTTTGGTGGATCTTGGCAGCTTCCAAAACAAGATCATTTGTGTTTAAGAACTGGCTGAGGTTGAAGACATGACCAACATCATCTCCATACGACACAATTCCCACCTACAGAAGCAAAAAGGTGGAATACAACAGAGTGGGTCAAAATCAGAATTTAAAAATCGGCTCCCTTTTAATTCATAAGTTGGAATATGAATTGCCCACCCCCTTAAGAATGTTGAATTGTAATTTGAATTGGAATGACAGGAAGAGGAATTTACTGAATTGCAGTTCAAAGAAATTCAACACAGTCAAACTAAATAATTTCATTGGTCCAACACAACAACAAAATGGGCAAGAACAGGCAACTTCTTAGCTGTTTAAGGCTTCCATTTTGCATGCCTGCTTCATGCTGGGTAATTTAGAGTGTTCTGGGAAATGAAGTATTTTTCCATTGTCTGTAAAGTGAAAATTAATTTATTAATTATAATGAATTATGTGTAAAGTAAATACAAGGGGGCATTTCAAACATTGTTTTTTACATAATATCAACTAATGTTTCAGGAAATACCTCATATGCTGTGTGTATTATAACATGTTTATGGGTAATTCATACTGAAAAATTAAATATAAGATTAAAAATTATACCTATAGTTGTTATTTGAATTTCTTTGAATTTCATTCCATTTTCATTCTGCTTCCTTAAATTTAATTACAATTCTGCATACAATTTGGTTCATGTACCATCTGGTCATTAAATTTTCACTTTAGAAGGAGAAAACAATAGGCTAAACGTTTGCTACCTAAGCTTAAATTAAATTCAAACTCAGGCCATCTCCACACTAATCCGTTTCCTAACGTCATCATTTTCCAAAGTATGTAGTAGCGTTTTCGAAAGTATCTGTTTTTGATTGGAGAAAAATACCATTCTAGGATGAGAGGCGTAAACGTAAAAAAAATGTAGTCGTGGCCTCAGGAATTTAATCAGAATTTAAATAATATTCAAAATTCAATTCTGAATGGCTCACAAATCTGGAATTAAACTCACACATGAAGCTCAGGAGATGCTACCAAACATGGCCACTTTGGGTGGCCCCCAGAAAACATACACACTCATCTCTTACTCTGTTAAATGTCTCTGTCTGTGCTCAAAAGTGATGTAATCCTCTTAAAAAAGCTCAGTGAACATTTATTTAACCATGGAATATGCGGTCTTCTGGGGCCATATTTTTCAGTACACTGCCCAAGAAAGCTGTTATTTCCTCAATATAAAACCACCCAATAGCTTCTCCATGGAAACTCTTTGTCGATGCCATTCTTCTTATAATAATGTTTGTATAAGCTGATGACAGTTCTACTTACAGTATGCATGAACAGCAGCAGATGATTTTGACAATGCAAATTGCTCTCGGTTTTCAAGTAAAAAATAACTGTAACCACTTTAGATCCAACAACTGAATCTCCTACTTTAGATGTCTTGAATGTTAAATCAGCACACGTTAAAACTTGGAAATACGATGTAGATGGATTTAGTTGAATTTACTTTAAACTCATGTCATTTCAAAGATGAGTTGAGTGTTTTTATTGCGTTGCTATATGGTTGCTAGGTTGTTGCTAGCGTCTTCTGGGGGGTTGCTTACTGGCTAGTAACAAGAGCCCACCCCAAGTCTCTATGATATTCTGGTCCCTCTTCTTCAATGAAAATACCGAATGTCATTTTTTTCTTCATTTTATCGTCTGACAGGGGAAAATGATGTCTCAAATTAATAGCACACCTCTCCTCAACAAGATTTATGATTATTGTATTAGCTGCACAGTCTAAATTCTATACAGTAATACAATCAAGAAAATCTAACCCGGGCTGGTCCAAGTTCAATGTTCTTGAGAAATTTGACCAGGAAGTCAGTGATAGGTTCCCAGGGGTAGATGCTGTTGGAGCCGTCCAACACTATTACAATGTCCATATCCTGCTTACACTCTGAAACATAACACACACACACAAATGTTTTTAAATAAAACAAATAAATAAAATAAGGAAACATAATGAGCACCTTCATTACAATTATCCTAGTGAAAAAAAGAAACAAATATCACATTACGTACATGGAAATTCCTGAGAAAGCTGACTGCCAATTGCCACTAGTAGGTTTACATACATAGGAAACATACTGTATATTACACAGCTCAGTAAAAATCCAATTTGAAGCTTTACACATTTCATAAACTTTACATACAGTATATGTTATGAAATGCACTGACCATGAAATTGAAAGTAAAATGCTGTTCTGACATTGGCCTTGCTGTAACATGGGAAAGCTGTCACTAAATGCAGTTTATGCAATTTTAACAATCATGTTTTACATTGGAAAATTATTTAACTTTTCATCAAAAACAAAATAATGTTTTCAAGGAATTTTCCATGGTCAGTGCAAGTTAAGCTGAGTCGACAGCATTTGTGGCATAATGTTTATAACCACAAAAAATTATTTTGCCTTGTTCCTTGTTTATAAAAAATGGAAAAAAGAAGAAAAAGAAGAAGAAGGCACTTACAATAGAAGTGAATGGGGCCAGTCCATAAATGTTAAAATACTCACTGTTTTAGAAGTAAAGCCACAAGGCATAAACTTTATATATGTGTTAACATGATTTCAGTGAGGCATAATCCCTTACTAACTTTATCAGTGTAAAGTTATACTGTATTTAAACTGATGAAGTGTAGCGTTAGTTCAGGCAGGTCACGTAAGTCATGCTTGCAATAAGCTGACGCTCAGCTGATTATAATGTCTACCAATACAATTTAGACGCTTATCAGAGCTGTCTTATGTAAGTCCTCCATTTATATTCAGTGCCTTAGCTGCCTTCCCACTGCATGGATGCAAGCTGCACTTCACACTCTCCTCCATCCCCAGCTCAACCTCTTGTATGGCAGCTTTGCTTTTAATTTTTCTCTTCATCTTTTTTTCTATGCTCTAAGACTACAACTGATTGCCCGTTTGGAATCTTCAATGTGTTATTGCACATGTTCTTGAATTACAAACCGATACACAGTATTTGAAGTTATTTTTTTAAGTGTCCACTTAATCTATTAGCAATGAAGGATTGTACTATGCTGCACTGTCAGAATGATAATTTTGTTTTACAAAATTGTAATATTTCTGCTGGATATGTTCTGTTTCCCCTGGTTATTTTATTTTATTTTTTTGCTGCACTCACTGCTCTGTCCATGAATGCTACATGAATGTAGGTCCATACAATGCAGGTGAATGGTGGCCAGAACTTTGAATCTCCAAAAAGCATATAAAGGCATCACAAAAGGAATCCATACAACTCCAGTGGTTTAATCCATGAGATATGATAGGTGTGGGTGAGAAACAGATCAAGGTGTGGGTGGTTGGTACAAGTAAAATCTAGGGGGGCAATGCCTAGACAGTCAGCCAACAACTATCGCAAAATAAACCCCTTTATGGTGATACAAGACCACTCAGCTCCATGTCAGAGGCCTGATCCCCCTTGCAGTGAATAAAAGCAATAAGCCCCTTGAGTCAGTGCTTAGGTACAATGTGAAGTGGAGTGCCTAAAACTCACTTACCTGTGGCAAATCTTTGTAACAGGTAATAAGTGGCTTGTTGCCATATATCATAAAAAAGCAGCAACATCAGTGTCAATATAATAATAAAAATAATCAGACTAAACAGTTAAAAATAAAATAGCTCATCAGCCTAACTGTAGGGTTTTTCGGTTGTCAAGCAACATAACAACTTGGCGCATTAACATAGAGTTAGAACTATCCGTTTTATAATTTGCAATAATGACCAGCTGGACATAATACCTTGTGCAAATCATGTTCTATACTATCTATCTGACTGCTAAGTACCTAATGATTGTTGGAACAGTCTTTCCGGGTTATGATACATCATACAATATATGTGTGTCTGTGTTTATGATGAGTCACTGGTTCTGTGGTGTGTTGAGAGACGTCAACTCTCCAAAACACTGTCCTAACATGGTCATGCAGAGCAGGGAGGACGACAGGCTGTGGTTTACATGGCTGGAATGTGCTAATGTACACTCACACCATGTGTGTATCATACCTCGTACTGTTGGAGCGATGGAGTTAAGGACTTTGAAGGAGGAACTGACATTGGAGCAGATCCCTGTGATGTACTGCTGCTTTCCACACATGTATCCATACTGAGGACCACAGGCCTGTTCAGGGAGAGAGAAAGAAACAATGGGGAAACAATATGTAAATTCTGTGCTACATACTGTAGCCCTTTCTCTCATAATTTGAGACCAATGAATAGGATCAAACAAGAATCTTCTAGGTATCAAATAAAATCCTACTGAATACACTGAAATTCTGAATATATATATATATATATATATATATATATATATATATATATATATATATATATATATATATATTTCTATAAAATATATATGTATGTGATATATCACATATCACAGACAATTTTGCACAGTCATAAATATAAGCCATTCAAAAATTCCCCACCAAAGACCAGCATGTTATTACGGGTCTAATTACAAACAAAATCTGGAAAAATGTAGTGTTTCCATGAATCTCTGCATTTTTTATTTAAAAATGTAAAAAGTCTGCCATATTCAGTGAGTACAGTGGCTATTATAACTGTGTATAACATGCAGATTACTGAGAAAATACATCTGCAAATGTTCCCTACCAGAAATCCGTTGCCATCTGGGTTAACCACAAGCGTCGTTCCCATAGTCATGTTTTCCTTGACTTCATGTATGTTTGGAATTGTTGTGCTTTCTGCAAGGAAAAATATACAAATAAGAAATCACATTGAAAATATTATGAAAATAAAAATGAACTGCTCCGGTCCTATATGTGGGGTGTAACTAATTTCCTCTGTAGGCCTAAGCAGTTTTGTGACTCCTGAGGACCCAGAGTTCCAAGAAAATTGAAAAATTAGAAAGATTGAGAGGAGAATTTCTAGTACTATCGGTTCTGGATTCAGAATTCTTGTCAAATGCATGTCATAATAAGGTAGATCTCCAGAGTAATGACAGACGACATGCAACATTGAGTTATCTGCTGAAGGATTATACAGCATAACTAGATTGAAAAGTTTGTGGACAAACTTTAGGTTGGCTTGAAAAAGCTCACTCTGAAAGTTTATAGATAGATAGACAGACAGACAGACAGACAGACAGATAGATAGACAGATGATAGATAGATAGATGGATGCTTTTCTACTTGGTTGTTAGGGTGAGCTCATTTGATTGCTAGGCAGTTACCAAGGTGATAATCAAAAGGCTCCTTGCTAGCCTGAGTAAATTACCCAACCCAGAAGTCTCTATGATATACTGATAAAGAGATATGTGTTTTGCTAATCGGTTGCTAGGGTAATCCCATCTGGTTGTTAGGCAGTTAGCAGGGTGATACACAAAAGATTCCTTGCTACCCTTAGTCAAATGACCCATCCTGGATGTCTCTAGGATGTTCTGTGCTGAGACATGTGTTTTGCTACTTGGTTGCTAGGGTGACCCCCATCTGGTTGCTAGGCAGTTGCTAGGGTGACGCTAACAAGGCTCCTTGCTAGCCTGAGTCAATGATCCAACCCAGAAGTCTCTACGATGTCCTGGTACAAAGATATGTATTTTGCTACTTGGTTGCTAGGCAGTTACCAAGGTAATACTTGAAAGGCTCCTTGCTAGTCTGAGTGAAATGAATGAAACCGGAAGTGTCTATGATGTTCTGGTGCAAAGATATGTGATTTTTTTTTAGCTAGGAATTGCTAGCATGTTTTAACACTTAGCTAAGCATTGTCAGCATGTTTTAACACTCAGCTAGGTGTTGCTAGCATGTTTTAGCAATTCACTAGGAATTGCTAGCATGTGCTAGCATGTTGCTAGCATGTTTTAGCACTCAGCTTCATGTTGCTAGCTTCTTGTTAGGTGTCGCTAGCATGTTTAATTGCTTGCTTGCCATCCCAAATAAAATGAGCCCATTCTCATTCCTCTACAATGTTTTGGTGCAGAGATGTTTGTATTGATATTTTGTTGCTACGGTGATTTTTATGGTTTCTAAGGCATGGATAGCCAGTTACCAGAGTTATTGTTAATGGCAAATTACTAACCTGTCTCAAAAAAGCCAATCTGTATGTCTCTAGTGCATTCTGATTCGAAGATATACCTCTAGATTTCCTCACTGTCTTGCCTCACAATTCTCCCCCGGCTCTTCTCCTAACCGTAGTTATGAAAGTGTTCTCCGATCTAGGAATTCCTATCGGCCAACAGAAAACCGCCGGTCCGTCCACTTCTATTGAGTTTCTAGGCATCCAACTCGATACGACAAAATTTCACGCCTCTCTTCCCAAAGGAAAGATCAATAGGATTATTTCAAACACCTCAAACATCCTATCAAACCCAAGTTGCACCAAGTGTGATCACCTCTCCCTCCTCGGCCATTTCAACTTTGCCATGCATGTCATCCCCCAAGGCCACCTGTTCATCTCACACCTCCTCTATCAAGCTACATCCGTCCACTCCTTAAATGGCATTGTAACCCTAGATCAAGCATGACAGGCATACTTACATCTATGGTTAATTTTTATCAGCCATTGGAACGGCCTTTCTTTTTTCTATGACGATTTAATCTCCTCCCCCAACAATATTCAATTGTACAACGATGCAGCTCCATCTATCGGATTCGGAGGTTATTACCGGGGCCGATGGTTTGCATCCACCTGGCCCTCGATTTTTCTCTCCTCCCTATATCTTCTTTCGTCTCACACCTCAATCAAACCAAAAACCTCTATCCCGGAACTATTAAAGGGTACTTAATTTCTTTTATCAATTAATTTTCAGAAAAAAACTCCTCCACAATAAGCCACCCCCAGATCTCACTTCTAATAAAGGGTATTCATAAAGCCCAACACACCAGAATTGATACCAGGCAACCACTTACCATCGATTTGCTAACGTGATGCCTAAATACATTCTGCCAGGGCTAAGTTTCCACAAACACCTCCAAAACCCTAGACCTCATGTTCATTCTCACTTTCTTTGGCTTCCTCCACTGCTAAGAAGTCACCACCATGATAAAATTAGATCCAAGAATCCATCCAACCATGTCGGACCTTATCCTAGACAACGATACAATCAGATACTACATCAAACAAAGCAAAACAGACCAAACCAAAAGAGGGCATTACATTTTCATCTTCAATCTGCCAACTCCCACCCAGCCCTTCCAATTTCTAGCACACTATCTCCGTTACAGGGTCCCAAACCAAATCCCCTCTCGATCCGCTCTTCGTCAACGTAAAACACCAAACAGTTTCCCGATTCTTGTTCCAAAAACACCTCAATTCCATCCTACTCAAATCTGGCATCTCAGCAAAACTATACTCAAGCCATTCCTTCCACATCGGTGCCACGACCACAGCAGCCCACAAAGGCCTGCCCGAGCACCAAATCCATTTAATGGGCCATTGTTCATTCAATGCATATCACAGCTATATCCATACCAACCATCTCCACATCAAAAAGACACAACAAGCCCTTATCAGCTAATCATGAAATCGTTTACAGTCGGGGCCAGGGGGCTCTTGCTTCATCCTTGTCCGTTCACTAGGACGCCCTACCATTTGGACGCCGCAAGGGCCCCCCTGGCCAGTCCGGGAGCCCTCCTGTCTCAAATCGCCATCAGGGTCCGTCTACTTTAGGGCTCTCCCATTTGAATCGCAGTAAGGGTTCTCCCATTCTAATTCAGTGTGAGCTAACTCACGTTTATTTGTATCATGGACTCTCCCATTCTAAGCGCTGTGAGGACTCCCCCGTTCAAATACAGTGAGGGCCCATGTTCAATCGCAGTAGCCGAGCCCCTCTCCTACGGGGTTCGCCCATTTGCTGCATGGGCCCATTCCATCAAACCAATTGCGTCGTGAGGGGGGCTCAAGGTTGGGTCCAGGCAGCATGGACTCATGCCTCCGCCCAGGGCCACGGAGGTGGCCCCCACGTTCAGGCGTAGCAGATCCCTCCAGCGCAATAACAGCTCCCACAAGAGCTCATTTCTATGTGGCCATAGCCGCCACTGTCCCTTCAGTGCTTCAGCCTTTTTTCACTCTCCATTTTCTACCTATCCTGCACATCCCAGTTTCCTCTCCCCCAAGTGGACCTTAGTATGAGGCTGCCTCCACTAGTGGCTCCGCTCGTTCTATCATCTTTGGCACCTCTGGTCATCTCACACACAAGGCTTAGCAAGCACCCCTTCACCCAGGATAGCAAGCCAAACACATTTACACTATCCCCAATGCAGGATTATATTAATTTGCAAACTACTGAAACATTTGTTTTTTATTTTGCACAGATGAATCATGCACAATAGACTGGGGATGTGTATTAAGAAAGTAAATAGAGTTGATATCAAACAGATTTTAATTTAATGGTTGTGACGAGGAGGGCGTGGTTGGGCCGTGAGGGTACACAGCCGGCACCAAGTCACCTAATCAGCGGGAGAGAGAGATAAAGGGGAGCCGGAGATGCCAGTGAGGGAGGGAGAGAGACACACGGATTTATGTTTGTGTGTGTCTTTAATGTTATGTTGAAGTTCATTTGTATCATAAAAACTTTATGTTGACAGCTCAGCCAGGTCCCAGCTTCCTCCTTTCCTGACTGAACAGAGGTCTTTTACATTTGGTGCCAAAACCTGGGAAGGAGGAAGAGCACGCTGTCCGGGAGAACTTGCCGTTGCCATCCGCCAGGGGATGGAGGGGTAGCTGCCGTCTGCCAGGAAGCGGAGGAACCACTGCCGTCAGCCAGGAAGTGGAGGAGCCATTGCCGGCTGCCAGGGGATGGAGGATCCGCTGCCGTCTGCCGGGTCACAGAGGAACTGCTGCCATCCACCAGGGGGTGGAGGAGTCGTTGCCGTCTGCCAGGGGGAGGAGTAGCTGAGGACCAGTGGACAGCGTGTTCAGGACAGGTGAGCCAGTTTTTCTCTCTCTCTCTCCTCTCTTTCTGTCTCTCCCCCTCACTCTTTCCCTCTCCTCTCTCCCTCCCCTCATCTCTCCTAGGGTCCAAGGAGGCGTGGAAGACCAGCTTCCTCCTTTCCTGACCGAACAGAGGTCTTTTACAATGGTGACTAAAAAAAACCATGAAATCAAAATACGAATTTTGTTGCGATTAGTCAAATTAGTCAAAACCTAGTGAGCGTCCTCTGGAAGTAGCATTTTAAGACATCATAGGTGCGCTCCCAACGCGAAGGCTGTTCCAAAAGTTAGATATCTTAATTATGCTGTCTCTTAAGTTATCTCATTTTGGTCAAATTCTATGGTAGCATCATATGTATCCTTCCCCAGGTAGGCGATCCCAGAATGCACCATGATGGACTTGGCGGAAAAATAAATCCAGGATGGCGGACGAAGTGAGATACATTTTTATTATAAATATACTTATAATTCAGTCATTACTTAAAGTATCCATAAATAATAGCTTAATATGACACAAAACCAACTATTTTCCCCAAAATGTGTGTGTACTGTGCCTATATAGGCTCATTAGAGGATTCCGAGTCGAGTCTCGCGTGCAGAATTTGAACGATGCGCGGAGCTGCCGCCTATGTAGCGCGTTCCAAATCACTCTCTTATGAGGCATCATTTCAGTAACGATGCTGTCATAGAAGACAACTCACTAGGTTTTGGAACAGACTCTACGACTCACATCTATGACATAACAAAATGCTAATTTCACACAAAAATTTCACACCCTCACTTCCTCTTTTTATCTTAGAAATATGTCCAGACTGGAGAATCCAGCTTTCTCATGGGGTGTTTAAGAAATGCACTGAAGCAGCTCTGGGGGTGAATATCTGTGTACCATTTCCTCTACCTGGAGGTGATATTTTGAAAATTGAAGTACCGGGAAAGAAGATTTGAATCAAAACCTGCAAACCAGGATGATTTTGCAGACCCTGTTTTGCACACTTAGTTAAAGAGAGTTGGTGCATGGTGTCCTACTCATCTGGCATACACTAGTAACCTTGAGCCATGCAGCAATGTTTGAGACTGTCAAAATGCCAATTCAGGAAGTATGACACAATTTCAAGACTACTGAGGTAATGTCTATTGCCCCTTCTTGCAACAGGTTGTCTTGTATATCACAGACACGGTGTAAAAAAACAAAAAGACTTAGACAGTCAACAATCAGTAAATACTGTGAACATAGACCAATGGTACCCAGAAATTCACAAAAATAATCTATGGAAAACTTGATGGCTAACCAAGCACACACTAACCAAGCAAACACACACACACACACACATTTACAGGAAGCCCACCTCTCACCTGACAAAAGGAATTTTTCACATACAGTGTTTTTGTTTTGTCCCACAGGGCACCTGTAGACATCTCCTGTCCGTTTAGCTGGCTGTCCCGTCAAAGGAGAACCAATCAGAACCCTTGGGGGGAAAAAGCAGTAGGCAAGTAGAGGTTGGTGTAATTTATATTTATACTTTAAGGTGTACATTTAGGCCAGAAACATACTTTGCACATGCATGCAAAGGCAGACGTGAATTCTTGTCCAATGCATTTCAAGTGCGCAGTGCCGTTAAACATATTTATGTGCATACTTGCGTTACTGTGGCGGTAACAAACCTCAGTACTCAAGGGGGAAATAGAGTTACTTTCAAATGTCTGTGCCATTTAAATGTGTATGCTGTTATTTAGGTAGCTAGCTATAAACATACTGACTTTAACTAACTTGCTTATCAAAACCACATGACAGTATTTGACCTAAAAGTGAAAACTGTCTGTAGAAGAACTTATGCTAATATCCACTATAGCGCCTCCCTGCGGCAACACTGAGAATGCAACGCTGACTTGTGGTCTGATACGTTTCAGAAAGCAACAGCGCTCAAAATCAAATTTGCATATATGTGTTCCTGTAGCTCGTAATTTTTGTGTTCACATATTTGCATTATACATTCCCTGGGAACCCACAACCTTGGCATTGTTTGCGCCATGCTCTACCAGTTCAGCTACAGGAACACCATTTTCCCGGACTATGAAAAAACTCCTGGGATTTGTGAGAAAGTTGAAGTCCACCGAGCCAAAGTTCAGTTGATTGATTCACCAGTTTTCCAGTGGGAAAGAAAAGCATAACATAAATATAAACATGCTTATTTTTTTATATAACAATAAAATGGAACATATGTGAAATGTGAGTACAATGGGGAGCAAAGTTCTTTTTTTATCACAAAAACAATAAAGATTTTCAAATTTGAGAGTTTAAAGAGGAAATCGACAGATATATGGTGGGTTTTACCCTTGAACTGCTCTGTGATTAATTTGCTTTACAGTGAGATAACGTTTGTGTTCTTTCACTCCCAAGGTTATTTACGTTTTATGTTCTGCGCTACATCTGAGTGCACTTAGCTGAACAGAGAACATTTGCAGTGTACGGTTTCTAATGGTGGTTTTTGACCACAGTGCTAAAACTAGACATCCTTCTGTAAGCATGTAAACAACTCAAATCATTAACATTCCTGTGCACAAATGGGCCTTGACGCAGTAGTGGAAACAACTAGGAGCCCACACAATCTTTCTTCTATACGTAGGCACCTGTCACCTCCAAGTCCATAAACTATATATTTTAGCCCTGACTTGGCCAGAATAGGTCACCCAAATCGTTCAGTAGATATTCAGAAGATTTTAGAAGATTTCATTTTTTTTCCAGAAGGTTGTAATCAATAGGATATTAGTACCCTTGAGCCTTAAAATTTAAAGAAAAGCCAATTTAAAGGAATAATTCACCCAAACAAGCTAAGTCAATCAGAATTTATTTATCCTTATGAAATTCTAAATCTGGAAGTTTTTCTTTCATTTGCAGAATTTTGCAGAGTGCTCTAATCTGATAAAAACGATTGGGGGCTTTTGAGCTTCAAAAATGAACCATGAAAGTATCATAAAAGTACTGTAGTCCATATAATGTTTTATATTAAATGTCTTTGAATTGAAAAAATAAATAAATTAAAAAATAATAATAATAAAAAAATAAAAATAAGCCAAACAATCTTCCACTAATGGCTCTTATGTATTATTTGCAGTCGCATTCATTCATATATGGCACATAAATTCAAGAATCAGTTATGTTTTATGTCACTGATGCTATACGGACCAAAAGCCCCAGTCCCCATTCATGGAAAAGATCCCAACAATCTGCCTAATATCCAACGTAGTCTCATAGAATGAACATTATTAAAACTACATTTGTGCTAACTGACTTTTACGTGCTACGGTCTATGTTTCACCGCAGTTTTCTGATGAAATTAACACTCAAAGTGTTAAAACAATTGTGCGTTTTATTCATTTTCACAAAAATCACGGCAACAAGAGTTTTTGTATTGTGTTTGATTGACTTTATAAACAAATATTTTTCGCAATATTACTCACCTACTGCTATGTTTTGATATCCATACACTTTTACTCTAATACATCATTAAAAAAATGACACATTTTAACACTTGCATTACAGACTGACCTTACACACTTATTACAGTGTGAATCCTCTGCGGTAGTTAACCTGATAGAGCATTGGACTTTGGACTCGGAAGACCGAGGCTCATGCCCAGCCAAACGCTACCAACACCTAAGCTGACACGTAAGGTGAGAGTGTCATAGAAGTGACACAAAATGAAGTGGTTGCTTCAGAAAATGTGCTTTGCATTTTGCTTTTTTTGTTTGGACACTATCGGTTAGGTTTAGGTGTTGGTTTAGGGTAAGCATGTCTGTTTTGTTCACCTCTCATTTGATCACTATTTGTTATGTTTAGGTTATAGTTTTATGTTAGTGAGATATGCTTTACATATTAAAACCTCCATCTATTAAAAATTTTTCATAAAACAAACTTATTTCCACGCCATTCACTCGCTTAGCTTCTTCAGGATGGATAAATGATTTGATTTTACTACAGAAAAGTTTTAATGAGAACACTGTGAACCTCATTAAAAATAATCTATATTTTTCTCTTAAATGTATCCAAATCAAGTCTGTCAAATCTTCCAACTGCCATGAAAAGTTCATTGGCAAGGTTTAGTCAATAAGGGCCACCTGTGAGAAGTTAACATGAAGCTATCTTGAGGATTTCATACCAGCTGAGGTATTTCTCTGGAGGGAATAGGTTAACCAAACAAGCACTGCTAAAATGTGCCTTCTGATCAATTTAAAGAGGGGCCACGGATGTCTGATTTTACTAAGGATTTACAGAGGGGAGCTTATAGATAATATAGGGAATAATTCCCATTTGTCTATATGCTTAATGGAGAAAGCAGACCTGAGTGCATTAGCTTGATTTCTTCATTAGAATAAAAGCAAAGACCATTTCAAATGCAAGCTACATCAGTGGCTCTCAGAGGTTTACCATGGCAATTCTGTGTACCATTATTGAGCTAGGTATTCTTTGACTGGAAAGAGGGAACTGGTGGTTCGGGGTGCACTGATACAATACAGATGGTCAGTGCAATCTGGCATTATTATAAACTTTAAAATAAACTTACCATTTTCCCTCACTGTTCTCAAATTGTTGAACAGTGTATCCGAACATGTCCTCCACTGGTCCACTGAATGACATCCTGTTCTTCTCGTCCACATTGAAACATGATAAACTTGGCAGCAGCACTGTAACAAAAAGAGACATTTGAATTTATTGACCTCATATGGACCACTTACGATATTTTTATGGTGCATTTTGGTCATTTTTGGAGCTCAACCCTCAACACAAGAACATAGGGACAAAGTAATGCATAAAATATCACTTTTTTGCATCTTGTACAAAAGACCACAGATATGTTCTTGACATATAATTTAAGACAGATAATTTATTTTAGGATCAGATTAAGATTTGGTGTCTAAAAATCTTAATTTGATAATGAAATAAATACCATAAATGTTGCAGAAACAAGATGGAACAAACATGCATGATGGAACAACTAGATTTTTACATTTTCTGACAAGAACGTAAGTGAAAACTAACAAGGGTGCCAGGTGCTCTGGCCAGGGCATTGCTATGCTGTTGCTAAGGTGTTCTGAGGGATTGTTAGTGCTTTTGTGGGTTGCTTGGTGGTTGCTACGAAGGATGTTTTGTGTGTTTACTAGATAGTTGCTTACTAGTTTACTGTAAAGAGCCTAGCCCCTGGTCTCTATGCACTTAAAAAAATACTTTCACTTTCATTAAGTTAACTGAATTCTACCTTGTCTAGATTACTCAAAAAATGCATGTAACAAAGTGAATTTAATTTAACTTAAATCCATTTGTGTTGGGACAACATGAAATTTTTTTGCTTGGTTATCTGAAACTGGGCAGGGGATACATGGGACTTGATAGGGAGAGAAAATCTTTAAATTAAGTGTTATGTTTTTGTGCAAGATGAATATATAAAGGGGGATACTTGTTAGTGTTTAATGTTTTATTATACTGAGATCTAGAAGAGTTCCTGTTATGTTTGAGTTTTGAGGGTTACCATTTTAATAAAGAGTGGAGCTTGAGCTTACGATGAGGACAGACATGTGGCACATGATTTTGTTTGTTTCCTTTGTTTAGCAATCGCTGTCCTAAACATAGCATAGTTGTTAAGCTACACTCTGTAATGCTTCCCACCAGCATGTATTTAGTGTGCTTACATACTAAAGAAATAAAAAGATTTATATGAGTTACTACGACATGTCTAATTTTGTTGGGTTTACCCAATTAAATAAGGTTGCCTCTACACAAAGCATTTGTGATGCGATTACGTCATAATTTTAGTTAAGAAAACTAATTTAAAACATATGTAATCACTGTCCACAACTGAATCAAGTTCAGCCAATCTTGCAATCAAGTTTTTTTTTTTTTTTGAGTGGGATATATTGGTCCCTTGATATGCAGTAGGTTAGGTTCCTCCTTCAATGTAAGTCTATGGGATTTTCGCCAATTTATTGTCAGAATGGTTATAAGTCACACAATTTCAGGTTTTCTTTGTGTCTGTAAACATACCATGGGAACTAGATACAGGCAAAGTTATAGAAAAATATGATGTGATAGTGCCTTTGCAAGCACCACTAATTTTTCAGTTACTTAGTCTTTAAGAAACATTATATTTAAAATGGAATTGTGCATTCAAAAATATACAATACATTCTTTATTATTTATTTTAATTTTGATTCAAGAAACAAACAAAAGCCTTCCATTTCCTATGAAAATGGAAGTGAGAGAGAGAGAGAGAGAGAGAGAGAGAGAGAGAGAGAGAGAGAGAGAGAAAGAAAGAAAGAGAGAGAGAGAAGACATCCTAAAAATGGTCCCAGTTGTGAAGTACATGACCAGTTGTGTGGGAATCAATCATCTGTTTTTGACGGGGAGCAATACATGCGAAGTAGGAAGAGGAATTTCGCAAAGCAATGTGGAGCAGCCTTTCTGAACACTTGGACAATGTCCTCTTCATGAAGACCACCAGCGTCTGTCCTTTAGTACTGTATATAAAAGGAGAACTAAATATAGTGTTTATATGCTCCATTGTGCCAAGGCCACAGAGAGCCTTTTCACATGTTGTGTGTAATGGAATTCCAGTCATGATTTCTTCAATTCATTTGGAAGGGATTTGGAAGGGAATTGTGAAGATTAACAAATCACTGTGGTATTGAAGAGATTTCTGGATATGTGTGAGAACACAGAGACAGTGAGACAGTAAGCCAGTTGTACTTCCTAATGTCTGTTTTTGATAACAGTCATGTTCTGAGCTAATGAACGTAGAATAATATGCAGTAAAATTTTGCAGTAAAAGCCATAGAGAGAGGAAACAGAGGAGGCAGTGTATGTCTTTGGGCACACCTTATACGAATGTCCACATGAAATCAACAACAACTACACTTTCCAGCCAAGCTTCCAAACCCTGTTTCTACTGTGTCTTGCTTTTGAGGAGGGTGTTCATGATGGGTGACCATCTGAGAGACCACAGACCATTTATACACTGACAGACATAGACAATGTATTTTATAAAAGCAAGAAGCAAAAACAATAAGAGAAAGATGAACACTAAAATGAAGACAAAGCATATTCATTAGAGATGTGCCAACCTGTGGACCTTTCTTGGCCTGAGGGACTGCTGTTTTGTGTAGGGTTGGATGTGCAA
The DNA here is from genome assembly GCF_019703515.2 of Myxocyprinus asiaticus. Taxonomy (NCBI): domain Eukaryota; kingdom Metazoa; phylum Chordata; class Actinopteri; order Cypriniformes; family Catostomidae; genus Myxocyprinus; species Myxocyprinus asiaticus. The sequence continues at coordinate 25,270,050 of NC_059385.1, read as the reverse complement.
GTTAGATAAATCGAACACATTTCCTCTGCAATTTAGACATACTCAAGGAATTTTGCCAAAGCAAGGAACAGAAGAAATAAGATGAAGAAGACTATAATGAAGAAGCTAAAGATGAAGCTGAAGATGAACAAGACCACAAAAAAATGCTGAAGAAGACAAAGAAGACCACAACGAAGAAGCTGAAGAAGGCGAAGACCACTATAATGAAGAGACTGAAGAAGCTGAAGAAGACAAAGAAGACCACGATGAAGACAAAGCTGAAGAAGATTAATAAGAAGACCACAATAAAGATGAAGACAAAGAAGACCATGACGTAAAACGAAGCTGAAGATGAACAAGAAGGCCATGACAAAGAAGTCCAAGAACACAATGAAGATGCTAAAGAAGCTGACGAAGACCATGATTAAGAAGAAGCTGAAGAAGATAAAGAAGACCATGATAAAGAAGAAAAAGAACCTGAAGAAGACAGACAAGTATCTAAAGATGAACAAGAAGAAATTGCTAAAAATAAGACAAAGACCACAATAAAGAAGAAGCTAAAGATGATTAAGAAGACCACAATGAAGAACCTGAAGACAAAGCAGACCATAATGAAGAAGAAGCTAAAGAAGATGAAGAAGATGATGAACAAGAGGACCACGACAAAGAGGACAAAGAAAGACCAAAACGAAGAGGCTGAAGAAGATGAAGAAAGATGATAAACAAGAGGACCATGACAAAGAGGACAAAGAAAGACCACAACAAAGAAGCTGAAGAAGATGAAGAAAATCACAATAAAGAAGAAACTGAAGAAGACAAAGAAGAGGCTGAAGAAGAAAAAGACCATGATAAAAAGCTGATGAAGGTGAATAAGAAGACCACAATTAAGTAGTTGAAGAGGAAGAAGACCATGACGAAAAAGCTGAGGAAGAAGCTTAAGAAGACGAAGAAGAATTTAATGAAGCCAAAGAAGAAACATGCTCATTAGAAATATGCTAATCCTTTTTTCGGCCAGGGGAACTGCTGTTTTCATTTGAGTTAGATTTGCAAGTTAGATCTGCAGTCTAGACATGACCAGTGTGTTTTGGAAAAGCAAGAAAACAAAGAAGATGAAGGAAAAACTGAAAAAGTAGAAGATGATGAAGAAGCTGAAGAAGAAGACAAAGAAGAAGCTACAGAGAAGAAGATGATGCAGAAGATGAAGCATTCTCATTAGAGACATGACAACCTGTGGGCCTTTCTCAGCCTGAGGGACTGATGTCTTGTTTTTGGTCAGATTTGCAAGTTAGATAAACAGAATTAATTTCCAAACCAATTTACTGATCCTGTAAACAAAGACATAGAGGGCCAAAGGTAAGTGGACAGCCAGTTTCCTCTTTGACCACATCTATGTCCTTACAGATAAACACACACCCATCCTCTAAACCTGGAGAACTGACTCCTTTCTCAATAAAGTGGGTAATGTGGGGAAAGGAAAAGGGATGACTTCCCGCTGAGGTTGAACGCAGGACACACTCTGAACATCTGGTGAGCTAACACTTTGCAAACACACTACAAATCATACACACACAGTGCTTATGCAAACACATAGACACAAATGAATTCTCTGAGGATCTTGGAAAAGAGGCCTTAAAACCCCCTTGCCAGTTTCATTGGATTTCATACATTAAATCATACTTCTTTCATGTTAATGGTGAACCAGAATTTTTCAGCCATCTACAGTAGGACTGTAAAATCAGTCATGCAGCCCTGGTGTGGAAACCCAAGCCATCTTCCAATAGACATGATCGATTTCAAATATGTCAGAGAAAATATTTTCTCAATTAGCTGATTCAAGATGGCCACCAGCCAAAGATGTCTTTTGCATTGATCACAAATGGGGAAGACACCCAGACGCATGGATGACGGCATTCCAAGAAAACATTTTGTACTCAAGATTGAGACCTAGAGGTTGGTGTCTTGTCCTTAGAGAAAGACAGAATCCCTCCTAATATTCAGGTGCAGAAAGATACTGACATGTTTCACCAGAAAAAAAATCTGTGACATAATCAGACAGTGGCGAGCAGGGTGACGCCAAACAGCGTCTGGGCAGAGTGAGGCCGGGAAGATAAGTGGTGAATGAGTTCCACCTGGGAGAGAGAGATGCCTGAAGCTGTATGTTTATTGACAAGTTAGTGTGAAGCGACTGCTGAAAAACAGTGTTAGATATGTGACACTGAAAACTGTTTATACAATAAATGTCTACGTGTTGTCAAGCCAGTCCAAGCTTCCTCCTTTGCCATCCTTGAATCGTTACACAGACATTATTAGTGATGACACTAATAGTATCACTTTTAATGTTGCCTATACTTAGGGTTAGGGATTTAAACAAACCCCTAATCCTAACCATTAAACTTTGACACATAACTTGTGCTGCTTGTTGAGGAAAGGTGTGATATTACTTATCTACTTGATTATAGCTACAATGTTTATCTGCTGGATGTTAAAACAGGTTAAAAAACTCATAGACTTACATTGAAGGAGGGACCTGAACCATATCTATGGACCAGAATCTTATAGAGAGTTTGTGGTTGGCTCTTTTGACTTGAGCCACAAAGCTACAGTACCACCCAGAACACCCTAGCAATCAAAAACTGTATGAAAGTGCTTAAAACCACCCAGTACACCTCAGCAACCACATAGCAATGCTAAGGCAACCACCCACAACAATGCAATGTCATGGCATTGTGGTGGCAAGTTATGCACGAGCAAGCACTGCTTGCATTTTTTCAGAAAGTAAAAAAATTGGTTTCTGTTTAAATTCCATGACCATGGCAATGTCACACTAAAGCAAACTAAAGCACATCCTGTTAGTCACAATGGAGCATCTGCTAAACCTCTTTAATGTAAATGTAATTTGCTTTGCATGTTCAGTCGAATGAGACAGGACATCCTTTACACGTGCATGCACAGGCAAAGTGAGAAAAACAAATTGTACCCTACATAAAGCTGAAATCTATCGGACTGAAACTATATGCAGATAGTACCTTGACTATATCGTCCATACTGTAATATTACATAAGCATTTTTTAATCAAACCAACATCTGAGGGCAACATTTAGTGTTCTTAACATGCAAACCATATTCATAAAACAATTAGCCCAGTTCAGCTATCCACAACAAACAGATCACTCAAAGAGTAATTATTAGAAAGCTAATTAGAACAAATAATGAGGTCTTTATTGTCCAGCAGGGAAACTTTGTTCATTGACAGACCATCCAAAGTTGTACAGCTTATACCAATGTTGAAAGCTACAGTGTGTAATTCCTGCACAATTCATGGTACTTTCAAACAGGTTTCCCCTATTTGCCATTTCTGGGTCAAACGGGTAGTCCACCCCAAACTCACGCCACTGATGCTATGATCAACCAAACAGAGCAATGTGGAAAGTGCCACCAAAGTCACTTCAAGGTAAGTCAGTCCACTCCGCAGCCATCTTGGGAATGCTCCCAGGCAGCTACTTTCTATGAATACAAGAGGCATAAAAGTACAGCTCCTGTCAACTTGAATGGGGAAAGACCAAAATCCCCACAACGTCAGTCAATATTATGATCAAATAACATTTCAAATCAGCAGCAAAATCTGACAACAAATTATCATAAATTGTGCTTCTTTAGCTCAAATCACGCTAAAAAAAAAAACACATTATTTTTCAGGCTGGTCTATCTAATCCACATGCGTGTTCTCAAGTTAACTGACAGGTGATGTCTCTTTCTAAAAAGCGATTTGCTCTTTTACCTGTAAGACTTCCATTTCTACAGCCACCATATAGTGTGTTTCAATTTCTCACACTGATTTTAAATACAAGTGATCTTTCTTGGGTTATACAGTCTCTGGTGCCACAAAGTCACAGTGTTTACACTTTTCAACCTCTCAACATTAAGATGGCATAGAAGAATATTTTAACATAAAAAAAAATAAAAAAAAACATTAAGGCAGAGATTATTATACTGTCTTCTTTGAAGGGAGATTTTCAGTCAAGAGGAATTGCTGTAGATGTGCATAAGGTTTTCAGAAAACACAGCATGAAAGGTCATCTGAATTTGAAATGAAAAATCCATGCCAAACCGTATCACAAGCTTTAACTACAAAAGATTGATGACACTTCACAATTACATCATCAGAATACATCAACATCATGTCTGAATGTTTGAAGCGCAAGCCTTTGGTATCTATGGAGATGTGACAATAACACAGTGCAAACTGGGAACACATTCTGAATTTTTACAAGCTCTTTGAAGTGGTAAGCACAATGCTGATACTGCAGTCAAAGCCAAAGCTCATTAAATGACACCGTCTTCTCTCTATAGGTTCTTTAGGTTTGATAATTTGTCATATGCCAAAATGTGATTAATCCAGTGGAGTTGTAAAACAAAGCTGTAATCATTTAATGTATGCAATGTTTTGGATTTATCCGTGCTAAGACTCTTCTTAAATCAGTCCATTTGGCAGAGGGAGCTCTCAGTGATAATGAGAAATGATGCCTGTGCCAAGACCTTCTCTGGCACACACATGCTCTTGCATGACAAAGCAGATCTCAAGATAATCAAGTAAATGTATCTTATGCACTCCCTTTCCTCGTCTCTTGTTGTACAACATATTAAGCAGTTGAGCTGATTTATCAGCTGACTGAATTCAAGCATTAAAATGCACACAATGTAGAATGCAATTTCTTGGGCACTAAGTGCACTTCAAAGGTACTTGAGGAAGTTGCTTAAACAATCATAAGTATACCAGTTGCTCATATTGTCAACATGATATTTTATTAAAAAAAAATTCAAAACACCTAACACAGTGTCCTAACCAGACGAGATGCAACAAGATTCCAGTGACAAGCTATCTGTCAGTCCATACCGAACGTGACACTGCTGTGCGAAACAACACAATCACTGCTATTTAGAACATATTTGATGTTTCATGTGCCATTATGAGAAGCTGGAATTTGGACCAATGAGCATTCACAGTGGGCGGGGCTGGCAGAAAAAGAAACCAAGCTATCGTCAGAATTGCTTGCCGTTGCTGGTTAGGTCAAACTTTAATTAACATGGAAGAGATGAGTTTTAACATGCGTCGCTTTGTCACATCGTGTCTGGTTGTGTTCAATGTTGTGTTAATTCGAAACACAGGTTCTGGTCCCATGGAAACCAGGTAGTAAACATATTCACTCCAAGACATGGGCTCTGGTCCCACGGAAACCAGGAAGTAATCATGTTTGCTCCAAGACAATGGTTTTGGTCCCGTGGAAACCAGGAAGTAATCACATTCACTCCAAGACATGGGTTCTGGTCCCGTGGAAACCAGGGAGTAACTGCGTTCACTTCGAGACATGGTTCTGGTCCCATAGAAACCTGGAAGAAATCATGTTCTCTCCTTAACACAGATTATGTTCCCATGGTTACCAGAAAGTAACTGTGTTCACTTTGAGACATGGCTTCTGGTCCTATGGAAACCAGGAAGAAATCATGTTTTTTCAAGACACGGGTTCTGGTCCTGTGAAAAACAGGAAATAATCACGTTCACTTCGAGACATGGGTTCTGTTCCCATGAAAACCAGGAAGTAATCAGGTTCACTCCAAGACAAAGCTTCTGGTCCCATGGAAACCAGGAAGTAATCATGTTTTCCCAAGACATGGGTTCTTGTCCCATGAAAACCAGGAAGTAATCATGCTTTTTCAAGACACGGGTTCTGGTCCCGTGGAAAGCAGGAAGTAATTGCATTCATTTTGAGACACGGGTTCTGGTCCCATGGAAACCAGGAATTAATCACTTTCACTCCAAGACACAGGTTCTGGTCCCATGGGAAACAGGAAGTAATCAGGTTCACTCCAAGACACTGCTCCTGGTCCCACGGAAACCAGAAAGTAATCATGTTTTCCCAAGACACAGGTTCTGGTCCTGTGGAAAGCAGGAAGTAATCACGTTCACTCCAAAACATGGGTTGTGGTCCCTTGGAAACCAGGAAGTAACTGTGGTTACTTCGAGACACAGGTTCTGGTCCCGTGGAAACCAAGAAGTAACTGCTTTCTCTTTGAGACAAGGGTTCTGGTCCCATGGAAACCAGCAAGTAATCACGTTCTCTCCAAGATACGGGTTCTGGTCCCATGGAAACCAGAAAGTAATCATGTTTTCCCAAGACACAGGTTCTGGTCCTGTGGAAAGCAGGAAGTAATCACGTTCACTCCAAAACATGGGTTGTGGTCCCTTGGAAACCAGGAAGTAACTGTGGTCACTTCGAGACACAGGTTCTGGTCCCGTGGAAACCAAGAAGTAACTGCTTTCTCTTTGAGACAAGGGTTCTTGTCCCATGGAAACCAGCAAGTAATCACGTTCTCTCCAAGATATGGGTTCTGGTCCCATGGGAACCAGGAAGTAATCAGCTTCAGGCCAAAACATAGGTTGTGGTCCTGTGGAACCCGTCCTGGTTACTTTTGTAACCTCCGTTCCCTGATGGAGGGAACGAGACATTGTGTTGATGTAGTGACACTAGGGGTCACTCTTGGGAGCCCCAAACACCTTTTGAAAAAAGGCCAATGAGAATTGGCGAGTGGAATTTGCATGCCACTCCCCCGGACATATGGGTATAAAAGGAGCTGGTATGCAACCACTCATACAGGTTTTGTGCTGAGGAGCCGAGACCAGGTCTGGCCATTTCAGCGGGTAGTTCAGCATTGTGGCAAGAGGGACACAACGTCTTGTTCCCTCCATCAGGGAACGGAGGTTACGAAAGTAACCAGGACATTCCCTATTCCCTATCTAACTCGACGTTGTGTCGATGTAGTGACACTAGGGGTCCCTATACAAAACACCACAACTAGCTGAACTGTGTTGCATGAACTGGCGGTGTGTAACGGGCAGACTGCTGTGTGCCTCGTAGTCAGTGCACCAGGCCATCACGTAACCTCCCCCAATGCTCTTATGAGCGTCGAACGGTCCAGCAGGAACAAGTCGACTGCCCAACTATAGGCACAGGCTAGCCCAGCCGAGGCCTTTTTTCCTCTCTTTTCTCCCCAAAAAGAGTGGAATTTGTTAACTGACTGGGAGCCATAAGTGTCTGCGTCGGGGGGTGTCACCGGGGAAGACACCGCGGAGACCACACCCCGCCCAAAAACGGGGGGGGGGGGTATATTGAGTGGAATATGTCACGTGGTCTTACCAAGTCTGGTCAGAAGTATGTCATGTGGAGAGGTCCCATGGTAGGTCCTACCCAAAGGGAGGGAGTTTCTACAAAGCATGGCAACTGGGGGCAGAGGGGCCTCTGCCCAAGGAAGATGCAGTTTGCCATCAGGGAAACAATTTTGCAGAAGATATCACATGGGGTCACCTTCGGGAAACCAGCACATGTGGAGCACCTACCTCAGTACAGGGGCTCATTAGCGCACAGACTGTGTCAGTTAGCGAGTTTCTCCGCAAACTCAGCTGCCAGAGGGCTAAGGAGGAAAGTCATCCAGGGATCACAGTCTGTGAACATGACTGGGAGTCAAGAGCGCTAGTCTTCCCTCAAGGGAGGGGAAAGGTGCTATGCGCAAGCGGTACACCTGGCCAGTTGTCCCGGAACTTACCTGCTCATGCCTGCCAATACACGGGACGAGACCGGCTCAACCCGGAGATTGTAGAACCTCGTAAAGGTGTTGGGTGTTGCCCAGCCTGCTGCTCTGCAGATGTCTGCCAAAGAGGCGCCACTGGCCAGGGCCCAGGAGGCCGCCACATTCCTGGTGGAGTGAGCTCGTAACCCTGCAGGAGGTGGCATGTCCTGAGCCTGAAATGCCACCGTGATGGCATCGATGACCCAGTGGGCAATCCTCTGTTTGGAGACAGCGCTTCCTTTCCGCTGTCCACCAAAGCAAACAAAGAGCTGCTCAGAGCTTCTAAGGCTCTGTGTGCGATCCAAATAGATGTGTAAAGCTCACACTGGACACAGCAACGCCAAGGCTGGGTCTGCCTCCTCCTGGGGCAGCACTTGCAGGTTCACCACCTGATCCCTAAAAGGAGTCGTGGGAACCTTGGGCACATAGCCCAGTCGGGGTCTCAGGATCATGTGAGAGTATCCCGGACGGAACTCCAGGCACGATTCGCTGACAGAGAACACCTGCAGGTCCCCTACCCTTTTGAAGGAATTGAGCGCAGTCAGGAGGGCAGTCTTCAAAGAGAGTGCCTTCAGCTCAGCTGACTCCAAGGGCTCAAAGGGAGCTCCCCGTAGACCCCGAAGGACTATGGAGAGGTCCCATGAAGGGACAAGGCATGGTCTGGAGGGATTCAACCTCCTAGCGCCTCTCAGGAACCTGATGATCAAGTTGTGCTTCACCAAATACTTACCATCTACTGCATCGTGATGCTTCGAAATAGCGGCTACATACACCTTCAGGGTGGAGGGGGACAGCCGCCCCTCCAGCCTCTCCTGCAGGAAGGAAAGCACTGATCCGACTGCGCATCTCTGGGGGTCTTCGCCTCGGGAAGAACACCACTTAGCGAACAGATGCCACTTCAAGGCAGACAGGCGCCTCGTAGAGGGAGCCCTAGCCTGAGTGATCATGTCTACCACCTTGAGTGGTTGGCCACTTAGGTCTTCCACGTCCCGTCCAGGGGCCAGACGTGGAGATTCCAGAGGTCTGGTCGCAGGTTCCAGATGGTGCCCTGTCCCTGAGAAAGAAGGTCCTTCCTCAGGGGAATTCGCCGGGGGGCTGTCGCGAGGAGCGTGAGATCTGAGAACCACGTCTGGGTGGGCCAGTATGGTGCTACTAGGATGACCTGCTCCTCGTCCTCCCTGACCTTGCACAGGGTCTGTGCAAGTAGGCTCACTGGGGGAAACGAGTATTTGTGTAGTGTTGGGGGCCAGCTGTGTGCCAGCACATCTATACCGAGGGGTGCCTCGGTCAGGGCATACCAGAGTGGGCAGTGGAAGGATTCACGGGAAGCAAACAGGTCTACCTGTGCTCGACCGAATCGACTCCAAATCAGCTGGACCACCTGAGGGTGGAGTCTCCACTCTCCCCTGAGGGCAACCTGACGTGACAGCGCATCCGCTGCGGTGTTGAGGTCGCCTGGGATGTGAGTGGCTCGTAGCGACTTGAGGTGCCGCTGACTCCAGAGGAGGAGACGGCGGGCGAGTTGTGACATGCAGTGGGAGCGTTGACTGCCTTGGCAGTTGATGTACACTACCGATGCTGTGTTGTCCATCCGGACCAACACGTGCTTGCCCTGGATCAACGGCCAAAACCTCCACAGGGCGAGCAGTACAGCCAACAACTCTAGGCAGTTGATGTGCCAACGCAGCCGCTGGCCAGTCCAGGAGCCGGCGGCTGTGTGCCTGTTGCATACGGTGCCCCAGCCCATCTTGGAGGCATCTGTTGTAACCACGACACGCCTGGAGACCTGCTCTAGGGGAACCCCTGCCCGTAGAAATGCAAGGTCGTCCACGGGCTGAAGAGGCTGCAACAGATCGGTGTGATGGCCACACAATGTGTCCCGCGGCACCATGCCCATCTCGGGACTCGAGTCTGAAGCCAGTGCTGAAGCGGTCTCATATGCATCAACCCGAGCGGTGTGGCTGCCGCTGAGGATGCCATATGCCCCAGGAGCCTCTGAAAATGTTTCAGTGGAACTGCTGCTCTCCGTCTGAATGTCTTCAGACAGTTCAGCACCGACTGTGCACACTCGTTCGTGAGGCGCGCTGTCATTGAGTCTGAGTCCAACTCCAGACCGAGAAAAGAGATGCTCTGAAACGGGGAGAGCTTGCTCTTTTCCCAGTTGACCCGAAGCCCCAGTCGGCTGAGGTGCCGGAGCATAAGGTCCCTGTGTGCGCACAGCAACTCTCGAGAGTGAGCTAGGATTAGCCAGTTGTTGAGATAGTTGAGGATGCGGATGCCCACTTCCCTTAGCGGGGCAAGGGCAGCCTCTGCGACCTTTGTGAAGACATGAGGGGACAGGGACAGGCCGAAGGGGAGGACCTTGTACTGGTATGCCTGGCCTTCGAAGGTAAACTGCAAGAAGGGTCTGTGTCGAGGTAAGACTGAGACGTGAAAGTACGCGTCCTTCAGGTCTACCGCCGCGAACCAATGTTGATGCTGGACGCTCGCTAGAATGTGTTTTTGCGTCAGCATCTTGAATGGGAGTCTGTGCAAAGCCCGGTTCAGTACTCGCAGGTCCAGGATTGGTCGCAACCCACCACCTTTCTTCGGTATGATGAAGTAAGGGCGGTAAAACCCTTTCTTCATCTAGGCTGAAGGGACAGGCTCTATCGCGCCCTTGCGCAGAAGGGTAGCGATCTCCGCACGCAAGGTAGTGGCGTTCTCGCCCTTCACCAAGGTAAAGTGGACACTGCTGAACCTGGGCGGGTGCCTGGTGAACTGAATCGTGTGGCCGAGTTGGACGGTCCGGGTCAGCCACCGCGACGGGTTGGAAAGCACGAGCCACGCGTTCAAACTCCGGGCGAGGGGGACCAAGTGAATGATCACGTCGGACGTACCGGCGGGTGGGGCCTCACGGCGGGGCAGAGCTCGAGGTGCCACATCGAGGGGATTCGAGCCCCGTGGCCGTGCTGTGTCCAGGGACATCGAAGCACTTACCTGGCTCCTGCTGCCCACCATAAGATTGGCCGAGGATGGGGAGGAGGAGTCTTGTCCAAGTAGTCCACCGGACCCAATCCCGTGTGGGTGTGTTTGTGCCACAGCTGGGCGCACAGGGGCGGGGGGACCGCCGCTGGGGCACCATACCTGCAAAGATGGGACGGTGGATGGTGGTCGTGACGACGGTCGTGCACACCGAACATGTGACCCAGGGAACAAGAAAACCGCTCTTTTGTTGAATTTTTGGGTACCGCAGCCTCTTGGACATGCGGCGAAATTAAATGAAAATGAAACAAAAGATTCTCCTCCCGGCCCTCCACCGGGGGATGGTGTGGTCTGCTCACCAGCTCCGGAGAAGCGAGTTTCCTTGCCCCTGGGTCGCCCGTCTCAGAGGCGCTTCGAAGCCTTCCTCGGATTCTTGGCGGCCGGACCACGGGGGCGGGCTGCGGCAGAGCCGGTGTTGTAGTTACAGGAGGACGCCCTTGGTGACAAGCAGATGGGGTGTGGGGTCTTGAGCCACGCCGGGGCAGGATGTGCTGTATGGCCTCCATCTGCTGCTTCACTGGCGAGAACTGCTGGGCAAAGTCCTCGACGGTGTCGCCGAATAGGCCAACCTGGGAGATGGGGGCGTCAAGGAACTGTGCCTTGTCAGCCTCGCACATCTCAACCAAGTTGAGCCAAAGGTGGCGCTCCTGGACCACCAGGGTGGACATCGCCTGCCCGAGAGACCATGCCGTGACCTTCGTCGCCTGGAGAGCGAGGTCGGTCGCCGGGCGCAGTTCCTGCATCAGAACTACCCTCGTGCAGTTCTTTTAGCGCCTTGGCTTGGAGTACTTGCAGGAGAGCCATGGCATGCAGGGCGGAGGTGGCTTGTCCAGGGGCACCGTAGGCTCTAGCCATCAGGGACGATGTAAACTTACAGGCCCTGGACGGGAGTTTCGGGCGCCCATGGACACAGGTGCACCGAGAGCGCCTTATCCACCTGGGGGATCACCGAATACCCACTGGCCGCTCTGCCATCGAGGGTAGCAAGAGCGGGGGAGCTGAGAGACCGGGACCGGGTTAGTAAACGGTGCCTCCCACGATCTTGTCATCTCCTCATGCACTTCCGGGAAGAAAGGAACGGGGGCGGGGCGGGGCGTGGCCGTGGACGGTGCCCCGAGCCCAGGAACCAATCGTCAAGCCGTGAGGGTTCAGGGGAGAGCGAAGGGTTCCACTCTAGCTCGATGCTCGCGGCCGCCCGGGAAAGCATGTCCGTCATTTCCGCTTCGGCCTGGGACTGGGCGACCACTCCGGAAGGAGGAAGCCCAGTCAAAGCCTCTGCATCCGACTGGACGAGCCCGCTCTCCGATGCTGCGCTCGATAACTCGTCTTCTTCCCGGGCTCTGAACAAGATGTCGAACTTGCCCTGAGACGAGCCGGCGATCTCGTCTGAGAGCCCGACCGGAGCAAGCATGCGTGCTGGGGAATGGGAGGTCCGTGAGGGGATACCCGGCTGAGGTGGTCCCATTGAGGTCCCCAAATAGCCCCCAGTGCTAACCGGCACAGCCTCATACCCGTAGGTAGAAGGACTAAGGCGGGGAGCCGCTGGGGTTGCTTGCTTTCTTACGAATGCAAGTCGCGACCGCAACTTTGCCATGGTCATGTTCTTGCAGTGAGGACAAGACCCGAACGATGTCTCTGCGTGGGCAGCACCCAGACATGACAGACAGCGATTGTGGCCATCATAAACGGAGAGATATCGACCGCAACCAGGAATAACACACAGACGGGAAGGCATCTTTAAAAAGACGTTCCGTGTGTCCCTCTTTTAGAAAGAAAATATACAACTTACCATCCAGACAAACAGCTGACGAAACTGCCTCCCATGCCTTTTCTTTTGCATTTAAATCTTTATACAAGAAATCCTGCGGGTCATAGAGAACTTCATGTTTTTCCACCTCCACGATGAGATGAGTGTCATCCATTATGTCTTGTTTTTCCAAATGTGAGGTAAGGTGTAGTTCTGCGACCACTAGCCTGTCACATGACTGCCGTTTCTGCTGAGATGCGAGTGTCTCTCCCCCCACACACACAATATAACATGCTGTGTAGTGTATTTCATATGAAAAAAAATCTTTAGATATACTTCTGATCACATTAGTTATTTTTGCAAGGGTAAGAGTGTTTTGGTTTTCCTTGCTTTACCCAGGGCTGAAAGTCATATGGTGACTGTGAAACAGAGTAGGCTTTAATTATATACATTTTTGTGTCAATCCACGTTCACTTTGACCACGAATAATGCGCTATCACTTTAATTCAGCACGTGCAGCACAGCAAAAATAGACTCGGTGGAGAAACAATCGCTGCACTGCCACGTCTGCACCGCTCCTGCAACGCATTGTCGTGCTGTATCCGTGTGCAGTCTGAATGCTCTAACCTGTTAACATGGGTACTAAAAAAAAATACATAATGCAAATGGATCATGTGTGAAACAGGCATCACACTACTACCACCATGCTTGACCGCAGGTATGATGTTCTTTTTGTGGAATTCTGTGTTTGATTTACGCCAGATGTAACGGGACACCTGTCTTTATGGAATATTTTTATTTAATCATTCAGTTAACCCATTTTTGATAATTGAATTAATATATATGCAATATGCAATGATCTAACAATGACAATGTGTAATCAATGTACTATGAATAACTGCATTATGAATGTTATTCAATATGTTAGATATTTCATATTATATTTAGATATTTCATTTATTGATTTAATTATCATTTACTCAGTTTAATAATCAAAGTGCAAATCAATGGAAAAATGCAGCTTGGCTTCTCTTGGGAGAATTACAACCTCTTTTTGTCAAAATGTGTATGACCCAAAGGGAGATGTGCGTGGGGATACTAAAAGGATAATTTAATGTTTTAATAAGAGCAGAGCTGGTGTCCAAAAAAGCAGATGATATATCAGAATCAGAATTAGAATCAGATTTATTGCCAAGTATGCTTACACATACAAGGAATTTGTCTTGGTGACAGGAGCTTCCAGTGCACAACAATACAAAACATCAACAAGCAGGGTTGGGGAGTAATGGAATACATGTAATGGGATTACGTATTTAAAATACAAAATATAAGTAACTGTATTCCACTACAGTTACAGTTTAAATCATTGGTATTTAGAATACAGTTACATTCAAAAAGTATTTTGATTACTGAAGAGATGACTTTGCATTTTATTGTCATTTGTTTCATTTAATATTTAGTCCTTTCAGATGGAAAACATTTATACATATAAATGACGCGATCCAAAGTGCATTTGAACAGTGGTGAAACACTTTCTTATGATGTGCTACATTCATACGAGCAGACAGAGAAGTAAGTTTGAAGTAAGTTTGGAGCAGAAGAAATAGAAATAAACCTTGTGTAAATTGTCAGCTATACACTATAAGCTAAAATGCTATTTCTAGCAATTTTACATGCACATGTTACCAGGCACGATCATATTTGTTTATCAAGAAAAGTCACATTGGATCATACTTTATTTGTTTCTAGTAAGACCTTTGATATTAGAGCAAAAATCGTATTCTTGATAATAATTTTTGTATTGTTTTCCTGTAAAAATATCTAAAAATATTTAAAACAAGATCAGTTTGATTTATCTTGTTTTAGAAACAACACTGCATAAGATATTTAGGTTTTTCAGAGAATGTATTTTTAACATGTGTATTTTGTCTTACTGTACTGGCAGAGTTTTTATAGTCAAAACAAGTGAAAAAATCTACCAGTGCTGAAGAAGTAATCCAAAGTATATAGAATACGTTACTGACCTTGAGTAATCTAATGGAATACATTACAAATTACATTTTACAGCATGTATTCTGTAATCTGTAGTGGAATACATTTCAAAAGTAACAAATAATTAAAAAATAAATAAAAATAGAATGAAATAAATGTGTGCGTTAATTAGTGCTAGAAATGACATGAAAAACATGTAGGTGGACAGCCTTTATTTGTTAAACTTTATATGACTCTAAAGGTGGATATTAAAAGGATAACTTAATGTCAGAGACAGAAACTGCCTGGTGTCCAAAAAAGGCAGATGAAATATGTGTGCTAATTAGTGCTAGAAAAGAGATGAAACATGTATGTGGGCGGACATACAACTCTCCATTTTTAGGAATATGTGTAACTAACGACTGTAATAAGGGAAATCATTTAATATACTAATCAAATGAATGCAGGATGTAAGGATACTTAGTCAATATAAAATATGTAACCATATGAAGTGATTGCAGTGTGTTTTATACATAGAAAATGAAATAGTCATGCTTTTGCCATCATTGAAGCAAGTTGGGGTCAAGGGTGACCAGCTAAAAGGGAGACAGCAAAGATGAAATTAGGGAGGCATAAAACGATTTCATTGGATGAAGAGGCCATCACTCAAAGAGATAAGGGAGAACAGAAAGTGTATAAAAAACGGCATGATTCTGAAGTGTAATTTTAGATGCTCCATGGACCACTTCTGCTTTGTTACTCTGTAATAAAAGACTATTTTTGGAATCAGAACTTTGCGCCTCTGAGAAATCTTTGACTCGACTGAGCTTTGATGACTGTTTTGGAGAATCTGCCACAACATCTTCCAAACAGTTCCACTTTCGACTCATCATTCCACAGAACATTCTCCCAAAAGGTTTAAGGATCATCAAGGTGTGTTTTGGCAAAATTCAGATGAGCCTTAATGTTCTTCTGGGTTAGCAGTGGTTTTCGCCTCGCCACTCTTCCATGGATGCAATTTTTGGCCAGCGTCCTACTGACAGTGGAGTCATGAACAGTGACCTTTATTGATGCGAGAGAGGCCTGCAGTTCCTTGGATGTTGTCCTTGGCTTTTTTGTGACTTCCTGGATGAGTCGTCGATTTGCTCTTGGAGGAATTTTGGAAGGTCGGACACTTCTGGGAAGGTTCACTACTGCACCAATTTTTCTCCATTTGGAGATAATGGCTCTCACTGTGGTTTTTTTGGAGTCCCAGAGCCTTTGAAATAGCTTTGTAACCCTTCCCAGACTGATGTATTTCAATCACCTTTTTCCTCCTTATTTTAACCTTGGCATAGTGTGCTACTGGGTGAGACCTTTTAGCCAACTTCATGCTGCTGAAAAAGTTCTATTTAGGTGTTGATTTGATTGAACACAGCTGGCAGTAATCAGGCCTGGGTGTGTCTAGTCCAGAACCCTATTATTAATGCAGTTTTATAGATTTGGGGATTTAGTAACTAAGGGGCAAATGCTTTTTCACATAGGTCCAGTTGGTATTGGATAACTTTTTTGCTTCAATAAATAACATTATAATTAAAAAAAATTATTTTATGTTTACTCAGATTGCCTTTGTTTTATGTTAGATTTTGTTTTAATTTTTGAAACAATTTCGTATTAGATATACACAAAAACAGAAGAAATCAGGATGAGGGAAACACTTTTTCAGGGCAGCATAGAAGATTATAAAAACCTAGCCCTTCCACTTTCCCAGCCCCGGAAGTGGTGAGACTGAGTGACAGGCAGAATGGGAAAAGGCTCAAGTGGACTGACTAGTTTCAACATTCTTTGTTTGATGTCAGAAAATATCACCACAGCATTGCAGCAAAACTGTCAGCTCCAACGGTAATGGCTTTATACTTTTATTTGGTGATTATTTGAATGTTTGTAACATAAAAAAATTAAGATATTGTGATGCTGAAGACTATTTGAGAAACTGATTCATTATGACAACCGCTTCAGTCCCTCTCTGCTGGTAAGCAGCAGTATGAATGTAGATCGCACCGGCTTGATCATACGCGTCTGAGCCCAGTCTAGTGTAATCAAATCGGTTTGATCATATGTGTGAAAAGGTTAAGACTAGGGTCCTGGTCCCTTGGAAACCAGGAAGTAATCATGTTCACTCCGAGACATGGGTTATGTTCCTGTGGAAACCAGGAAGTAATTGAGTTCATAACACATAAACAATTGTGAGCGTGATTCTAGGTTGCATTTTCACTCAAAAATTTAATTTTTACTCCACTGACTGTTAGGTTTGGGGTTAGGGTTTGGATTAGTGGATTGAGTTAATAAGATATTAATTCCTGGTTTTTACACACTAAAAATACAACCCATTTTTGGTGCCACCCTGTGAACATTTCACCCAGAAAAGGGTCAACAACACTTCCAGCTTCAGGCACTGGGGGCAGTAGTTCGAATTTTGGTAAGCACAGACCGATTTCATCAGAAGAACTTTCAACATACTGTAGCTGAATTCACGGTGAACTCAAATTCATGTCAAACATACCTTCAAATCATCGTGCTGATTGGAAGGTTCGTGAATAGAAAACAACACATTATTTCACTCAAATATTAAATTAAAATCAAGCAATGACCTGGAAAAAAAAGCTTTTAGAGTGTATATGCTGTAAACAGATATTTTCTGTCGCGTTTCGCTTGTAACTTGTAACGCGATTTACAAAGAAACCTCATAATAACACATTACTGTTATTGTGAGATTATTACGAGATTTTAATTTTGTTTTATGCACCCCTGCTGCCCCCGTTCTGTGCATGTCACAGTATTTTATACATGAGCACAGATGTCAAAAAATGTCAAATGTCAGAATTAAAAAGATATCAACCCAATATCCCATTCAGAATCTGCTTCTCTGAATTGTGTCCTCTGGAGGGCCAGCATTTTATTGGCTATGTAAAAGTCTACCCACAGAATGACATAATGCTCCCTGCTGATTACAGAAGCTTTCATTCCAGATTTCACCCATGCTAAAAGGGGATGTGGACCCCTGATCATGTTCTGTCTGATGCCCATTTTGTACAAAAACACTCACACACACAAACACACCATGCACTGCCCAAAAACTGCCGTTCCCACTCAGTTTTGCATGTAGTCAGCCACACTGTGCACAGACGAGCCAGGAAGCCACCCTTGCTCAAACATCACACAGAGCTGTTTTGAAACTAAAAATACACAGAGCAGGAAACAGCAGGTCACATCCTGCATCAAACAAAGAAATAACAGCCAAATAATCAAGAGTATACAATGATATACAGTAGGGAAATGGATATGCTGTATATAAACTGTCATTGCAGTATCCATGACATTGACAGTGTTTCTCTATGTGTGAGGAAGTTGGGAAAGTAAATAAAAAATGTGATCTGCCTAATAGCTGAGCTGGGAAGTAACTATCCAAACCATCAACTCATCCCTGGAGAACCTTTCAAGACTGAACACAAGCTAGTATGACAGTTTCAGTCACCATCTACAAGCTGACAATAAATTATGGTACTTTTTTATTAAGAATATATTGCCTTCCCTCTTTATGTGAAGTGTTCCTTGAACTAGTGACTGCTTATCCAAAAATGAAAATTTGTCATCATCACTCATGTCGTTTGAAATGTTTTGAAAAAGATTTGAGAGATTTCTTTGTGAATAATGACAAAAATGTTGGTTTGTTTCTCACACAAAACTGTCTTCCAAGAAGGGTACTTGACTACGACAAGGAGATAAAAGGGAACAAATGGTGTGACTACTTTTTATGGTTCTTTTTGTCCTTTTGGAAGCTTGTCATAGTCACCATCCATTTTCATAGAATGGAAAAGTACAGCCTGAACATTCTGCAAACGAACTCCTTTTGTGTTCCACAGAAGAAACAAAGTCATATGGGGTTAGGATAACATGATCATAAATAAATGCTGACATAATTTTCATTTTGGGGTGAACTATCCCTTTAAGATATAGACATAAAACAGATGTTTTAATAATTATTGCACATTAAGTCAAATAAATACCACTACCCTCATTCCAAAAGAAAAAGTCTAGGCTATGTCTCTGCAGCATGAGAATAAAAAGGAAACATCCCAGGGGTTAATCACAGAACATCACAAGTGCTAGCTCGGCTCTGGAAATAGTTAGCTTGTTCTGCCTGTCCCACTGATGGGGAGTTCGATACTCTGCTCCAGATATTACCCAGACAATCCAGTTGAAATTCAAGCAGCCCTACATCATGTACATGGACTAACTGATGTCTTTAAGTTGGAGTGACATTATCATGGTCAAGCTTGCTTAGTTATGCCGTACGGTACAGTATATGATTCATGTGTTTCTTGGGATGAAATCACTCGAGAGAGCAAAGTTCAAGCTAAATATTATGGTGAGAAGGGGGGAAAAAAAGCTACAGTATTTTGTGGACATTTATACACACACACACACACACACACACACAAACACACACACACACACACACATACATATATACATATATATATATATATATATATATATATATATATATATATATATATATATATATATATATATATATATATATATATTGGCATGTGTATTTTGTTGATTCATGTTTTTCATGTCTTTTATTTTGAAAGTTATTTCCTGTTTCATGTCATGTGTCCCTAGTCATGTGATTTCATGTTTTCCCTCCATGTTCATGTGTCTTGTTTTCATTGGTTTATTGTTTGATTATCTTGTTTAAAGTTCTGTTTGTTCATTGGTTTATGTTCTCCCATGTCCAAGTATTTAAGCCCTCATGTTTTCCATTGTTGGTTGTCAGGTATTGTGAATGTAACATTGTCTGTTTATGTCCAGCCATGTTTATGCCAAGTCAAGTTCTAAGTCAAGTCATGTTTATGTTTCACATTTGTAATTAGAGTTTTTTGGATATCACGTTTATTAATAAATTTGCACTTGGGTTCTCACGTCATCGTCTTCGTCATTGTCAGCGCTAGCCACTCGTTACAGAATACCGGACCGCCCATAATGAACCCAGTAGTTAAGCTCGTTCGCCTACGTCAGGGGAATCGTCCCCTGGAGGATTACATGGAGGACTTTTGTGCTCTGGCCTGCCAGGTGGACTTTAAAGAGGTGGCCCTCAAGGACTGTTTCCGATTTGGACTTAATGAGCCCATCTCTTCTCTGATGCCAGGCGGTCAGAGTACCCACAGCCTGGCTCAATATATCGACCTCGCCCTGCAGATTATTGGTTCCACGTTCACTGTGGGGGAGGCAGATGCTGAGGTCCACGACATGGCCGCCGAGCCAGAGGTCCACGACATGGCCGCCGAGCCAGAGGTCCACGACATGGCCGCCGAGCCAGAGGTCCACGACTTGGCCGCCGAGCCAGAGGTCCACGACTTGGCCGCCGAGCCAGAGGTCCACGACATGGCCGCCGAGCCAGGGTCCACGACATGGCCGCTGAGCCAGAGGTCCACGACATGGCCACCGAGCCAGAGGTCCACGACATGGCCATGAGGACAATTTCCCTCCTTCCCCGTCCCGGACTGGTCCTATGGTGGGTATACGGAGCCAGGTAAGTGCTTCGATGTCCCCAGACTCAACACGGCCACGAGTTCAGGCTCGAGCCCCCCAACGTGGCGCCTCAGGCTCCACCCTGCTGCGAGGCCCCACCCGCCGGTACGTCCGACGCGATTGTTCCCTTGGTCCCCCTCGCCCGGAAATTGGGGCCATGGATTGCGCTCCCCAACCTATCGCGGTGGCTGACCAGGACCGTCCGCCTCGGCTATGCGATTCAGTTTGCCAGGCATCTGCCCAGGTTCAACGGCATCCACTGCACCTCGGTGATGGGTGAGAACGCCGCTGCCTTGCGTGCGGAGGTTGCGTCCCTTCTGGGGTGTACGTGGCCACTATGGCAGCACACCACAATGCAGTTGACGGTAAGTATTTAGGGAAGCACGACCTGTTCATCAGGTTCCTTAGAGGTGTGAGGAGGTTGAATCCTCCCAGACCACGCCTCATTCCCTCATGGGATCTCTCCGTGGTCCTTTGGGGGGAGCTCCATTTGAGCCCCTGGAGTCAGTTGAGCTAAAGGCACTCTACTTGAAAACTGCCCTCCTGACTGCGCTCACTTCCATCAAGAGGATAGGGGACCTACAGGCATTCTCTGTCAGCAACACATGCCTGGAATTCATTCTGGGATACTCCCATGTGGTACTGAGACCCTGACCGGGCTATGTGCCCAAGGTTTCTATGACTCCGTTTCGGGATCAGGTGGTGAACCTGCAAGCGCTTTCCCAGGAGGAGGCAGACCCAGCCTTATCGTTGCTGTGTCCGGTGCGTGCTTTGCGCATCTATTTGGATTGCACACAGAGCTTTAAATGATCTGAGCAGCTCTTTGTCTACTTTGGAGGACAGCGGAAAGGGAGCGCTGTCTCATATATATATATATATATATATATAATGGCAATTCTAGGATCGCCCACTGGGTCACTGACGCCATCGCTTTGGCATATCACACCCAGGACATGCCGCCCCCTTGGGGCTATGAGTACACTCTACTAGGAGTGGGACCAATGGCACCTCTTTAGCAGACATCTGCAGAGTAGCGGGCTGGGCAACACCCAATACCTTCACGAGATTCTACAATCTCTGGGTTGAGCCAGTCTCGTCCCATGTGTTGTCAGGTACGAGCAGGTAAGTTGCGGGATAGCTGGCCGGGTGTACCGCTTCCGTATAGCCTCTTTCCCCTCCCGGAGGCGAAGATGTGCGCTTTTTACCCCAGTCGTGTTCACGAAGTCGTGGAACCTGGATGTTCTTTCTCCTTAGCCCTGTGGCAGGCGAGTTTGCAGAGAAACTCGTTGCCAGCCCAGTATGTGAGCTAACTTGGCCCTGTACTGGGGTAGGTGCTCCACATGCACTGGTTGTCCATATGTAACCCTGTGTGATGTATCTTCCGTGAGACAGTCCCCCGTTGGTGAACCTGCATCTTCCTTGGGCAGAGGCCCCTCTGCCCCTGGTTGCCATGTTTGTAGAGCTCCTCCCCTCCTGGGTAGGACCTACCATGGGGACATCTCCACATGAGACACTGCCGACAAGACTCAGTAAGACTATGCGACGTATTTCCACACATTTTCCTCCCCCTCAGGCAGGGTGTGGTCTCCACAGTGTCTTCCCCTTGGGAGTGACACCCCCTGACGTGGACGCTATATGGCCCCCAACTGAATGATTTTTACTTTTGGTTAGTAGAAAGAGAAGAGGCCGTGGCTGGGGCAGCCAGTCCCCATTTTTTGGGCAGTCGACTTGTCCCCGAGGTGCAGGGGAGGTTATGTGACGGCTGGATGCGCTGGCTACGAGGCACACAATGGTCTGCCTGACTCGCACCGCAATTTCACGTAACACAGTTCAACTAGTTGTGGCGTTTTGTATAGGGACCCCTAGTGTCACTACATCGACACAACGTCGAGTGAGTGACAGATAAGGAAAGTTCTGGTTACTTTCGTAACCTCT
The DNA here is from genome assembly GCF_019703515.2 of Myxocyprinus asiaticus. Taxonomy (NCBI): domain Eukaryota; kingdom Metazoa; phylum Chordata; class Actinopteri; order Cypriniformes; family Catostomidae; genus Myxocyprinus; species Myxocyprinus asiaticus. Next base: position 25,248,191 of record NC_059385.1, on the reverse strand, counting down.
GTTCCCTGATGGAGAGAACAAGATGTTGTGTCCCTCCTGCCACAACACTAAACTACCCACTGAAATGGCCGGGACCTTGTCTCGGCTACTCATCACAAAACCTGAATGAGTGGTTGCAAGCCAGCTCCTTTTATACCCGTAGGTCTGGGGGAGTGGCATGCAAATACCACTCGCCAATTCCCAGTGGCCTTTTCTCAAAGATCAGAGGTGTTTGGAGCTCCCAAGGGTGACCCCTAGTGTCACTACATCGACACAATGTCTCATTCCCTCCATCAGGGAACGGAGGTTACGAAAGTAACCAGGACGTTACTCTTACATACAACTGCAAAACCTCAGTAGATCTGCATGCAAATGCAAATGCAAATGCAAAAAAACAAAACAATTATTCTGTTCTCAGAAGTGGTAATTCCTGTGCATATGTCTTTTTGAAGTCAAGTGTATTAGCTCAAAAGTGTGGGCATGTTGACTGTTTCAAATGTGAAAAGTAAACAACATAAAATATGCCTTAGAAAACCAAGACCACTTTAACCACTTTAAATGGTCACTATAACTGAGTCCATGTTTAATCTCATTTAAGACAAATTCAGACTGCTGCAACAAAAAGCAACATTTAAAACATTTTAAGTTGGCTGTTGCATTCAGAAAGTTGAGAAACATAACCATCATTCTCACATTGCCCCAACAACCCAGTTTGTGGTTGGTTGATCTTTGTTGGGGAAATGTGAATTGGCTTTTAAAGACAAAAGACTAAAGTCAGATACCCAATATGTTTACATGGATGTTTTTGCATTGTCGAGTCTACAGTCTTCATCTGTTAGCACAAAGCTGATGGCAGGGGAGGGCCATTGTTTCCCAGGATGTTTAAAGGTGCAGTATGTAACAATTTTCATGTAATATTCACCTTTTTTTGCCACTGTGTGAACGGCTTGTAACGCAACATAAAAAATGAGCCCTTCCCAGACTTCCTAGGTTGCCCATTAAAGCCCGTAGACTGATTTTCATGCAAAGGGAGTGGGTTGGTTTTACCGGGAAAATCCAAAGGTTGTGACGTTTATGCACGCTCCCAAGAGCCTTGCCTCAGTGCTTCTCTTCCACTATTCAAATGCGACAACAAACAGTATGGCTAAGCGGGAACGTGATCATGGTCGAGCGAAAACTAGAGTGAACATCGGCAGGGCATTTGATTCCTGGAGGGACCTTCGTTCGGTTTTGGGGATTAAAACCAACCCTGAAATGCCGTTCTTCTTATTAGACAGGTAAGCTTACATAATTGCAAAGCATATGAAATATAGTGCCATAAGGACTGATCTGTGCAATTTTAGCTAAATTGATCTTGCCTGCTAATGCTGTGGAATTGCAAGCTACCTTGCTTCATAACTTTCAAATAATTTCAACAATCTTCTCTTCATACTAAAAGTCAGGTATACAGGATAAATGTAAGCAAATATGCTGGTTTCTTGATTGTAGTACAACATATGACATACAAAACATACAATAGTGCAACCAGACATGTTCACAAGTCCCTGAGGTCCAAGTCAAGTCTCAAGTCTTTGGTCACAAGTCTAACTCAAGTCTTAGTTGTTTTTTGTTTGTTTTTGACAATAGTCCTTAAACTCCTGCTGCTCTCCAGTGTAAGTAACCGTGTATTAGGCTAACTCAATTATGAAATATTAAAACTAATTACTTCTAGAGAATGTCTTGTTCATTTATTCAAAATTGTATAATGAAGCACACAAGGTTTTACTTAAATCATTAATTTAATTTTTATACAGTAAACAATAAAAAAAAAAAATCCAAAAGTTCTCCCTAAATAACATGAAAACAGATCAACAATGCAAAATGCAGTTGCAGGGCATAGTCCTAACCCAAGTGCTAATTTAATCAATTTAAACAGAAATTCAGAGCTCTATTTTCTAATAAGATAAGCAAATATCTTTTGATATTTATGAGCAGGAATATAGTAAACAATGAATTAAAGAATTAATTTACAATTTTCATAGAATTTTGATTCAAAAGTTTGCCAAAATATCATGAAACAGAACATAAAGAGAATTTTCAGGTAATTCAAGAAATTCCTCATTATCATACAGTGCGAAATGTACTATGCATACTACTAAAATCTTTCAATTAAAATACACAGTACTGTTTTCTACTACAGTGAGCAAATGTTTTTCTGTGTCCAAAGACAAAGTTTTATGCAGAAGGCTGGTTACATTTCAGAAAGATCAAATTTGATAGTGTTCTCGCACTAAGCCTGGCGTGATGAGGATGCATAGATATATACAGGTGCATCTCAATAAATTAGAATGGCGTGGAAAAGTTCATTTATTTCAGTAATTCAACTCAGATTGTGAAACTCGTGTATTAAATAAATTCAATGGACACAGACTGAAGTAGTTTAAGTCTTTGGTTCTTTTAATTGTGATGATTTTGGCTCACAATTAACAAAAACCCACCAATTCACTATCTCAAAAAATTAGAATATGGTGACATGCCAATCAGCTAATCAACTCAAAACACCTGCAAAGTTTCCTGAGCCTTCAAAATGGTCTCTCAGTTTGGTTCACTAGGCTACACAATCATGGGGAAGACTGCTGATCTGACAGTTGTCCAGAAGACAATCATTGACACCCTTCACAAGGAGGTTAAGCCACAAACATTCATTGCCAAAGAAGCTGGCTGTTCACAGAGTGCTGTATCCAAGCATGTTAACAGAAAGTTGAGTGGAAGGAAAAAGTGTGGAAGAAAAAAGATGCACAACCAACCGAGAGAACTGCAGCCTTATGAGGATTGTCAAGCAAAATCGATTCAAGAATTTGGGTGAACTTCACAAGGAATGGACTGAGGCTGGGGTCAAGGCATCAAGAGCCACCACACACAGACGTGTCAAGGAATTTGGCTACAGTTGTCGTATTCCTCTTGTTAAGCCACTCCTGAACCACAGACAACGTCAGAGGCGTCTTACCTGGGCTAAGGAGAAGAAGAACTGGACTGTTGCCCAGTGGTCCAAAGTCCTCTTTTCAGATGAGAGCAAGTTTTGTATTTCATTTGGAAACCAAGGTCCTAGAGTCTGGAGGAAGGGTGGAGAAGCTCATAGCTCAAGTTGCTTGAAGTCCAGTGTTAAGTTTCCACAGTCTGTGATGATTTGGGGTGCAATGTCATCTGCTGGTGTTGGTCCATTGTGTTTTTTGAAAACCAAAGTCACTGCACTCGTTTACCAAGAAATTTTGGAGCACTTCATGCTTCCTTCTGCTGAAAGATGCTGATTTCATTTTCCAGCAGGATTTGGCACCTGCCCACACTGCCAAAAGCACCAAAAGTTGGTTAAATGACCATGGTGTTGGTGTGCTTGACTGGCCAGCAAACTCACCAGACCTGAACCCCATAGAGAATCTATGGGGTATTGTCAAGAGGAAAATGAGAAACAAGACACCAAAAAATGCAGATGAGCTAAAGGCCACTGTCAAAGAAACCTGGGCTTCCATACCACCTCAGCAGTGCCACAAACTGATCACCTCCATGCCACGCCGAATTGAGGCAGTAATTAAAGCAAAAGGAGCCCCTACCAAGTATTGAGTACATATACAGTAAATTAACATACTTTCCAGAAGGCCAACAATTCACTAAAAATGTTTTTTTTTTATTGGTCTTATGATGTATTCTAATTTTTTGAGATAGTGAATTGGTGGGTTTTTGTTAAATGTGAGCCAAAATCATCACAATTAAAAGAACCAAAGACTTAAACTACTTCAGTCTGTGTGCACTGAATTTATTTAATACACGAGTTTCACAATTTGAGTTGAATTACTGAAATAAATGAACTTTTCCACGACATTCTAATTTATTGAGATGCACCTGTATATATGCATCCTCATTACTCCAGGCTATATATATAGACCCCATATGCATGACAATGGCATATACAAGTTTTACTGCAAATTTTACTATTTAGTCTTTTCATTTATAGAAAAGAGTGAGAAATAACAGAAGCCTCATTGAGATATTTGAGGGACTAGCGATGTTTTAACAATAATTTCAGTCAAGTTACTGCATATAGGTTTACATGCTAAAAAACATACTTAGTTTTCACTTTTTTGTAATTAAAAGGAGATGGGATTAGTAAAAACAAAATCGTAAAACTAAAGTAAGAAACCTAAAAACAACAGTTTACCTTTCTAGCTACATTAGCTAAACTTTTTTTCACAGCACGAAAGCATGATTTACCTTTCTGTGTGAGTTTTCAAATGTCTAATGAAGTTTGATGTAATTGTGCTAGCATCTTTGATGTTCATCCCACATGTTTTACATACAGCATTCTGTTTATTGCCATTATATTGAAGGTTTTTGAAAACAGATGTTATGATGAAGGGCGGTTTAGTTGATGCCATCATCGTGTTGAAGCGAAGATCAATGAATGAACGAATCGCTCCATTGTATCGGTTCTTTTGAATCAGTCGAGTTTGAGTGAGGCTGAATTCGGAATAGCATACTAGCGTACTACTCATAGCCTACTATTTCTACCATATAAATATATGGCAGAAATAGTCAGAGTAGTATGATAGTATGTGATTTTGAACTCAGCCTGAGTCTCTACGAATCACAGGCACCACGAGAAAGAACCGATCTGTGGGAATAAGTCATACAGGGTCATAAAATGCTTATGGAAGTGTAAATCATTTACAGGCCAGATGCGAGTTAAGTAAACCTGGAGTAAACCTTGCGACTTAAGCGCGACTGAAGTCCAAGTCGCAGACTCGAGTTTCCATCTCTGAGTGCAACATAACAGTGCAGAGCAACATAAAACTGTCTGGTATAGTTCGGTAGTATGTAGCTGTATTTGTGTATCAGTATGCTATGTTAGCTGATAAGTAGTTTTAGTTTAGTCTCAAAGTTTGTAGTAAAACAATCATAATTGTGTAATTTTAATTATGCTACCTCATCTGTCAGCATGATGCCGGTGAATCACATTCAGTCTCTTTGTACGTTATGTCATTGTTTTGGCCGATGCTCGCTCGCTCGCGTCCCTATGGAGTGTGTGCACGAGTAACAGGTAGCTGGCTGCAGTTCACTTAATGGCCACAGGTGTCATTAATAACAAGAGTTTCTGAATCTTACATACTGCACCTTTAATATACCCTGGAACATACTTAAGGTGATCACAAAATTTCATAAGAATCATTCCTGATCGCATGATAGGCATTTATCAGATTCAAAAAATGTTTTCATAGCTTGTTGAATTCATGGCATGTTTTAGTTGGAGGCTGACCAAACAAGCAATTATGTGTGATATATGTGATCATAACTGCATTTCTTTTAAACTCGACAGCCACATTCTGAGCCAGTTTTCAGAAAAAGTCAATGATTTCCTGTTATCCTCTCCACGCTTCCCAATCCGGTGGCCCCAAAAAGTACTTAAAATACAGTATATATGACTGTTACAGCATTAAATAACAAAATATCAAACCAAGTGTCATTTATTTTAAAGAAAGATAGCACAAGCACGCTTTTCAAGCCAAACGCCATTGGTTGAGCCAATGTTGTTAGGTTGGACTGGTCAGAATGCTCAAACAAACCAGACTGATCACACTGTGAATTCGGCAACAGTAGGTCGAAAGTTTACCAAAATTTTATTCACTGCCCCCAGTGGCTGAAGCTGGAAGTGTTGTTTAAATTTTTGTTGTTATTGATGCATAACAGTCAACAGGAATGTATATTTTATTACCACACCCTGTAACCCTAAACCTAACTGTCATGGAGTAAAAATGTGAATTTAGAGCTAAAATACAATTAAATACAAACATTTTTAAGCACAGCTTCAGTGGCCAAATACTTTTTGAACTACTATATGTGGATGCCTTTATGGTCAGTCTGACAGACACCAAATTAATTTTCCACTACCACCTTAAAAACAAATTGTCTGCAGTGCTATTGAACTGCCCATTAGGTACCATCAATCCACGCTAATTTGCCCGCTCTGGAAATTATTTCTCATAGCTGTGCAAAAACAGTACATGAACCATGTCTACTGTCTACAACAATTTTCTACCATAATCATGAGTCAAGGTGTTTCCTTTGAGAGGACTGGGGCCTGTCTGCCTGTAATGTTATGCCTTTTTTAAGTTTCCAAGTATGGAAGAAGACAGTTCAGAGCAAGGTCTTCAGGGAGATTTGAAGCATTTGCCTGTAGGTGCTTTAGATTTACAACTGTGACAATCTTCAAGCCAGTGAGAGGGGAGTGGCAGAGGACTAACTTCAGCTCCTAAGGCTACACTTGAAGCATTTATTCCTAATGACTCAATTTTGGGTGCACACATTATTAAATTAACTGCAAATGGTAACAATAAATCCAGAGGCAGCCATACTACATGTGCAGGCTAAAAGACAAATCAATTAATGAAGTGATAGTAACAAGTTTAATGAGTATGTGATTAAGATGAGATAAATTTAAAGGAGAGATGGTACCCAAACCATTCTGCCATTATGCATTCAACAAATTAATTATTTCCAGTGTTAGGTATATTGTTAACAATTGTCTCGTAAAAAAACAGTAAAGAACTGGCAGCAGGGTTGCCAGCATGTTACTGTAAAATTAAAAGTGTCTTGCTGTTGCTGAAATTAACAGCTAGATACTGTTTTTACAGCTACAGAATACAACTGTAATTTAGCAGCATATAGCTGTCAAATTACATACTATCTACTGTTGTTGAAATTAACAGCTATGTTCCCAGCATGCACTGCGGCATGAAGAAATTACTTTTTAAAGTAATACTGGTTTATTTTTACGTTGTTTTTGTTGTAGTCCAAGTTACTTATATTTTAATGTTCAGCTTTTACTTTTTTATGTAAAAGTATGTTTGTTAATTGTCACCATTGTTGCGTTTTGTATGCCGAGAGTTGATATCTGTGTGTCTTGATAAAAACTCGAGTTATGCTATAAATTCATCAGAAACATCAAACATTTGTTTTGGTAATATCATTTTGCTGAAATATCCTTTACTGTGTTTGCTTTTATGTGTAATGTATCACTATTGCCACATATAGTGCCATTTGCAAGGTAGGATCAGATATTCAGTCTGACCTTAGGTTTTGTCTTCCAAGTAGCACAGTGCAACAACTTGCGTTTTACTTAAACATAAATTGATTGGCTGGAAGAACATAATATAATAATAAAGAAGGTCCAAGGTGCTAGCTCAAGAGATCACTAATCACCGTAATGGTGACTTCAATCAAAACACAACTATTGATAACAAAACAACAACACTAATTAAACTAAGACTCTGAATAAAAACTTTTTGTATGTTTTTTTTTTTTTTTTTTTTTTTTTGTAGCCCCAATGCATTGCCAAAGCATACATACTTATTCAAGCGCAAAGGCTTATGGGTATTTCACCATTATAACCTACATTGAAGTGCTATACTGTTATTTTACTGTGTACAGATTGTTATTGTTGTTGTTTTTTTTTTTCATTTTTTTTTTTTCATAAATAAATACACTGTTCAGTTCTGGCAAAATTGTACATTTAATATGTACATTGCTTCAAAGGTTGATTTTTTATTATTATTTGACTTCTCATTAGACAGACAAGTGAAGGCTGATGTGAGATGATAAAGAACAGAGGAGTTGGTCAGAAACACCATGAGCACTAACCATGTGGGTGGGCGTGTGGGGTTAAAATATAAGTTTCAAAATGTCACTACAGCTTTCACCAAGATGACATCATGATTTTAAATGTTCATTTTCCCCTAATGCCTTGCATAGAACAGCTATTTACCATAAAACTAGTCACTTCACAGTGAGACTGCTCTTGATCTCCCAAAATGCAACATTTTAACAGCAAACTACTGTTTTAAGAATCACAGTAGATTGCTGTTGGAATTTGGCCATAAATTTACAGCAATTTTTTACAGTGTAGATTACTTCTGAAATGTAATTTGGTAATGATTACAGATTAAATTACTAAAATTGTTCTCAGTAACATGATCTTTTAGATGTAATCTATTCTGATTTCTTTTGTATTACCTATGTGTTACTCATTGAATTTTTTGATGAAAATCTAATCATTCATTTTAAATCTATTAAGTACCAAATAACATTCCTTTCATGAATAATTAGTAAACATAAAATCAAATGGCAACTTTTACTTTTTTCAGTCGTTAAGTAAAACCAATGTGCCTAAAGGGTCATTTATACTAAAACAATGTTTTTCAAAACTGATAGACAATGACGATTGGTAATGTAATAAAAAAATGTAATCCGTACATTTTTATATGTACATTAATAAAAGTAACATGAATCTGAAAATTTTTATGTAATCTAATTACAAGTACTATATATTAAAAATCTGATTACATAATCCAGAATACAAGTAATCTGTTACTACCCAACACTGATTTTTTCTTTGAAACAGTGCAAGCGTTTTGTATATAAAGCACACACAGAAGGAATGCATTCTATTAAAACCGAGTGCACTGTGGAAAGAGTTAGTCCAAGCAAGAAAATCCCAAGTATTGACAGACTGACCTTTACCACATACAGGAGTCTGTGTGTGTGTTTATCTGGAAATACAGTTACATTTGGTATTTTTTTCTAAACATTTGTTTGTGATCAGCAATGAAAAGCTATCTGGCTTGATTTCAAAGAATGGAGGAAGACTGTCTGTCTCTCTCCTCTCTCTGTGAACTGACCGTCTTTTTATCTCCCCTGACTCTCACTGTGAACATAGAGATGGCAATTAGTCACAATTCATCTCAGGTGGATGTCCTTACCGCTTTCTCTCTCCCCAGACAAGGTGCTCGACCACGCCCTCACCTCCACAAAGACATTTCAGAGTCTTCTGGGAGATTTGAGGCATCTGTGTGTAAGTGCCACAATGATGAAGAATGGTCAAGATCTAAAAGTCTAAACGAAAACCCAGTTTATGTAATTTTACTGACTTATCTAATAAAACAGTATGGTATGCTTGTAGTTCTAATCATAATTCTGAATCTCCAATGAATCAGCATTTGTAACAATCGGCACAACTTGAAAGAGCCAGCAAAAAAAATCTTTCAAAGTAAATTACTCAATAATCAACATTTACAGCAGAGCTTTTAATACCATGCTACACAGGGCCATTTCTGACCATTTAAGTACCCTAGGCGAGATTGCGATTGTCGAGGGAGTACGCAGACGTGGCTACCGCATCATTTGGCACCCCCCCTCCCCCAGCTGATGGCGCCCTAGGCGTCTGCCTAGTTCACCTATGCCTAGAAACGGTTCTGATGTTACACAGCCTTTAGACTAAATGTGAATGTATGTGAACATATGTGTATTTGTGTGGGGTTCCATGCAATCCATGTTAAGTTCACTTGTCCCACACGTGCAGATTGAATCCAGATGCTCTCTCTAAAGGGTCTCAAGCCAAAAAAACTACACGCTCATCTCCATTAGGAATTCACACAGCTTAAATGCCGCCACTACAGTCATCACATCTGGGGTCTTTGGGTCTATGGAGGAGAGACGCTCTTATAACCAAACATTAGTTTTCTCTGTGGTGTCCACAAGGGAGTGTGTGCTGTTCTGCAAAACTAGGAGGACACAAAAGTAAGTGAAGGAAAGTATTACCTGCACTAACACAAAAGTACTATGGCGTTACCATGTTTTTTAGACATAGTACAATAGTAATAACATGGTTTTCTGGACATGTCCCATTGCACTACCATATTCTTCACAGTACCAAATAAAAACCATGGACCATGAATTTGATTATACCACAGTTTGTTCTGGTCCTCTAATTTCAGTTGGACCGGCAGTGTTCCAAGAGTGCTGACATACAGCCCAACAACACTGGGACTCTTCACTATTTGTATCACTCCACTTCTCCGTATTAGTGGCTTGCCAAACAGCGGTGGGTATTTTAATTGAGAAGGGTCTGTCTGTGTCCTGCAAGATACGCCTACCACAAGCTACAGCCACAACAAATAAAACCCCCTTCTAATAACCTAATAACCCCCTTCAGCCAAATGCTGAAGTCTTGCAAGAGTTAGATGCCACATTCATACACTGTCTTTGTTGCGTTTATTTGGTGTCCTTCTGCAACCCTACACCTACACCTATCCCCAGAGGTGGGACCAAGTCATTGTTTTGCAAGTCACAATTAAGTCTCAAGTCTTTGCATTCAAGTCTCAAGTCAAGTCCTAAGTCAAGACAGGCAAGTCCCAAGACAAAACAGGCAAGTCCAAGTTAAGTCCCATGTCCTCAACTTTTAGTGTCAAGTCTTAAACAAGTAATTAGTGTTCTTTGCCCAAATTAGTGTCCAAGTATTAATTTCTTTAGTAATTACCCACAGTATTAGCATATTTTAGCACAATGTGTGGACTTTTTAGATGACCCCTTACCCACGTAAGCAAAATTTCCTACTTAATGTTAAATTAACAATCTGAAACGATTTCACCATGACACCATCTTACCAGCTTATATAAATGACAAATCGCATCCCCGTATTGATCCCGTATTTTAAGGGATGGGTGGCAACCCTACCTTCATTGGTCCACAGTGCATCTTTTATCTGGTTTCAGCAAGGAGGCATGCAAAATAATTGATGAAGCATCTGTCATTTTTAAACAACACGTTCTACTTGTTGCAATCCTTTTATTGCCTTCGATATTGTATTTTTTATATCCAAATGAAATTACCTTTGGTATCATTTTGGCTATGCCATCCTTGAATGCAATCGTCAAACTTGGTCCTACTCTCGTGGAAGTTGATTGGTTGGTTGTCTGATTGGTTGAATGTGGAGCATGGGAATGCAGGTTTGAAAATCAAATTAATTGTTTATTGGGGAAATGAATTGTTGATTTGCTGCACATTTTTAAATGTACAACTCTGATCTTTGGTTTTAGAAGGTATAAAGTCTTTCCAAGTCAAAGGGCTCGATTCCTAGTCAAGTCGCAAGTCATTGTTGTAAAAGTCTAAGTCGAGTCGCAAGTCTTCTTTGATTATGTCAAGTCAAGTCCAAGTCATGCGACTCAAATCCACAAACCTGCCTATACCTACCACTAAACCTAACCATAGCCTTAACCCTTTCCATATACCTAACCCTAATCACAAAGATTGAAAAATAAAAAGTTTAAAATTATTAAATATACTGCAATTTAAAAGTTATAATGGATACAATCATACCACCGTAGAGCTAGGTAGCAACAATGAAGAGAAGAGCAATGAAAATGAAGAGAAGAAGAAGCTGTACTGCTGTGTAGCTAACAGGCTAATCAGCTAGCGGTATGCTAAGCTAGTAGGCTAACTGGTTAGAGTGTGAACTAACTGGAGAAAACAGAATGAGAAATGCTGAATTTCAACATTTATAGCCTTGGTTTAATAATATGATATGTGACATAATTAAATGTTATTCTTTATCATATTTACATAGTTAAGACAACATGAAACATACAGCGATTGCATATGATTTTAAAAGTTCTTTTAGCTGCTTGTAGCGGACGTGCCGTGTAGTCTAGTGGAATGCCGACAAATACACTTGGATTCATTCTGTGACCATTTCTGGAGAATGCATATTTTCTCCAGTAGGTGGCGACAAATGAATGTCTATGTGTTATGAGTGAGTCATTTAATCAAGCGCCATAGCCAGAAACAAGACATTGGGTGTGTCAAGAGAAAACTGGGTGTGCAAGAACTAAAGCACAATTAAGTGAAATATAATAAAATGACCATTAACAACCATTAAGTCAATTTCTTTTGGCTATAACCTTTTTAGGCTCTGTCTATTTTAAATGACTGAAAAAAGTCAATGGATGAGTTGCCCTGTTAATATATAAAAAATATGAGGCTTAAAAATGCATTAAAATAAGTTTTGGAATGATTCATCATTATTTTCCAGAATACGCTAAAGGCACAAATATAAATGATGGTACAATTTGCAAAAAAATTAGTAATGCATTGTGTTGAACAGAAGAATGCACAACTGTTAAAAGAGTCAATTTTTTTTCTTTTTCTTTTTTTTTTTTTTTTTTACATTCTTTGTATTTATGGAGTATGGGAGGTTTGGTTCATAATTAAAAATAAATAAATAATATATACTGTTGTTACAGTAATTATTAAGCCAATATAAATAAAGGATAATACTATGGCTGACATGATGCAAAGAGCAAAACGTCAAAAAAAATTTAAAAATGTAAAAAAAAGACATTTCATTTAAGTGTACAAGTTTACATTTTGGCTGGCAGTTGCACACCGTGACACAGCCATCTGAAATGTTTTGACCAGCCCGCAGATCCATGACTGGCCAGCGCTGGAATTGCGAGACTGCTTTGGTGGCTTTTCATGTCTGTAACACTGAATATAGTGTGAGCCAATAGCATTTAAGTGCAGGCTGCGAAGGAGCATATAATTGGTTTCACCCAATGAACGAATACACCCCTTCACTGAAGTTCATGTCAGTCGTTTGAGTCTGAACGAGATGAGACGTCTCGTTAATGAACAAACTGAATGTACTGGTACACTTGTTTGCTAACAAAATGTATGAATAAGTCATCTAGTTCATGAACAAAAGGATCTGCTGACTGGCTGAACAAGAGGAGGAGGCAAGTCATTAGTTCAATTCAGCAGTCTTGTTCAATAAGGAAATAGGCCGGATGAATTACGAATACAATGATGTGATAAACAACTTATTATAATGGCATACAGACTTCATTGAAACTCATAATTATTTTTAGGCTGGTTTTGATATCTTTTATTATATAGCTTAATAAAAAGCCATGCTCTGCATTTGCAGAATATGATAGATATGCTTTGTTGTCATTTGTATGCTTTGTTGTCAAGCCTATGATGCTTAAACACTCTGCAGTGCTGAAGTCTCTCAGTACAATTGTTGACACACAAATGTTATGGGGTGATGTGCTTGCACCTAATATGAGTCAATGTGAACCTCTATCTGCACCTGCATCATCAACTCAATTCCTTAACGCGGATCACGAGCCTGCATCGCATGCATTCCTAAGAATCTGAACCCAAGAAGACATCTGAGCTCTCTTCATTTGGTTTAGACTAAAAACAGAGAGACCAACATCGACTGCTACTCAGACTGCTCGTTAACGGAGCTCTACCACGTAACATTTACGCTTCGCACTAAAGTTAATTAAGCTACAAGTAAACATAAAGTGTTTAAAAGTTTGCCAAATGCACTCTGATGGAAAACAGTCATAACTCTTGATTTATATTTCAATTTACGTGTAAATGAAATTCAGAATCTGAAAGTAGGCTAATGGATTATATGTGGGACAGCAATAGCAGAATGGCACCTGATGTCATGGCTTTACAACGCTTACGCACTACAAGGAATATACGTCTCTTATTACTCTTTAAAAGTTGTAAAAGTACGTTTCATATTAAAATTCATATATACAAATCGGCAGATAATGTACAAAGACTATGAACATGGTGTTGTGCGTAAATCGCAACGCGTAGTTCCGGGAAACCGTTATACGCCGCGTAAACGTGCGCTTCAGTAATGTTCGCTTCGTCTAAGAGAGGACACATAACAGGGCTTGTATTCAGAGTGGCGTTATAGACCGTGGAGCATTATGTCAAAGTGAATATTACACCAGATCATTAATAATATATTCTAAAGCATGCACTGCCTTCGGTACTGCAGTGCCACACGCAGCGAATAAACTGAGATGCGCACACTTTTGCGCTCAGGTTTTTGACATTGTAAAACAAATGTTACCGGAAACAGGTAAAATGAGACATAATGAAAAAAAAAACCTACCTAGAACTGCTGCTAGTCTGAAATGATGGACTCCAAAAAGCATCTTCCCCATTCCCTGTCTGAGGCTGGACATGACGCTGCTTCCCTTGGAAGCGCAGACGCTCAACTGTGCAGCACTCCGAGTCTCTGGAGGCAAAGAGTTGATTCAGTTACACTGAGTTTGCAAGAGGGCATTTCCTCTGCCGAGTCAATGTGACATAAACCAGTGCATGCGTGTGGTGATTTTAGGGTCTCACACCTAGACTGAAATTACTCATTGACTGATTTTACAAGGCATATTTCTCGAATCCAGGGGTGCTGAGTGACTCCATTCAGGCTTCCTAAGCAACCAATTGGCCCGGTTGCTAGGGTCGATTAGAGAGCGAGGTAAAGTTAGTTTTAAATTCGACATTCGTTGGATATTCGGTTTCTCTAACCCGCGCTCTCTTCAGTCAAAAATCTTATAAAGATGTCATTAGCACACTTGGTTTAAAGGGAGTTCAACTGTACTATATGGGCATAACAACTGGATTCTGAACAGTCAACGCTTGGTGTGGCTGCAAAATTATGCCTAAAACGCTCCGATGTGCTTTGACTGCCTTGCAGATGTAAGGGACCGTCTGAAAACTCCACTCACTACGCTAAAACATAGGAGATGTCCACTCATTCTTTCAATTGACGTGCAAGTTATACATTAAAATAAAAAAAAAAAAAAAAAAAAAAAACATTAAAATACATGTTCACATTCAGAATGTTGTAGTAACTTATTACCGACTTATTACAGGTGAGATTATTACATTATGTTCAATAATATGAGTACAGTAATCAATTATTTGAGAAAAAAAAATCACCAAAATTATATTTTCTCATTCTAAAGGTTGTAATAACTTCCCAGAGGATAGATGGACTTACTACACGTGCTATTATTACAGTATGGTCAATTATATAAGTACAGTAATCAATTATTTTAGAATAAAATCACTACAATTCACCAAAATGATATTTTCACATTCTAAAGGTTGTAATAACTTCCCAGAGGATAGATGGATTTACTACAGGTGAGATTATTATAGTATGATCAATTACATAAGTACAGTAATCAATTATTTTAGAAAATATTCACTAAAATTCACCAAAATGATATTTTCTCATTCTAAATGTTGTAGTAACTTTTCAGAGGATATACAGATTTACAACAGGTGATATTATTACAGTATGTTCTATGATATGAATACAGAAATCAGTTATTTTAGAAACAATTCTATACATTTCTGTTAATACTGTATCTGCTTCCTGTTATATAGGCTTATCAGGAGAGATGGCATAATAAAGTCTGATTGCTGAGGGCGAGAGAGATCTCCACTATCACTTCCTAGAGCACGGTGCTCATAAAATAGCTGTTGTGGAGAGGATGCTTTAACATCTGACTTCAGGAAATGTATATCAATTCTGGTATAGCTGTCCTTTCTGATCATTTCCTTTACATATATTTAGCCATCTGCTCTGATGTACTGTTGCGTCCTGTGCCTCAATGATAGTCAGACTCAGATGTTCCTTCAAAGTCCACCACCAGCTTTTTATGTTTGTGATATTCAGCTGCAGTTGTTTTCTACAATACAAGACAAAGTCATCCACCAGCTTTTTGTAATCGGGGTCTTCTGTTTTCAATGCAACATCAGGTTGAAGTTTTGCCTGCAAACTTAATGCAAGGAAACTGTGTTTGTATGAGTATTTCTCCAACTGGATATTTCATCAGATATTTCATTTTATATGAAGTGAGATAAGACCTGATATAAAAGTAATATTACTGTGATAATTCCCAGTAACAAATAAGTAGGACATCTGTGGTATTTATTTTTTCAAAAACTCCTCTTTTATAATGATCCCCAAGTTGTTATGTTAATTCTGTCATAAATAGTTTTCTTAACTAAGGTACATTTACTACATTTCCATTAACAAAATTATTAACAAATTCATAAAAAAGTTTCCACCAAAAAGTTTATTGCAATTATTCTATTTTTTTGTTCCTTCTGTAAGACTATTTTAAATTAAATTGGGATCTTCTTTAAAGAATGTGACAGGCAAGTCAACTTGCAGTGTTTTTCATTTTATTTCAGTAAATAACTGAAGTTGTTGCTAATTAATTGGCTTTGAGTGACATTGGAGATTTTAAGGGATACAATGGTTTTAATCAATGGTTGTTTCAGTCAGGACCACTTGCATCAAGTGTATCAATTTTACTTTCATTTGAAGTAATCATTTCATTGTATGCTTCTTTTCTGGGCTCTCACTGCCCAGCCATTCATGGGTAGAGCAGGGAGAACAGAACTGAATTTATAGTGAAAGTCCAATCAGAGGGCAAATTCATTAAATCAGGGCAAGAAAATGTAAGGTAGCATTGGTCGCAACAGACAGGGAGGCAGCAAACCAGATGAAAAAAACTTTAATTCAGAGACACAAAAGGAACATACAAAACACCCTGAACAAGTAACAGGAACAGACAGAAAGCAGATGATCTAACACATGATGATCTAGCAAAAAGCTAAATAACAGGCAGAGTATAAATACTCTGGGGAAAAGAAGACACTAGCACAATAATTAAGTGGGTGGAGGTGGAAAAGCACAACTATTTATTTTTTCTAAAATAATTCATTATTGTACTCATATTGTTATAAACACTGTAATATTCTCACCTATAGTAAATCCGTCTATCATCTGGGAAGTTACTACAACATTTAGAAGGTGAAAATATCATTTTGGTGAATTTTAGTGAATATTTTTCGAAAATAATTTATGACTGTACAAATATTATAAAAATGACTGTAAAAATCTCACCTGTAGTAAGTCAGTATATTCACTGAGAATATACTAAAACCTTTGGAATTTGAAAAAAGCATTTTGGTAAATGTAAAAATAATTGATTACTGTACTCATATTATTAAACTTACTGTAATAATCTCACCTGTAGTAAGTCTGTCTATCATCTGGGAAGTTACTACAACCTTTAGAATGAGAAAATATAATTTTGGTGAATTTTAGTGATTTTTTTTCTCAAATAATTGATTACTGTACTTATATAATTGACCATACTGTAATAATCTCATCTGTAATAAATCCGTCTATTCTCTGGGAAGTTACTACAACCTTTAGAATGAGAAATTATCATTTTGGTGAATTTTAGTGAATTATTTCTCAAATAATTGATTACTGTACTCATATACAGTTGAAGTCAGAAGTTTACATACACTTAGATTGAAGTCATTAGCAAACTATAGTTTTGGCAAGTCGTTTAGGACATCTACTTTGTGCATGACACAAGTAATTTTTCCAACAATTGTTTACAGACAGATTGTTTAACGTTTAATTGACTGTATCACAGTTCCAGTGGGTCAGAAGTTTACATATACTATAAGTTAACTGTGTCTTTAAGCAGCTTGGAAAATTCCAGAAAATGATGTCAAGCATTTAGCCAATTAGCCAATTAGCTTCTGATAGGAGGTGTACTCAATTGGAGGTGTACCTGTGGATGTATTTTAAGGCCTCCCTTCAAACTCAGTGCCTCTTTGCTTGACATCATAGAAAAATCAAAAGAAATCAGCCAAGACCTCAGAATAAAAAAAATTGTGGACCTCCACATGTCTGGTTCATCCTTGGGAGCAATTTCCAAACGCCTGAAGGTACCACGTTCATCTGTACAAACAACAGTACGCAAGTTTAAACGCCATGGGACCACGCAGCCATCATATGCTCAAGAAGGAGACTCATTCTGTCTCCTAGAGATGAACATAGTTTGGTGTGAAAAGTGCAAACAAATCCCAGAACAACAGCAAAGGACCTTGTGACAATGCTGGAGGAAACAGGTAGACAAGTATCTATATCCACAGTAAAACAAGTCCTATATCAACATAACCTGAAAGGCTGCTCAGCAAGGAAGAAGCCACTGCTCTAAAACCGCCATAAAAAAGCCAGACTACAGTTTGCAAATGCCCATGGGGACAAAGATCTTACTTTTTGGAGAAATGTCCTCTGGTCTAATGAAACAAATATTGAACTGTTTGGCCATAATGACCATTGATATGTTTGGAGGAAAAAGGGTGAGGCTTGCAAGCCGAAGAACACCATCCCAACCGTGAAGCATGGGGGTGGCAGCATCATATTGTGGGGGTGCTTTGCTGCAGGAGGGACTGGTGCACTTCACAAAATAGATGCCATCATGAGGAAGGAAAATTATGTGCATATACTGAAGCAACATCTCAAGACATCAGCCAGGAAGTTAAAGCTCGGTCGCAAATGGGTCTTCCAAATGGACAATGAGCCCAAGCATACCTCCAAAACTGTGCCAAAATGGCTTAAGGACAACAAAATCATGGTATTGGAGTGGCCATCACAAAGCCCTGACCTCAATCCGATAGAAAATGTGTGGGCAGAACTAAAAGCATGTGCGAGCAAGGAGGCCTACAAACCTGACTGAGTTACACCAGTTCTGTCTGGAGGAATGGTCCAAAATTCCAGCAACTTATTTTGAGAAGCTTGTGGAAGGCTACCCAAAATATTTGACCCAAGTTAAACAATTTTAAGGCAATGTTACCAAATACTAACAAAGTGTATGTAAACTTCTTACCCACTGGGAATGTGATGAAAGAAAGAATTATCCTGACATTTCACATTCTTAAAATAAAGTAGTGATCCGAACTGACCTAAGACAGGGAATGTTTTCTATGGCTAAATGTTAGGAATTGTGAAACACTGAGTTTAAATGTATTTAAAGGTGTATGTAAACTTCTGACTTCAACTGTAATTTAACATACTGTAATAATCTCACCTGTAGTAAGTCCATCTATCATCTGGGATGTTATTACAACCTTTAGAATGTGAAAATATTATTTTGGAGAATTTTAGTGTGTGGAGTTTTCAGACGGTCCCTAACTCTCTGTAGGCGAATATCCAACCAATATCGAACTTACACCAGCTTTTGGATAACAACCACACAGTCTTTTTCCAGAGCAGCCTGTATTTCTCCTGAGGTTACTTGGGGGTTTTTCTTTGTATCCTGAACAATTCTTCTGGCAGTTGTGGCTGAAATCTTTCTTGGTCTACCTGACCTTGGCTTGGTATCAAGAGATCCCAGAATTTTCCACTTTTAATAAGTGATTGAACAGTACTGACTGGCATTTTCGAGGCTTTGGATATATTTCTATATCTTTTTCCATCTTTATAAAGTTCCATTACCTTGTTAAGCAGGTCTTTTGACAGTTCTTTTCTGCTCCCCATGGTTCAGTATCTAGCCTGCTCAGTGCATCCACGTGAGAGCTAACAAACTCATTGAGTATTTATACACAGACACTAATTGCAATTTAAAAAGCCACAGGTGTGGGAAATTAATCTTTAATTGCCATTTAAACCCTTGTGTGTCACCTTGTGTGTCTGTAACAAGGCCAAACATTCAAGGGTATGTAAACTTTTGATCAGGGCCATTTGGGTGATTTCTGTTATCATTATGATTTAAAAGGAGCCAAACAACTATGTGATAATAAATGGCTTCATATGATCACTATCCTTAAATAAAATACTTTTTGCATGATCAGTCATATTTTCAAAATCAATGCCAAAATTTCACAATTTCTGCCAGGGTATGCAAACTTTTGAGCACAACTGTATATCCCAAACAAATCCCCCTGACTGAAGGAAATGAGGCAGGGTTTGACTGACTCTTCAGACAAATATTTGGCCAATGGGTCGACCCTCATCTGGTCAGTGTAAGCATAAAGCAAATCCTCTTTTCACAGGAATAATATTATTCAAGGTGCTTCTCAAATCAGAGCCTGTCACTCATGATCTGTAAAGGAATTAAATGCAGTTAGTGTGCTACCTGGGTCAATGACGTGAGACATTTATTTATTTATTGTTTGACGATGCAGGTCTATTTTTATTATCAAAAAACATACAATGCAATTCATACAGACAATGACTTGAATACACCTCTTGTAGAATGAACACGTTTTCAATTTCTGAATTTAAAATCATTTTTGATCTTTTATGTGGGGCTTAAAGTAAAAAAAAAAAAAATATTGTAACTGTCTGAAGATTCTAATAACAATTGAAAAAGTTTCATTAAGAGGCTTAAATTCTTAAAAAATAAAATAAAAAAAATCAATTAAGTTTTGCAAAATACTTTATTTCTAATTATATTATATTTTATTATAATATATTATACTTTCAAAAAAATTACTTGATTCTAGACAGTGGTTCCACATGTCTAAAATGAGTTTTCTTACATAAAAATTACCATGTAATTTCAACTTTAATACTTAAAATAAACCAAACCAAATTTTGCATGTCAAAGTAACTCAGTTGAAAAACTTTTTGTGATATGCTAGCTAGTGACAGTAAATGTTAGCATGCTAAATACATGCTGGTGGGAAGCAATACTAAATGCAACTTGGTCACTATGATATGGTTTGCACAGTTGGCACAGTTGGGCACTTCTTGTAAATAGTAGGGGTTTAACCCGAGTGTCCTGGCCAGATTCCCCCCATTGGCCCTTATCAATCATGGCCTCCTGATCATCCCCATCCATGAATTAGCTGTGTCACTCTACTCTCTCATCTCCACCAACAGCTGGTGTGTGGTGAGTGTATTACCTCACTATGGATGCCGGCGCATCATCCAGGTGGATGCTGCTCACTGATGGTGGTTGAGGAGAGTCCCCTGTTCACTATGTAAAGCGCTTTGAGAGCAGTGTCAGAAAGGTGCTAAATAAATGTAACATTCATTCATTAATTCATTAATTCATTCAGTTGCTCAATAGATAAAAGAAATATGTAGAATACTCAAAATGTAACCCACAAAATTACAACATAACAGAAATTCTTCTAAATCTCAACATAACAAAACATTAACACTAACAAGTCTCCCCCTTTATGTTCATCTATCACAAAAGACATATATAACACTTAGTTTTAACATTTACTCTTCCTGTCGAGTCCCATGACAAGCATGTTGGGAACTAGAATTCCTCTGCCCAGTTTCAGTTAACCAAACAAAAAAGATGAATGTTTCCCCAATGCAAATGGATTAAGTAAAGCTTAGGCAAATCAACTAAGTTAATTTAAGTTCCCTTGGTTACATTATTTTATTTATTTATTTATTTTGAGTAATATGAACATGGGAGGATTGTGTAAAACTAACGACAGTGTTTTTTTTATTATTATATTATATTATATTATATTATATTATATTATATTATATTATATTATATTGTATAATATTATATTCAATATTTGTTATTTTAATGTAATCTTAATTCAAGTATTTATTATTTAATACTTAATTATTATTAATATTGGAAAAACTTTTGCCCATCAAATCAGCGTCAATATACAGTGTCAAACAGTTTTTGCCATTGTGTTGAGACAATAATATTAAAAAAATATAAACTATAAAACAGGAAATTATATCATTGAGAGGACCCCTGTAGACCCTGTATTAATATCAGAAAGTTTCTTAACATATCAGATAATTTGACCTTTTTATGACATGTCAAGTTAATGCAGGTTAATGGCAAATGGCTGTACTTTCATATTTGAACAAGTTGATGGCTTCACCAAATTTCTTTTTTAGAGACATTAAATCAAAAGTTCAAATGGTTGAACGTTTGAAAAAATGTAAACATTCTTCACAAATGTATGAAACCAACACCAAAAATTTTCATTTTAAGAACTTTTGCACGTGTGTTGTAATTTAAATTTTCTCCTTTTCATGATGTCGGACATCCTTATTTGGTGGTTACCTAACAAAAGATCTGTGTGTCATATTGGATGCATTAGTTACAAAGGGGTTGATTACTTAGTAACAACACAAAATCATTTTCCACCCACACAAAAAAATGGCCTATTTGTTTACTTTGGACCCAGCGAGATCTTGATTAGTTATCCTGGTACCAAAGAAAAGCTTTTAAGCTGTCATTTGCTTTTCAGCAGACAGCTGTACATTAGCCATTATTACAGAAGATGCCAGTCAGATTGGTTTAAAATAATGAAATCCTCTTAATGTGGGAGAAAAGATGTTTGATGAAGGACAAGGATTCCCCTTACGACAGTGTAATCCGATTAGTCATGTCCAGGACAGACAGATGTCTGTTTTAAGCTTATGTTCTTTTCTTTTCTTGAATCTACTTTTAACTTAGATTTTAAATAGCAGTATTTTTAGAATGTAGAAATGAAAAACAACACATTCTAAATCAGTGTTGGAGAGTAACTATGTAAAAGTATCAACAACTACATTTTTCAGCATGACAGTTGCTCAAGCTACTTGAGGAAAGATTAGCAGTGTAGGGTGACCAAATGGCATATTGCTATTTTTAAATTCAGGTTTACAGCTGTGCAAACTGAGGTAATATTCAAGACATCAGCCAACTGATCAGACAACTCTAAAATTTTACTTTTTACTTGTTGCTTGCAGTGTTGCTAACTCCTTTTTCAAAAGGCTAGTTTTACTGTAGTTTAACTACTTTAATTTACAGAAGCTACAAATTCAAAAGTAGCTTAGCTTCCCCAACACTGTTCCAGATCACTGTTGAAACCCATCCTTTGTCATCTACCAAAGAAACATGCTTAAATTCATTTTGAGAATTTATGCTTCTCACGACTTATCATATTTTGTAAACAGGAAGACATTTGAAAGTGTAGTCAGCTGTAGCAACAATGACAACTCTAGAGGAAAATTGTTGAGCACTGGGAAACCAACAAACCTGAGGCCACATTTTCTCCTTAAACAGTGGCCCCAGGGGCACATCCTTGCCCAAGCCAACATCCTTCACCTCGTCTTCACTCCTTCGACTCCTAAGCCTTTTTGGATCACTAATGGTTGTGTTTCTGTGGTTTACCTCATCCACGCCCTTGCAGTTATTAGGCAACACCAGCAATGTTTTAAAAATGTTGCAATCTCACCCACACGTTACGAATTTTGGTAAACAGTTTGATAAATGCACATAAACAAAATCAGATGTGCTGTTAAGCTGCTGGTTTTCCATTTAATTTCATGATAATTAATTACTGAGTTACTCGATTACCCCATAATTACATAACACTAAATTAACATGCTCTTGTTGTTTGACAAAGGACCCTGGAATCAGTGGTGTAACTTGGATCTTACGGGCCCCAGTGCAAAGCACCTGTCGGGCCCCTTTTCACCTTCCATTTTTCCTTTGGTGTTTTTCATTGCCCCGTCTGCGTTTTTATAGTTCGCATTTGATCAGCCGTTGCTGGCCCCTTCTCACCTCTGTCTTTAGGGTGGCTGTCCTCCCTGCCCTCCCTGTAGAAACGCAACTGCCTGGAATGCTTCTGAAGAGTTAGGAAATTTCTCAAGTAATTTGTTTTATTTGGAGAAAGTGGTACAGACCATTAATGTAGATCCAAAGCTTTCCATCTGACCCCCCTCTAGACTGTTTCACACCAGTTTGTTTTTGTGCAACTGTGTTGGCTTGGCATGAATCTGTGTGAATGTTCTTGGTGGAATTCCATGTATGCCATTATTTTTTACCTTCTTCCCTTTCGGCACACTTGTTTGGAACTTGTGACCGTAATTTCACACATTTTTAGGATTTAGAGTGATTGGAGCATATCAGATTCTTTGTATGAGGTTCCTGAAGTGAAGAAAGCACATGACATGATCTGTGACGGATCAGTGTGATTTGGTACAATGCAGTGGCTTGTGAAAAACAAAAGTATACACTAATGCTGCACACTTTGCATTGAGACAAATGCAAACCATTTGTATGCATTTATGTGAAATCTGAACGATCAGAGTAGAGTATACAAATGACTCTCATGAAACAAGAACATGTCTGAGTCATATATCCCCTCTGAATTGAAAGAAAATCAAAATAAGAACTTACATTTTGTTTAATGAAAGAAAGTATATTAAGGACCATTATGTCAGAAATGTGTTAAACTGTATGTTTTGGGACATCTATCAAACCAAAATTTGACTTGAATGTGTAAAGGGACTAGCCAGAAATGAAAGTGTTCTCAAAACTTCAGCCACTGAAAAAAGACATTGTATTGCAATGATCAAACATAATTAAATAGCACAACCATTTTCAACCATTCTAAAGTTTCTTGAGCACCAGATTAGCACATTAGAATTGTTTCTTAAGGTTTAGGTGGCTTGGGCAAAAATGTCTTAGTGATTCCAAACTTTTGAACAGTAGTGTATAAATTCATAAGATTCATCCTTACAAACGGACACCATCAGATCTATACTTGAATCCAATGTTCATATTTACTGATTAAAAGTAACAAGATACACCTTCTTGATCTCCTTTTTTGACAGATCTCAACAGGTGTCCAAGCAATCAACACCAATTTTTAGAGTTCAAAGTTCATAGAAGCCAAAAGAGCCCCCTCAATGAGAGTTTCATATGTCTGCTACAATTAAGGAAAGAGGATGGGGAAAGTGGAGGAAAATCAAGCTACATATTCCTCCAGGACACTTGAGTTTTGGTCTGATTTTAGACGAGAGTTCAAATGTTAAACATCTAGCCCTTAGAGAGAAAGAGAGACGGTGATATGGTGATATGCTTGTTGACTCAGGTTGCCCGTTTTGCTGTAATCTAATGCTCACACTGGACTCTATATCACCATCCATGACCACAGGTCTTTGTGGAGGGTCCATCATGTGATCCCAATGCATCTGATGAATGCTCTGAAGCGTGATAAAAATCCATCACGGTGGGACGTCTCATGTGTGATTTCACCCCCCATAGACACTATTAAACATGCTATTACATCACATCTGTGAGACGATTTGGCCCCACTTACTGACTTGACAGAATCTTTCAGTGCATTAGGTTGGAGTTAGACCACCAGGCTATGACTTCTGCTCTCTCTTGTGACCTTGGTTGTGCATCACCTGGTGTAAATTAATTTAAAACAGATGCCTTACTACCAGAAATGGTGGGTAAGTTAGTTCCCCTTGCTATGGTTCGATTCTTACAGCTGAAGCTGTGCAAGACTTGAGCAGAGGGGGTCCCATTTTTAAGAACTTCCTGCACGTTTTCTTCTGGGGGAAGAGGAAAGGGAGGTTCATGTACTGTGTGATTTGGCAGCCACTTGCAAGAGTTTTTGCTCAAAGAGCATATCAGTGCATATAATTTGAGTGTATTTTATCAGCACGTTGAAATTTCTGCAGAAAGAATCAACATTCACTTTAAAAGATGTCACATTTCACTTCCATGCAACAGGAATTTAGCTGGATAGGCTTCATCTGACTTACAATAAACAGTTATAACCATACCAGCCCACTGTATAATCGTAGTGTGTAAAAATGGTGATTATTATTAGTGGTTTTAAGACAAGCATCACTATTACTATTGCTCAAACTTATGGTTAGGGATTCTAACAAATATAGACTTATGATTTTCACCTGGCAGACGATAAAATGGCAGACAAAATGCCATAGACTTTGACATAGACATGATTGATTTGAGCCAAATAGGGACAAGGATATCTCAGAAAGTTTAGCGTGGGCTCTTTTGACACAGTGCAGTAAGCAACCACCCAGAACACCCTAGCAACTATATAGCAACACCCAGAATACCATAGCAACTGCAAATCAACACTGGGAATCAAAACACTCAGAACACCTTAGCAACCTCCCTAGCAGCCACCCACAACACCCCTGTCTAGATCCGCTCTAAGGGTCTTGTATGTATGGCTAATTATGCAGTGCCATTCTTACATGCTAGATGCAGCATGTCTGTGTATGTTCTAGAAGTGCCAAGTCAGCAGCAGTTACAGCAGCTTAAGCAGACCTTATTTGCCACGACCAAACCTACCAACTTGTCATATCCATTATAACACATTATATTTATTCAGAGATGTCATGACTGAAATGCTATTGTAAAAATGTGAAATGTGTAAGAAACCAGTTTAAGAAAAGAGAAATCCAGACCTGAGATGTTCAAAAGTTCTTAATCCTCTGAATGTTTAATCAGGAGGCCAATGATTGCAACAGCATAACCATCAAATGCACAAAATAAATGTCAACTCTCCTAGTATTTATGATGATAGAAAATTAAGTCTAACTGACATTACTTTTCTGTTATTTATGACATGGCAACTGTGAAGGCCAAAGTGTGAGTGAGAGGTTGCATGTTTTAATTAGCTCATAAGGAATGCCTGGTTCAGCTGCTATATGCCTGCTGCAGCAAATGTATCATTCACTGATTCACTTCCTCAATACACCCACTGAATGCTTCTCTGTCAAACTCTTCTGATTGCATCAGTGTTATTGTTGTTCCATCAAGCACTGGTTTTTGTAGTTTCTCTAAAAGCAACAGGATGGAGCTTCCTCTGATTGTCCTGTCTGAACCGATGACATCTGAAATGCTTTCATGAAATTGCATGGCTATTTCCCTTGGTCTCACTTTACAGACATAATGTGTTTTGAACACATGGCATAGACTATTTAGCCTCTGTTTTGTGTATACAGTAAGAGGAATGTGACCTTGTCTTTCTTTATTAAGGCGACACTTAAAACTGCTGCATTGATTTCATACTGTGAAACATGCCACGTGGTATTTCTAAAAAAGTTATGGGGTAAATCTCAAGAAAACAGATGGGTCACATTTTTAATTTTTTTACGGTAATATTTTCATTACTGCAATGTATCCATATGTTTTGCTGTAGTTGCTGTGAGTTTATTTTAAATTGCACTAATGTCAACAGATTATATATCTATACAGTATATATATATATATATATATATATATATATATATATACTACCACAAATACTACCATAAAGTAGCTTATTTTACATTCTAAATATCTAAATATGTATTTCCCCACAATACAGTAATGAGAATGAGATTTTAATGCATTACAGTGATGAGAATTAGGGGAAATGTGCTTAATTGTCATGAAACTAATGTCACAATGCAAATGTCTTTGTTCTAAACAAGTCTGACTTTCTTTCTTCCATGGAACACTTAAGGAGATGTTAGGCAGAATGTTAGACTCGGTCGCCATTCATTTTCACTGCATATTCTTTTCCACACAATGAAAGTGAATGGTGACTAAGGCTAATATTCTGTATCCATTTCATGGAAGAAAGAAAGTAAGTCATACAGGTTTGAAAAAGCATGGACGGTGAATAAATAATGACAGAAGTTTTATTTTTGGGTGAACTGTCCCTTTAATGGTCTGAAAAAAAGGCTTTATTTAAGCAAAAAAATATATAAATATTATTTCTTTCTTTTAATTTTGGACAAAAATATGCCCTGGAAATGTTCACGTTACAAAAGATTCACCCATGAAGTCCTTTCAGCTTTGCACAGATGGTAATGTTGTATTTCAGTCTCTTCATAAATCTTCAAAATAAGATTACATGGACCTCACTTATGATGTGGAGCAAGAAGAAAGCTTTTTAAAAAGCTGCCTATCATCTCTGCATTTGCTGTCCCCTTGAGTCATAAATAATTCACAGTAGTTTTTGCAGTGCAGAGTGACCTAACATTTGCCATTAGGCCACTGCATGCTTACCTAAGCTCCTGGGGCCGGTTGCATCAGCTATACGCAAGTTACAACTTAGCCTTTTTGTGGCATAAATGGGCACTAAGTCACAATTTACACACTACCAAATATTTGAGCGTTGCACCATTAAACTTAGGTAGAACGTAACCCTACATATAAACTAAATATTTATGGAAGCCTCTGACCAGGAGTAATGGTTGGAATAAAAAAGCAGAGTGATATTTTAAGACATCAATGAGCTCATGTTTTGCGTAATAGGTTTCAATCCTTTCGACATACAGTATGATGTTGACATTTACACTTTACATTTATGAGAGAGGAAAAAAACATACTTTTAAGTGGCTCTTCAGCATGAAACCGTTCAGACGGTGCAGTTCGTATTTTAAAGGGGATATAATTTATTACAGTTGACAGTTACGTGAACAAACAAGGTTTGAACATCAACCATAACAAGATCAAACTGAAATTTACAGCTTTTTAACACATCTGTGTACAAATTATAAGGCTGTTAATTGGATCAATACAGGTAAACGTCATATTATGCGACTACGCATTACTTTACGGATAGCTTAAGACCTACTAGTTAAGTCTTGTCTTAAGAACAGGTGGTGCAACCAAATTAAGCACTGATTTAGTTACAAACTAACTAATAGTTACTAAGCCATTAGTGTGAACTTTACGTTCCAACTTATGTGAGACCTTACGCACAGCTGGTGCAACCCTACCCTGATGTTTTTGACGTATCCTGTGTGCGCAGTGGGGGAATTGTGCCTCAGTGGGCAGTGGTGTTTGGGGTAAGAGAATCTCACAGCATGTGAGTGTTGTCTTAAAGAGGGGCGCTGTCTGCAGGCTCACACAGGGGGTTCAAAGGCTACCGCATTAGCCAGGAAATGGCTCCAACATGGGCAGGAGTGGA